>NW_024498385.1:1200000-1557778 GCF_017590055.1 Onychostruthus taczanowskii | reverse complement strand
AGTACGAGCTGGAGTCCAAGGCAGCAATGTGGTATGCGACCATTGGGTGACAGCCTTTATCCCAATATCGTGTGTTGTGTCTGGCAACTGCCAGACTTTTCCTCCCCCGGCTGTCTTGCCGCGGCGGGGCGGGGAGGGAGGGGTGTGAGTGTGACCAGGCACCTTGGCCTTTGCTTTTGGCTGCTTGGCTTGGCTGGCTTGCTGGCTTGCTTGCTTGCTCCTGCCTCGGCTGCTACCTGCTTTTTTGCCGCTTTCTGCTTTCTACGCTGTTTTTCTTTTCTTTTTCTTTCGTTCCCCCTTTCTTACCCTCTCCCAAAGATACTGGACCAGCTCCGGATCTGACCTGGGACGTCCAGGACCCCCGGAGTCTGCAAGAGAAGCTCAGCGCCCTCCACAGTACTGCCTGCTTTTCTTTTCTTTTCTTTTCTTTTCTTTTCTTTTCTTTTCTTTTCTTTTCTTTTCTTTTCTTTTCTTTTCTTGTGTTGGGGAGTGATCTTTTGTTATTTGTTAATAAATAGGTTTTGTTTTCCACTGTGCTCCTCCGAGGAATTCCTTCCCGAACCCGGTATTGGGGGAGGGGTGGTTGGAGGATTTTTTTTTTAGGGGGCTCCCTTTTGGAGATTTCCCCTAATTTGTCCTAAACCAGGACACCACTGATGGCTACTGAAAGCAATGTTAAAATTATAAATAAACTACTCACTGAGGATAAAACTCTGACCCTTATCTATTCTTTGTATTGCTAAATCAGGGACAGCACTAAGGAAATCTGGTTTTTAAATCACAATTTAAAGGAAGGCTAAAAAATAGAAAACTTACTGCAATTGAAGTGGGGTTTAAAACAAAAAGTATACAAAAATGCAACACAATATGGAATCATAAGCTCCCATGAACAAACGATCATACTTCTGGGGTTGAAATCAAAACAGTCACAAGTGATGCAGACATGTTTCTTATGTGGTATCATGTGTCCCTGATGTGATTTGTCTTTCCAGATGATTCCCATCCATGTGTGAAGAAGAGAATTTAAGACACAGGATGCCTATCATTTGGCCTGTGAGAAAGTGAAAATATGCAACAATCACACCCAAGACACACAGTCAGACATATGGATAAAACCAGACCAAATTATCTCTCAGCTGCAAGCAAATTTCCAAGGAAATTAGCCAGAATATCTAAATTGGAAAGGACGTCAATCTGTTTGGCCTGATTTCTTTTAATGGGATAAAATAGGGGAGCATATTTCTCTAACAGAATTGGTAGCAATCTTAGTTAGCCATATGGCAAGGACTAAATTGTGACAGTGAAGAAATACAGCAGAAGGCAAAAGTAAGCTCCCAAGTGCTGCTACTCTATGTTCCATGCAAGTGGCTCCCCTTGGAAGTGCTGCACCCTATGGTGCCACACGGCACTGCTTTTGCCATCTGAACTCGTTTCTGCTCAGACACAGCAGTGCTGCTGTCAGATTCCTTAAGAAAACTGTGTACCTGCAGCTCACCTAGAGTTTAGTAAACTTTTTCTAAAGTAGCATGTTAAGCCCTCAGCTTCTACTGAGATTTCAACCTCTCTTCTTGTCACTTAAGTATTAATTAGATTAAGAAAATTATGGCAGAGATGTAGCACAAAGTAAGAAATATGTTTTAATGGTGAATGCTACTAGTGAATTATAAAAACTTTTCTGAACTGGTGACAGGTCAGAAGACAACATTAGATTTCACATATTTCTGATGTCAGAAGAAAAGACGTTTAAGTTATTTTGAAAAGCCACATTGCTGATATCAGTTACATTTAGCTAAAAATGACATTTCAGTGTTCTGGGAATTGAGACAAGAACAAAGAATTTGTTTTGATTTGCTGGTGTCTGGAAACTCAGACACATTGCTCTTTTCACCTTGATTGTGAGGCATTAAATCCTTTACAGTATCTTCTTCTGAACTGAGATTTTTTAAAACTATCTCCTACTCTAACAAATACAACTAAGATCATGGTAAATACTTGCAAGAAAAGATGCAGTTAACAATCAGAAAAAAATAAGTGCTTCTCAAAAACAAAATTTTAAATTAATTTTTTAAATGCAACTCTTAATAGATGTTCAGTTAAAGATTCTAGTTCATGCTGACCTGTTTATCAAGAGGCCAGAAGCAGCAGAATAGCTGAAGCTAGGGCATATTAGAAGCACTACACTATTTGTGGTGATGAGAAAGACTAATGTCCAGTGGATATGTTCAAAGATAACAAATACAGTTACTTTGGATTAGACTTTTACATCTTTTAGAAAATTTACATCAGTTATTACAAAAATGCCTTTAAAGCTTACACCTCAGACTCAGTTTTTAAAAGTATGGAAGCACCTATCTGATTTACCAAAAACAATTATAAAAGGTGCTTAAATCCCTTAGGATCCCTTAGAATCTGATTGTGTCTTGAATAATCACCATGGTGATTATTCAAGGTTTGTTTCAGTAGCACTGATATTCTCAATTTCTGATATGATGACACACCCTCAAATTACCTGTTTTACACCTTTCTAGAAAAGAATGGCAATCAAACAGTAAGTTTTTAGTCAAATCAATGTAGGATGTGACTACAACTGTCCCTCATATGTTTGAATACTTTGCACGTTTCCTTGTTCACAAACAGCTGGATGGCTTGGTAAAGGCAAGAAAGTAGTGGATGGTGCTTATATCAATTTCAGTACTGCTTTTGACACAGTGTCTTGAGACATCCTTATAGACAAACTTATGAAATACAGACCAGGTAAGTGGACAGACAGGTGGATGGAAAGCTGGCTGGACTTCAGCCTCAAAATAATGTCTTAAGTGGCACATATACATCTGGACTTGACTTGACTGTCACTTGACTTCAGGGCTCAGTATTGGCGTCAATATTGGAGTGAGTCCACTGAGAGGCCATGAAGACTATTGAATTGGACTGCCTGAATACAAGGAGGAGCTGAGAGAGCTGGGATTGTCCAGCCTGGAGTGGAGAAAACTCCACTCCAGGCTCCATATATCAATGTGTATAAATACCAGGGGCACGGGGCTGGCAGAAGAAGATGGAGCAGGCTCTGCTCAGTGGTGCCCAGTGACAAGACAAGAGGCAATGGGAAGAAACCAAAATACAGGAAACACTGTCTAAACAGCAGAATATTTTTCTAAATGCATAAGTGATTGAACACAAAACCAGGCTGCCCAGGAGAAGCTATAGGGTCTCCATTCCTGGAAAAACATGGAAAGACCCATGCAGTCCTGGGCTGCCTGCCGTTGCTGACCTTGCTCTGAGCAGGCAGGTTGGACTGGGCATTCTCTGGAGGTGCCTTCCAACAGCCACTCTTCAACAATTCTACTATTTCACCCCATAAATTCCTCTAAACTGGGACCCTCCTATCTTGTATGTTAATAAAGCATAACATGACAACTTACAGAGAATTCCAGTGACTGATTCAATCACACTCTGAATTGATCTAGAGGTTTTCTCCAATGTTTTGCCAGTGGGATACTTGGAAAAGGAGGGTTTTCTGCTCTTTCCGATATGCTGGTTTTCAAAGGCTGAAGAATCATTACCACCTGCAAAATAGTAACAGAATAAACAACACCAAATAATTTAAAACATCTGCTTTTTGTGAGCAAGTTTTTAAAAAAACAAACTAAAGTCTTTGTAATAAAAATGCTGTCTAACAATATAATCTTGAAGGAGTCTGACAAGTTGCCCAATTCTTTCATGGCTGGTGCCTTTAAAAACTACTCCCTGTTGTGCAGCTCTTTTCTGAAGTTCCTGAAGTCTGTTTTGTCTTGCCAGTGTTTCTCTCCTTGCTCATAGTTCAAAGACACGCTGTGCAAAGCACAGCACTTTTATGACATTAGTGATTAATATTGTTTATTATTTTATCTTGCTGTGAGTGGGCCAGATATTTCTCAGGAAGTGCATCCCAGAAACACATGGGCCTGCCTTTATTACACAGATAGTCCTCATGTCTAATATGGCCCATTTCCTTTTTGCTCTGTTGTGTACTTGACAGCACAGAAAGAGCATTAAAACACTTCTCTTATCATCTAGAAAACTCAGGATCAGTGCAGCTTTCTGCTATAAGAAATTTCCATCTGCACACAGAGCTACAGAGGGTGCAATATAACAAAGAATCATTTTTCCCCTTTCCTGGGATGGAGCAACAAAAGGGGTTGAAAAGCCCATTCATTCCTTCCCCTCTAACCCCTGGTTGGTGGCAAGTTCAGAGCACCAAAATTATTGTGTAACCTGGGCATTGCCCTGAAGTCACACTTTTTCAAGGTTTCACAGAGGCTGTGCCTGACTGCCACTGATATATTTTTTTTCCTGAGACGCCAAGATCACTTTCCAATTGCACAGGAAAACTCCACAAGCTTTATTTTTGCATTTCTATTAGGGCTTTTCTGCCTTTGACAGATAGTATATTCTTGTGCTCACATGTATGAACAGGAAAACATTTTTCAACTTGTTATTTTGTTCCTTGTACAATCTTCCAGGCAGTTTTTCACTGACACTACATTCTTATTCTCTAGAAAATACAAGCCACTGTCCTCTTTCCCCATTTCAAAGACTTTTGGGCCCACAGCCCCATGTACTATTTCATTTTTACTGAGATACCAAACTCTGGCTTCCATCAACTACCTTCTTCTGAAATATCCTGATTGCTTATAAACAGCACTTTATAAGCCTCTTCAGTAGACTGCCAATAAGAGGATGTTAATTGAGTTTGTGGTTTGCTTATCATACAGACCAATGGTATCTTAACATCCCCTTAGGCTTAGCTAATGATATCTCATTTCACTTGTTTTCTACTATTAGATTATTGACCTAAAAAAAATAATTCTGTGAACTTCTCTTCCATGAATCAGATTTATTGGCATTAAAGTACTGCTGTTATTATTCTGTGAGGTAATTTAAGTCACAACAATAACAACAGTGACAATAATTATTGGGTAAGCATAGTAATTATGAAGATTATTGTTAACAGTATCAATAAATGTATTTAAACTTTTTATCTTGCTATAGTGCAAAAACCGACAATATCATCGAGCAATAAAAGTTCAAACACATCCTTTCAGTAATAAACAAATGGGATCTGCTCTAGTCCTATAAAACATTAGGAAATGCTGGCTTTCCCCAAAAGGTGGTGCTTGTGTGCCACTAAATAAAAACCACGACGCAGTCCTTCAATTTCAGGCAAGTTTTTCACATGATAGAACATAAAATAAACAATCGTTCCTGACCCCAGTGAAAAAAGACTGACTGAATTATCAAGATAACAAACTGATATCTTTCTTCCACAGAAATTACTTTTCCAAGTTTTCTAAAACGAGCTCTCATCTCATTTTACATGCACTGACAGTAACGTAAGTTTTTGCTGGTGGTGTTATTCCATGCCCAAAAACAACGAGAAATAATTTATAATTTTTTTGTTACAAGACAAAAACATGTAAGTTGTTTTAAGTATGGATTATTAATTTTGTACTAACATATACCTGGCAAGAAGCTGCAGTTTTGATAGTTTTTGGAGCTTTTTATTATCTCTCTGCATATTAATGATTGATTTTTACTACTTCAAATTAATGTTTTTTAAAGCCAGAAAGTGAAGATAAAAATATGTTTGCAAAAATAAGCTCAAAAGGTTTCTTTGGAATTAAAATTTGAAGTATCTGGATGTCAAAAGAATCCATAAACTCCCCCCAAATTTATTTTTAAAGAACCAATATTTTGATTTATGCTGTATTTTTCATGCAACAGGAACACAGAAATTCTTTTAGAGCCTTTGGTATATAATATTTTAAATTTCATATTCTCTATTTAAAAAGCTGATTTGGAGAGGTGAGGATTCTATCCTTTACTTCTATCCTTATCAGCTGTTTGTAAGTGCTTGAAAACTTGTCTGTTCAGGTCTGAAAAGCAACTCAGACTACACAGGTGGTCTCATTCACTGATTTCTAACAGGGACTGGAGGAACAGGAGACCAGGAGTTGCTCTTCCCAGTTGTTATGTCTATGTCTCCATAGATTCAGTGCTAACCCAGAGCACAGCACCTCCCCAGAAACACAAACTATTCTGATTTTTAAAATGCTGAAGTCACCGCAGTTTTTCCTGGTTGTATGACCTGGTACTTGCTAATAAACCTGTAGCCCTCGTTGCAGGCCTGTGTCTTGCCCAGGTTTCCTTCTGGATAACTCATTTAGATGAGTTTGTAGGTTGGTTGGTAACTGTATTGAATCAAGCAGATACCTGACTGGAGAATCTTGGTAGGGTTGTTTCTGCCTGTGTTTTTAGCTCCATGTTGTGACAATTCTTCCGCAAACCTGAATTAATTTAATGGTTAAAAACAGCAACAAAACAAAACACCCCAAAACACAAAAACCAAACCAAACCAAACCAAAAACCAAAACCAGATCAGAGTTGCAATCAAAGGGAAATGGCTGATTAATTTCAGTATGCAAATTTGGATGTTCATTACACTATCTGCTTTCTTGACAGAGCCTGCCAAATTCATACCACTATGTACTCACACTACTGAGTTATAAAGTTAGCCAAAGTTTAGGGCCTGATGGATTATCTCCATTAGAATCAGGAACGGAGAATCTGAGTCAGACATCTCCAGACTGACTTCCAAAAAAAACCAGACTGAGTTTCTGTTTTCTTGAAGATACTTTAACCAGCTGTAGGTAGATTTCTTCACTTAAAAACTGCCCAATCCATTACCCTGCCAAGTATTGTCTTCAGAAACCTCTAGCCCTCTTCTCAGATTCACATGTCCAATTATGTTGCCTCCCATTTAAGTATATTCTATGACTTTTTGGAAGTGTTACCACTGGAGGGTACTTTGACATGCTGTTGAAGGTGACAGACAGAGAGAAACACTAAATCCTAGACCAAGGAAAGCAGATGTTACATCTATTTGTTCCTTTACAAAAAAAAAAAAAAAAAGAAAAAGAAAAGGAAAATGTCCTCAAACAACTCAAATGTCCTCTCATAATCTGTGGCAGGAAAGCAGAAAACAACAGCCAGCACTGTTCTGCTTTTTACTCCCACTGCTTGGTCACCAGCTGAGTAGGCATTGATCACTGCTTGTTATACACGTATGAGCAATTAAAGGACTTATTTTCAAACCTGGCTTAATCGGAGGTTGAAGGACACAAGGAATATGCTGCTGAGGAAAGAAAATTGCTTCTACCAGAGCTGTCCTCACTTTTGCTTGTTTCCTGTAACTATCTTTTTTGGTGGAGCTTAAATGACTTAAAGCCTGAATTGCATCTATATGGACCTTACTCCTTCCTTTTTAGAAGGTTATTTTCCCCTCTCTTTCACCTCTTCCCTGTGGAGCTCAGAAACATGATATCTTGCACAGTTGAAACTGCATGGTGTTTTGCCCTCCTCAGAAGAATGAAATTAGGCTCCCTATAGAAGGACCCAACAGCTGCTCCAAACCTTTTTGCTCAATTTCATGAGGAAATAAGGCTCTGAGATTTCTTTTTACAAGTCTTTGTAACCCAAGAGTTCTCTTCTGCTTTGGCTCTCTAGAACCTCACACATTATGAATTTCAGTGAATTTCAGACATTCCTGGTATCTTTCTCTCATTTTTCAGAGCTCTTTTAAGGGCTGAGCTGAAATCATCACCTCGGCATATTTTGGTTAATCAGTTTTACTCAACCAGTGCATACAGGAAATCAGGCTTCACTTAGCCCAGCACTCAATTAACCACTTCCTATTCTAAGGAGCCAGTCCAGTATCTCTGACAGGGATGTAACTCTGCCTCTCCTCCTATCCTTCCCCCTGGTACCTGAAAATCCTTTAATAACCTGACCGTAGGTATTTCTTTCCCACTTTCCCCTGAAGTGTGGCCTGCGTGGTCACTGCCCTCACAGCTGCTTGATTTATCAACAATTGGATTGAAGCATTTGCTCCTCTTTAAAAACTTGAGCTGGAAGAAATACAGTTTTTAATCCAAGTTTCCAAGAGGAACCTCTGCTGAGCAGACCTCAGCCAGCAGAGCCAAAACCTCTGTCTTGAATGTTGGTGTAAGACACTGCAGGAAAGTTTCTGCAGAACTGTTTCACACAAGAAGAGTACAGGCATGTCTACACTGGATGTGGAGTTACGCAGCCCACACAGAGCTGTGGCTTGCTGCCTCATATGAGGCAAACCGGGGTCTTCTCTAAAGAAAGGTCTGAACCACAGATCTTGATTTTCACAAGAGTATGCACAGGCTGCTCACCAAACCAAAAATCACAACCTTCCCCTTAAAGAGAATGCAGCATTTTACAAAGTAAGGACTTTTCCATCCTAATGTACCATCATTGGAAAAATTAGGTTAAAACACTTTCTTTTTTTTAACATGTAAAGGGGTTTTTTTCAGAATTATTTCACCATTAGTTATGGGATGTTTGATAGTGCTATATATCCATGCAGTGGTAGCGTGACATTTACAGACTATCCTACATTGGACAATCCCAGTTTGTCAACCATCCACTTTGTATGTTTGCATGGTGTTTTATATATTTTTGGCTGACTTCTAATATCTAGCAATATTATTTTTGCCCAGTACTATTAAATTTCCTTTTCATCTTTAGGCATTCTGCATACATTAGCATAGCTCTCTTGATTAATCACTTCACTACTTATTATTGTTATAGAACAAGTTGAAGAGTTGCTGCTAAGGTGCTAAATTCATGCTTTAAAGAAATCACACCAACTTCCCCAACATGCATGTCAAATGCTTGATTCTGCTGCAGTGGAAATTTACAGTACACTGAAAAGAAATTCTATCAGGCTTTTTTTCCGCATGCAAACTAACAAGAGAGTTTTTGAGAAGAGTTTGTCATTGCAAAGATATTAGAGGATTTAGGAAATGAATCTCTATGAAAAAGACTAAGACTTATGCAACCCTGGTGACATATGTCGTGTATATTCAAAGGTTTCTTTTAAAAAATCACTGTACATCCTCTTGTACAAAATACTTAGTATTTAAAAGCACTGCATATTGAAGAAATAGCTTAATTATGTCACCTAATGTATGTGGTGTTTTCTTCAGAGGAAAGAAAGGTGAATATGGAGTTAAAAGAGAGGAAGGACTGGTTAACCAGGATAGACACAATCAAAAATTTTTCTGAAATTATAATTTGAGCTCAGAAAAAATGGATTAACTTTTAAAAAACAGATGGCTTGATGCAGGAGACTTCTTTGAGGAGGGAAGGATTTTCAGAGAATTCACATGCTTGAGGAGAAAATGAAACAAAGCTAACTCAAAGAAAAGTTTGAAAGCTGAGAAAAAACCCCTGCCTATTCTAATAACATTAAGTGCTCAGTGGGAATGTCAATTTTCTTTTGGTTATAAAACTTGGATTAGACTGGAAAATGAAGTGCTTGAATTTTAAGGACTGAGTCAATCTTTGAATACTCTCTGCAATTATGGTCTCTCTGTAATTCTTTCTTGAACTTTACCCTGAGTAATCTTCACATGCATGCTTTGCATTCTAAATCATTAAGGGTTTTTTTCCTATGTTGTTTTGCATGGACCAAGGACCTGCTCCAATAGAGCAACTCCTACACTCTAAATGAGTAGTTTTCAAACTATTGTTTGCAGTCATCCACGGAGAGCTGGCTTGTCACACGGTGCTGGCTGTAACCTTGTAAACAGAAATAAAAGACACTACAAAGATGTATTTAAAACTTTCCCACTCAGTCTCAGCAGATAAAACTGAAGGGACTGTGCAGAGCTGTAAGAGCATGGGGAGGGTTCTTGGATAAACCTTGGATTCTGAATGTGATTTTTGGATACTTCTAAAGCTTCAGAAACCTTCCACTGCTTCCTTGGAGTATCAGGACTACTCACCACAGAGAAATCTGTTATAAGAACAGCAGTGAAGAGTGGTGAAACCAAGGAGAGGAAAGCAAAATAAAAACAATAAACTTCAGGAAGGTAGATTCCAGTAAATTCAGACATTAGTTAAGAATTTATGGCAGAGAAGTTCATGGGGGAAAGAATTTAAAGAGACCTGGCAATTCCTCAAAGAAATGGTATTGAGGCACAAGTACAAACTGGCCCAATGCAGAGGAAGGATGGAAAGCGTAGAAAGAGACCGGCCTGGCGAAGTCATGAGCTTGTTATTAGCCCCAAACACAGGAAGAGAGCACTGAGAAAGTGGAAATTAGGTTAGACTGCTGGGGACAAGTATTTTTCAGAAGACACAAAACTCAGGCCAAGGCACAAAGAGCTGTAATTAGCAAGGAAGAAAAAGAGGAACAAGAAAAAATATGTTAGTAATAATTACATTAGTAACAATAAGCAAAGTAAGAATAATACACCAAGAATAATACAACAAGAATAATAGGAGAGCAGCAAAGCTACAGGGCTTCAGAAACCACTAAAGAGATCACCTGAGAACATGAAGCTAACACACTTCATTGAGTGCTAATATATAGTTTGAATTTATAAAGGAAGAACAAGTTAGGCAATTTTAAAATATATGTGAAAACAACTCAAAGTGGTTTGACCCACCATCAAAATTTTCTTAGCATAATGCCTGATACAACCTCAGGGCACAAGCAGTCCTCTGAGTACTTGTGAAAAAACAACAGAGATAAGAATCCTCTACAGAGGGAAAATACAATGTATAACTTTATTTGGAGAGATAGAAGGAGAAAATGTTCAATGACTGAGAAAATCCCACTAACAATGACCCTTATGGTTCCCCTCCAACTCAAGACATTCAATGATTCAGTGAAATTATGTCAAGATTTTTCTGTAAAGTAACAGGACTTGCAGCTGAGGATGCAGCAGGTAATTCAATATTTTCAGACACTATAGAGGCTTTTGACAACTGTCCCAAAAAGCATCCTCATCAACAGCTTACAGAAGCTTTTTTTGACTCTCTTAACATAGAAAGGGTGTATAATTTGTTGGAAATCCATACCCATAGTGGCCTTATTTATATTTAGCTGTCAAAAAGGAGGGCAGTACTGGGTGATGCCATGATCTGGATGAAGCCCAGCAGGCATGCATAAAAGTACTATAGAAAGCAGGGGTAATCTACCACATAGACAAAAGACCTGGCTAAGGAGGAACTAGGGGTAAATCACATGCTGAATGTGAGCCAAGACAGGCTTGTTCTTACAAAAGAAGCAAAGACTCAGACTAGGTTATATAAACAGAATGTATACCGCAGAACAAGTGACGTAATCTGTCTAGTCGGATCAGCACTGATAAAACCACAGGGTGTGCAGGATAAGGCAGCCAGCGTGAGGCACTGCCCTTCAAGGAAGACTTAGATCCACTCTAATGGAAAGTCTAATGGAACCACAGGATTTTCACACATCTTGAAAACATGTAGATACACTATTAGCAAAAAAACCCAATCCTGAAAATAAACATAATAGTCAAGAACATAAAAAGAGATTGTTTTTTGCTGTACCTGCATGTGACTGCTATCTGCTGATAGAATGATTTTTCTATGTGCCTATTCACTAAAATCTTAGGCACATTCCTGTGATTCCAATCAGTTATTTTAGAAAAACATTGTAGAAGGCAAATTGTGTTCAAACTTTCATTACTGTAATGAATATATCATACTATATACCACTCATACCTTCATAATCAACTCCAGCTCAGAAGTGTCACATTCTTCAGCACAAGAAAATGAAGTATACATACTCAAACAGTGTTCCTAAGTTGTCTTTAATTAATGCTTCTTCAGTTTCCTTTTAAGGAAGCACATCACCCAAAACAAAAAATGTTCTTCTTTCTAGCTTCCTTTCCTTTATATTCCTCTCGTCTATGCAATAATGACCAAAAATTTCAGCTAGCTAGCTTAAATAACCTCTCTCACACAGAAAGCTCTCCTGAAATATCCCTGAAAAAATAAGAGTGCAGCTTTCCTGATGACTGTCCAAGACCTTATTTCACAATTAAGTCTGAGCAACTAAAACAGAAGTGAAAAATGGGGAAAATTCACAGTATTAAAATAACCTCAACAAAACAGCTAGTCAAGTAGATCACCTGTGCAAAGCAGAACACATCTTAAGGTTGAAAGGCCTGTTTTATCTCAGAGTGGAAATCACTGTGGAAAGAATTAGTGAAAAAAAGCAGATTAATTACTGCTTTGAAATACTGTTGTCAGAACTGGTTCATATTTCATAAAGTCAGCAAGTAAATTAGTACAGAATTTAAACTGGGTTTTGCCCACTCAGACTAAATTCTTTCCTCCTTAAAATGCCAATCCTAAAAACTGAGATGGATTTGCAAACTATCTGATGAAATTTTCATTATTTTTTAAACTGTTCCTCTTTTCTTGTCCTGATAAGAAACCAAGGTTCTCATATCTCCACTGCTACCACATTTTGAAAGTTGATTAACAGACATCCAACCTGATGCTATGGGAAAATGTGAGATTTCAAATGCCTTATGAACTGCTACTCTTTCTGGTGTCACCAACAGATAGTAAAAATTTACCCTCACACATAATGAAAGTGCAAAAGCACATACAAGGGTAGGTACATGAGTGCAATTCCACAGGTACAAGACCAGGATAGAGCCCTGTTTACTACTTGAGAGCGTACTCTGTATTACTGAGGACAAGAGGCTTTAAGTACTTTGAGAAAACACCTAAACAACAAACCAATTGTTTAAGTAGTTTTGTATTTAGGAAACAGCTATAAAAACTTCACTGATGTTGCAAAATTCAAGCACTGAAAAATTAGGAAATCCCCTCTGCAATCTTGGCTTTCACAAGTTCACAGTATTTTTTACACTGAGTATCCTGCTCCAACAGGCATGTTCCTGACCCAAAAAGTTTTTGAGTTTTTGTAATGCAATATGAGGAAAAGATAGCTGCTTCTAGTGTCATTTTAGCAGCAACCAAGCTGATACTCCTACAAAAAAATTCCAGCCCAAGACAATTAGAGTGGTGAAAAGTCTAACCATTGAAAAATAAGATTTCATAAAGTTTTAATAGAAATTGGAGGTAAATTATTAATAACAAATATGTAACATACACACAGCTGCAGGCACAGATGTATATACACAACTGGTCAAGACTGGCAAAAAAAATATAGGAACTTTATGCCACTCTGGCAGTTACAATACTATGAAAATATACAAAGGTATAATTTGCAACTTAAAAAAGAAATTGTGAATCATTCATAACATAAACTGTAGGTAACATCCAGACAACTTGATTTTAGTGGTGACAATGAAAGTCTCTTGGATAGGGTATAATGCTTTTTTTTTTTTTTAATTTAGACCAGTGAGACTTTTATCATGCACTAATCTGCACAATGCAGTGTTCACATTTTTTTGTGAGGGATTGTACTGTCTTTTCTTCTTCATTTCAAAGTGTTTCCTTTCTCAGGGTAGTGCTCTCTCTTTCATGGTGAGTCACTCGGAAGTACTGTAGCAATGCTGCATCTTGCAAATAACTGAGGGCTTATGCTTTTCCCTTTATTTTGGTGGTCTCTAATTTGGGTGGTCTCTAATTTGCATTTGGTTTAAATGTGAAAGCAGTTACTGTATGCTCAACTGATTTTTTTTAAGTATACATTTAGTGATTGCCTAAGAAGGGGTAAAATCATATATCTGCTATCAAGCAGGTCCTGATAAAAAAAGATCATGTTCTCCTTCAGACATGAGAACAAGCAGTAGCTATTTCTAGTCAACAGTAATTTAAGAGAATAGCAAGGCTCATTTGAAGTTTAATTCAGGAGGATCACAGTAGCAGCACTAGTTCCAGTGTGCTGGTCATGTTTCTGTCCTCCCAGTGACCCTGCAGGGCTCCTGTTCCCCTTCTCAGTGGCAGTCCCTGGAGGATGGACACTCCCTAATCCACCTTCAGGAGGTTAGAAGGATTAAATAATAGATGTAAGATTTATTTACAGGTAACTGGGATGCTGCAGTGTTACATTTCTATGCTACATGATTCAAAAGATCTTGCAAAACAGCAGATGATAAGGCTGGCAATGAAAGGAGACAGTTTATGCAATTTATCTATAAAGGAAGGAAATAGCTTTTTTAAGGATGAATCACAGTTCCTGTGAAATCAACTGGTTCAGTGACACCAGCTATTCACTCTGGTAAAGTAACTTTAGTTGCTTGTAAAGGTAGCTCTAGTGTGCATTTACTGATTGAAGAAGTACATTGAAGTTCATCTTGTATTAGTTAGAATTTTTTCCATGTTTTGGTGAATGAACACACATAACATCCCTTTAGACCACAGGTCTTACTTTACACACTAAACACATTTCTGAGGAAAAACCCACTTCATTTATCAATAGAACACATTAAGTCAGAGATGAAAAGAACTGAGTGACAGCACAGGTAACCTTTGCCTGCTCTTTCCATTCCCCTGGCTTTCATTTATGGCCACTGCTACAGGAAAGAGTTTGACAGAGACTTTTGGTGTGGTGTAGACTGGCAAAAGAAAAGAGAGAAAGAGAGGGATTAGTTAGTCAGTAAGAGAAAGAGAAAGGAAGAAAGAAAAAGAGTTCACAGCCCTGGTTCCAGTATCAACCCACCTAATGGGGTGTCCTGTGTCCATGTGCACCCGGATTGGTGTGGGTATCTTTTTACAGGTAAGTTTTCCCACCTTTGGAGATAAATTTCTCTCCTCCTATGCTAATCAGTCCTCAGGTGCTGTTCATTCTTTCAGACCTTTCTGTAAATGAATTGGAGGCTTTGGGGGTCTTGGGTGGTCTTGATCCCCCCCCTACAGTCCATGCCCACTTCTTGGCCTCATTCCTGCTGAGCTGTGCTGTGTTGTGCTTATTCCCAGGAGCCAGAACAAAGACATTTGTTCCAAAGAGTGCTGCCCGTGCTGTGTATGTCCCCTTCTGCAGCCACATCCTGTTCTTTCTCACAGCATGTTCTTACCAACAATCCTTGCTTGGAATTACCAACAAACCTTAGCTGGCCCCACAGCCATGTGGCTATTGGTGTTTGATGCCTGGACACCTACTCACTACCCCCCTTAACTTCTGGGTGTTTACAAACTGAGCATAAAACAGTAAAACAGCTATAATTAAAGAGGAAGAATTTTAAGATAATCCTAAGTAAAAAGGCCTGAACACAAACACAAATTTAAGCCCAAACACATGGGTTACATTCTGACATTTTTCTGCAGGAACTTTTGAAATACTTGCTCTCTTCATCTGCATAGTCATTGGAATAAAGTTAAGATGGTAATGTACTACACAAAGTCCAAATCAGAGGTGTTTAATAAAAGTCAATTAAAGAGCATAGTGATTGGAAACAGAAGATTATGGGAAGTTTTAGAAAGGTAAGCATTGTAAAAAAGAATATAGTCACAAGGCTCAGTAGGTTCAGAAAAAATATTTTCCATTGCAAGGGGATCATAGTGTTCCATCTCCTGACTAGCATCCCTAAAATTTCCAGGTCACAAGCAATAAGAGGAAATATCTGAAGGATCCTACAGCAGCAGAGACCCTCAGTCTTTGTCTTGCATAACTTAGTGTGAGACTTCTACCATTTGTTTGAATGATGTATTTGAATTGCTTCTACTGCAAACATTTGCTGCCCCCACAGACTCCATAGCTCAGTTCCCATGGCTCTGTGTACTTTGAAAGATGTGTCATGTCTACAGTATCACCTTTCTGTGGCTGCTATGGTAATGAAAGTACTTGTCTTTAACAGCATTGCAAAGTGAAAAACAGGGATATAAAACATGAAGATTAAATAGCAGAGTTTGAAGTTAATTACTGAGGGAGGTTTGGCTAAATGTGTAACAGACATACCAGTGACTTTACCTTCTTTCTGTGTAAGATTAATATGAAGCTGAACTAATATAATCAAAATAAGCCCTTTACCTAGACAGTTCTGCCAATTTGATTTGTGCATCAATTGCACAAATGTGTACATTTGTTAAAAATGGGCAATGACTGACTAGTATCTCATTATTTCTGCATGTTCCTCTGCAATGTAATTGTTCCTTTACTTTCTAAAGCATATCTTTATTAGTGTTTCTAATGAACAACAGCAATGTGTTATTTGAGTCTAAAGCTAGAGTAGAAAGCAATCCTTGTGCTTATAAAATTGATATTTTGATGTTCAAATTCCCCATCCAGTCTGTAAAGAGCGTAGCAAAATGCCCTTCACCAAACTTTAGTACTTCCTACAGAGGAAGTGAACCAACTTGGATACTGTATTTTACAAGAAACTAAAATGTGAAAGTTGCCAGCAAAGAGAACAGGGACACTGAGAAAACATAAGTATAAACCTGAAATAGCAAAACAGGATCTGCTTGTGTAAAGTAAAATCTAATCTTCTATGGAAGTGAATCAGCACCTCACACATATACATTGCTATATACCTTCTACAGAAACACACACAAACTATGCATGCAAATGCAGTATAAACTTAAAGAGGAATGAATGGAAACATCAACAACTGTGCCAATAACATTTTGGCATCACAGCCAGCAACATGTAACTTGTAAGTGTGCAAAGAGCTATGGCTAAAACCCAATATATTTTGCATTGCATATACACAAATAAGTTGACATAAAGCAAAAAAGCCTGTCTGCATTTTGTACAATTCTATTGCAACCATGCATGTAATTCTGGACTCACCACATCTATTAGAGTAGCACATTAAATTATTTTTAATCTGCTGGAACCAGCTTATCAAAGTGCTAAGCTCCTAGGAATGTTTTCAATTATCTAGACATATATTACCTTACACTTCATACTATTATTCTGTTACTCCAGTCTCAAGACCATTCAAATCTTTCTCTATGATCACAGGTGCTTCCCCATCCTATGGCAGTGCATACAGGCATCATACGAGTTCTTGCCTTTAGCTTATGGTCTAAAATTATTATGTAAAAAAGAAAAATAATGAGATGAGAAATCAGATAAGATCTAAGGCCAGTGAGTCTATGTCAGTTAACTATAGTCCCATACAATGTCGGTAACTTAGCCAAGACATGATCCACCAGGGTCTCAGTTAATGCCTAAACTACAAAACAATGCTTTGTGTGTAGGAATAATGCTAAGCCAATGAGTCCTCAACACGATCATATGACAACCTTAGCATTTTTCATACCTCTTTACAATATCAATGGTAACAATCTTATTTGCAATAAACATGTGCCATATACAGTATGGTATTGCATTGTTTACATATAAAAACTATTTTTATGCTCATCCCTTAGAATTAGTTATGGAAATTTACTACATACTATTAAACTGTCTGACAACAACAATTTTTGCTTTCCTTGCTTTTCTCTAACATTTTTTAGTACAATATCTGAGTTGTTCATTATTGTTAACTTAAGTTTTACGACACTCATATGGAATGAAGGGGACATATCACCTTACAGGTACAATAGAGTTGTTGAGTACAAGCTTACATATTCTTGGCAATTTCTCTGAAGTTCGCATTATTTTCTAGGCTTTCCCTGAAAAGTAAATGAGAAACAGCAACCAACTAACCAAAACAAAGGCTCCAGGTTTCATCTTGAGGTTTGCACTTTTTGTTTTCTCCATTCTTCCTTTTTTTTAATTATGTCTTTTAAAATTTGGTTTTTTATGTTTTTTTTAAACCAAGAGAAGAAGAATTTAACAGCATAGCAACTGTGTTAAAGGAGTAAGCCACCAGTGACAGTCACTGTCCTTATTAAGGTCCTGAGAGGCACCAGGATAAATTGCTATTTGGCCAGATACAGAGACACTAGCTCACAGAGGAGCACTGGAATGCAGAGAACTGGGATAGAAGTGTTATTTTATGTGCTGTTTTTCATATCTCCTCCTCCTTTCTCCATACTTTGTTATGCTAAAGGGTGCTAACAGTGCAGTGCAGCATGTGCCATGTATTGACACTCACAGGTCTTCCAAACATCAATCCATATTGCATTCACCTTTCATGGGGGCTACAGTTCTAAAGACCTATGCCCCATTCCCCTTACCTACCCAGTCCACTACAGAATAAATGGGGTTATCTTTTGTTCTTCCCTTTCCATTTTTTCCATGTTTAGACTTGTAGTTTCTAAGCATACAGAGATAAAAACTAAAGGAAATAGATTCACCCTCCTGGCTTACCATTCATTTCACCATTACCAGCAACATTCCTTGGTATAAGTGAAAGCCATTTTCAGACCTTATCACTACTCTTTTGTTCCGTTAAAATCCATCTTGCTTCCATAGTGAATCTTGTCTGATTTCTCTTCCTTGACTTTCAGCCAATGGCCCCACTATTACCTGCCATTTTATACATCCATCAATTCCCTCTCAGAACTTGGTTCCACAAATCAAGCTAAACACAGTGCCTCAAAAAGGGAGACTTTCTCAATGATGGCACTTTATCTTTCTCCCTTCTGTTCTGTGGGCTGCATCCCCCTCCAATGCACGTTGTGTTAGAATTGGCACCTGTTGGAGCCCTTGAATGGTCACTTTAGTCTCCTAATGTTGCTTAAGACAAACTGAGTGGAAAAGGCTGGATAATTTCTGCTGGGTATGGTGCATTGAGGCAGATAAGTGTCACTTATCAGTGTCACAGCAAGAAATAGGACAATGTACTGAATGCAAGAAGGGGAAGGGGGGCAAGCAGGAAGGGTATGGGGATTAAAGGACACAGCACATCTTGGTTTCCCAACTTTCGTAAGGAACTGCAGCCTAAATCTTCCTTTTATCTGTCTTGCTAAGAATTTTCCAGCTCCATTTCCTGTCAGTTCCCTGTCCATGATGTTGTGCTATGTGTGTATATATCCCAAGCCCCACTACCAATTCAGTGCTCCATTCCCCCTGCCCATCCACCTCCACAAGTCAACACCCCAGTCCCCAGTACTTTCCCTGGATCAGTGCTTGTCTCCCCTGCATTCCTGCCAGGTTCCTCCTGCCCCAGCACTGTCTGCACAGCTGGGTGCAGGACAGACCTGCTGCTCCCAGCAGCTGCCTGCCTGGAGCAGAACTGGCCCACGAGCAGCTGGGACTGACTGTGCTGAGAGAGGTTTTGTGCCTTGGCCACTGCACAGCGTGCACAGCTGTGTTTTCAGAGTGACGTGTACAGGCTGGCCAGCATGAGAGGCCATCTCCATCAGACTTGAGATTAAGGTGTTGAACTCTTCTGAAGTATTGCAGCATATTCCAAGTGAAGTAATTCAAAGTGTAACTTGGCTGTGTGTGGGTGGAACTCCATGGGAATAGCTATAAGCACTCTGCCAAGCTGCAAATACCATAGTAAAGAGATGGCAGGGCTATTCAAAGAAAAGGTTGATGGATATCTTTCTTAATTTGAAAGAGAAAAGTTTTCTTCTACCTGAATGGAACAATTACATACAAAAACATGCCTCCAAATGCTCAGTTAAGCCACAAACTCAGTTTGAAATGTGAGTAAAAGCCTGAAAAAGTTATAATCAACCAATGAAAGATTCTTAATAAAAATGTCAGTTAGCTTTCATTAAAAGATTGCTACCAGCCCAACCAATAATTACTGTTGTATACATTACAGCTACAGATCTGTGTGTTCTCCTCCTAGTTTATACAAGTTACAGCTTATTTCTTGCAAGTTCAAGGAAGTGGGTCTTGTGGAATTATCTGATAGGAGAAAATAATTTCTATATTAATTTAGGCAGTATATTCAGAAAAATTAGAAAAAAAGCAACCACAAAAACAATGAAAGAACAAACAAAAACAACTAAAAACCCCCAACAATAGCTATGATGTTTTTTAAAATTGTCAAATTCACAGTGGAAGTCAAATTATCAGCGCTTTGAATGGGACAATATGATGTAAGTGTGTGGACAAACAGGAAGTTTTTGAGACTATGAAATTATCAAAGCCTTAAAATGCCAGGATAAGAACTGTAGATCAGGACAGAAGTTAGTTTATGATGTTATTTCACAAGGTAAGCAATGCAGTCAGATGGTAGAAATATTTGATTAATTGCTTTGGAAACTGTAAGGTGCTATAGTGTATTAACTCAAGTCTCATTTTCTGCTAAATTAATCTAGCTTAAAGCAGTTTATAGTTTACATTGTAACATACATTAGAGCTAAATATAAGCATATGTTCAGACTTCCTTAAAATCAGGTCTTCTTACAATTCATAATTTTCAATTATTTTTTAATAGAAGTGTTGCCTCACTTTTGAATATCTTATTAATATAAGTTTGTTTATCCTTAAAGATTGAGTTAATGGAAACTCAACACCAATGATAATATTTTTGGATAGGCATAAATGAAAAGAGAATCCCACTGATAGATCTCTAAAGATTTGCATGACACAATTGAAAGCAAAATAAGGTAAGGCCAATATTAACAAACTTTGAAAATATTTGCCAAATTGTTTTGATTTCTGATGGGTTTTTTCTTGCCACTGTGGCAGAGCTGCACATCAGCATGGCAAGTACTCAATCTATGGGACTGAGTGAACAACTCATCCTTCAGTTCACCTAATAAAGAGCTAGATAATATTTTGCATAAACCAAGATGTTACCCCTTGCTTTCATGTGTTTTGCTTTCTTTCCATTAAATGTAGAAAGGTGATTTCAAAATAATAACAAAATATGAAATGCACTTACAAAAATCTCTATTTTGTTCTCAAAACCTCTGAAATTATTTATTGACTTGGACAAATTTCCACTGAGATTAATTTTTCACTTGACCCTCCATTTTCTAATTTTTCTCACCTCTATCAATTTGTTCATATCTTTTTCAGTTTGATTAAATGATTGATTGTGATTTTTGATATTATGTAAATTAACTATATTTGGGGAAATGCAAAATAGTAACTTCCTTTGCAGTTTTATGAATTCTGTTCACCTGTGATAAAAGTAGCAGATGCAGTCCAAAACAGTAAAAGAAAACAAGAAATTTCCCAAAGATACCAAATTACCATAAAACTTTTATTATATTGATCACCAGAGTTCTGCATATCTCTCTCAAAAAAAATTATGAATGAAGCAAGCTAGCAAAGATCAATAGTGATAGGCATTCATTCTGAAAAGTAGCCAGCACTATATGGCTGAACTAAAATTTTTTGTGATAAAACCAAAAGCCATATTGTTGTAATACCATTGGTCAAGAATTTGATCAGAAAACAAGCGTTTATATCTAGTCCAACCCTTTTCCTCTGAAAATTACAGAACTGTTCATGGGTACTACACTTCATTAACAGAGAAAAATTACTATTATCCATTGTGGTCACTAGAATATAAACACAGCCCAGATTCTCTTGAATTCCAATTAAAAAAAAAAAAAAGATGGAACATTGCTTGTTTGCTTGCTTTTTAAGTGTTTTTTTAAACACAATTGATAAGCACTCCCTTTTCATTGACTGCATTAAGATCAGACTACTTCAAGGAATTCCTTGCTCACAAGCCCTAAGTTATCTTTCTAGACAGCACACAGAAAATAAGTCACCCTCTCTCCTTGTGTCACAGTATGTGAATGTTTCTACCATCCCTCTGCTCTTTAGATATTTTTAATACATACACACACCTATGTTCCCATCTTCCCTTTTACAGATATTCTACAAGGCACAACAAGAACCCAAAATCTCAGACAGTGATCTACAAACAGATTAGTCTTCAGATACTGAAAATATAGTCTGTCATCATCCTTCATCTGCTCACATTGCAAAGCTTGAGATCACTAAGAAACAGCGAGGGAAGCTGGAGTCAGTATCATATGTTAGCAGCATTTGTGCTTCAAAAATTTCTGGCAAACATTTCTTTCCTAATTGGGGGAAACGAGAGTGGCCTTGTTTACAGATGAATCCAAATCATTCTCCAGGTTTTGTCTTTGGATGATGTGTCACTGTTTCAGCCATCAGTCAAAGAACAATAAGTGCACTTGTTTCCAGATTTTGACTGAGTGGGCAGCAGCTAACATACCTATCAGCTTGAGTGCAGTCTGAAGACTTCTTAGATCAAAAATGCAATTCACTAGCAGTTAATCAGCATCTAGCATAACATGCCGTATTTTGCCCTAATGAGCTACAAACAAAATCTCATCTGTGTACTTGGCTGTACTGGAAAAGGTAAGAGGCACAGGAAATACCTGACAGAAGTATAGACTCAAGCTGATGTCAGTAATTAAAATGCTGGCCAAAAGAACTTGTTGTAAGAAAGACAGACCCAGAGGAACACAAAACACCTGAGGAGAAAATGAGTGACCATCAAAAAAGAAGCACAAATCTGAGTCAGTCTGAAACCAAAGTGGCATTTGAGACTGAAGTGACTTGATGGAGACTAAATGAGCTCAGAAACCACAGCACGTTCAGCCATGCACATGTTTTTGAATTTTAACAAGTGTGCCTTATGCAGGAGCCATGGCAAAGCCCAGGGGAGAAGCTGGGCTGGCCAGCATGATGGTTTCTCATGTGACTTCCCTGTTCTTCATCAGGGCACTGTTTGATTCAGAAGAAAAGTCACAGACCCAGAGATCATAGAATGGTTTGTGTTGAAAGGGATCTTAAGGATTTTCTATTTCCAACCCTCTGCTGTAAAGGCCAGTCAGGTGAGCACAGAGGTCCCAGGGGGGCAGTTTGGTGATCATGGGGGCACTGAGATTTGTAGTTCTGCCCACAGGCTTAATTTAGAGTGTGGACCCTCTAAGATATGGATGGCATCTTCATGTTTTTGGGTTACCTTAATAAATTTTTGCCTATTGTGTAACATGAGGTGACTGACTGCTGAACTTCAAGCAGGTTTATAGCTGGCTTAGTAATATTTTTTAAAAATTGAAAAACAGAATTACTTCATTTGGGCATGAATATATTATGCATTATTAATGTAGTTGCTTGAGACTCTCCTGAACTTTTTTTTCCATATTTCAGTCATAGTCAATAGTGCTGTTACACTACATAGTAGACAATACTCAGTTTCTAATATATATTATGAACAGCCTTATTTTCAGCTGTAAAAATCACAGCATACAAACAATCTGAACTGTATTCATGGTTGTGGATTTGTAAATCACTGTATAACATACAGAAATTTTTCAAAGCAAGCTACGAAGTAGCGGGTAATAAATTGCAATTCCTGCCATAAGAAGATGAACAGAAATCTCTTGAACCAAGACTCAAAGCCAGACACTGTACTTCCTCTCTTTTAGATCTTCTAACATGTAAATCGACCGTTACAAAGAGGATTAACCACTAGAAGTGCACGACTGAAGCCCAACATTCAGCCCTGCTCTTTATTCACCGCCAGAGCAGACCAGGTGTCCAGAATCCTAATGCTGGCCTCTGCAGTTGGGGTTTGTATGATCTGCATACTAAGCACAAGTCACCATTGTATTCTGGCTTTAATTTATTGGTGGCCTTAACAACTGGCTATTTTACTGCTAATTGTGCTTTAAATTGCTTGTACAAAATCAAACAGTACTTGGGACTCTAAACACGCACTTTCATGAAGTACGGTTATTTTTTAAAACCGTTTATTTTATCAAAGAATTAGATTTATGCTCAGAGAATTAAGACTTTCTCACAAAAAACCTGCCTTTTGGTATTTTAGTTATGTTAATGGCTTAAACTGTTTTGTTTTTTCTTTTTTTGAAACCTTTATATTATGTATTATAAATGGGATGATGGTCTAAGAAAGCATCCTCAAAAGTTGCCAGAATCTAATCACAGGTATATCTCAGTCATTGCCCTCAGCATTTGAGAATCTCCCCTTTTAGCATTTATTGCAAAAAAATGACTTGATATTCTGACGAATTTAATTTTGGAAGATCTGTCTTATTTACCAAAAGTCACCACATGGCTTCAGTTTGTATTTTGAAGTACATCTTGTTACGATGTCTGTGGAATGGAGGTAAGGGCTGGCAGGGAATATGGAGTTCACCTTGCCTGACTGCAGATATGGATGTTCCTCTGGTACAGCTTAGTCCTTATCTTCAAAGTAATTTCCTAAGTAATTAAACTAGAGAAAACTAATTTAAACTACATGGCCTGCTAATTATTTTGGGATTTATCTTGCTGAAATGCACTGTGAAATAACAATTCTTCTGTTCCTGGATCTCAGAGCATTTTACAGATCTAGAAAAAATCTCTCTGCTTAGACCAGATTTTTAGATGAAGAGACCCCTAGGCTGAAAGGATTTAGGTCACACTAAGCCCCCCTTGCAAAGCTGGTAGCAGACACTGTAGCTGTCACTTCCATTCCATGGCCCAATAGCGAAATAATTTTTTCAGTAAAAATTGAGGGTCATCTTGATCTACACAGGAATTGTCACATAACTCAGAAACAAGATCCACTCTACAAACCACAGGACTGCATGCCTACTCTTCCAGAACCTGGCTTTATTTTTCCACTTCAAAATACTGTCTAGGCAGAGTTGATGAAATACCTCTGTTTCAATGTTTACCAGATGTGCAGTTGCGCATGATAAAAGTAAAATTTGTAAAGTTATGGGACTGCGAGGTCAGAAAAATATAGTGATAACTATGGCAGCTATAGAGTAAACTTGAGGTTATGTGTGAGAAGTTATTTGATCTGCTTTGTATTCAAAATAGCCAAGTAAGCGTAAGCTCTTCTGCTCTCAGAACATTAAACAATTGTGTTTCCATCCCATGGAGTACAGTACTCATGTTGTTGGCTGTGGAATACCCTGTGATGCTTCCAACAGCAGTGAAGTAGTTTAAAGTGCTTGGAATGAATGAATGAAAGAAATCAAAGCAAAGATAAATTATAATGCTCGGAAAAAAAATAATAAACCAAAAAAAAAAAAAAAAAAAAGCGCACAAAACCCCCAAACTGAAACCACATTTTTTTATTAAATTCAGATAATAAAAGTAAAATCCTGGTTGCAAGCACCACTTTTTAACTAAAAAAATTAATTACAAAATATTTTAGATGGACATTTTAATGAAATTCTTGAAAACATTAAGCCTGGCTTGAAATCTGCAAACATTTAATGGGTTTTAATATAAGATAAGCAGTAGATTTAAAGACCATCCACGCTGGAAGGTCTTTTCATTCTTTTTTCTCTTTTAACTTAGGCAAAGACACAGAGGTAATAGCCCTAGTTTAAGAATAGTGCTGTAAATATTATCACTATTCAGATGAGGGCAAGGGCTTGATGTCATATTTCATTCAAGTAGCATCACTGAGATTGTGTGCAAGATTAGTTCAGAGAAACTTCTATGAGCTGAAATGCTAATGTGGCAGCAGCAAACACTTTTTCCAGGCTATGACATACAACTGCTGAACCGACCAGAATAATTGGAGGGACCTGCTTAGATTGCAGACCAACATAGGATGTGGTTAGTGTATCAACAGCTATAGCATTTTCTCTGATTGGAAAGGTCTGAGCAGCTGCAAGATGACACTTTCAACTGTGTTACTGGAAAACCGGTGTTAGGCTTGAAAAAAGTTATTAATCCTACTTTCTGCTACTCTGCTTTCAAAGCATAAACAATTAAACCATCATTATTTATAAATTCTGACCAATGTAAAAAGAGTAATAAAACTTTACTGGACTTTTAAATTTTCAATATTCTTGATAATTTGTTATTAGAAATGTGATACTGGCATGTGACAGAGGCTTGGCAGAGTTCTACTTTGAGCACATTCCTGGAGTTGAATTGAGTCATAAATAATGACCTATGATTCTTTCCATTAGGGTTAATGTATACTGTGTGTAAGTAAAAATGAGGGAAAAAGCCTGGAACACGGACAGATTATTCAACCTGATTGGGAACCAGGTATTTTTTATTATAACTTAAGTTAGCAATATTGAGTTAAATCTATGTTTTGGGAAACCAGCTTATAAACAGAACTTCTGCTAGTTTAGACACCCTTACAGAGATGCAGATAAATGTAAAATTTGTATTTCTCTTCATAGTCTGTCCAAGAAACTGCACAGCTGTACAGCATTTGAGAAACACATGTTACAGCACTTTCCTTTCAGACTCTAATAGGATACATCTAGAATGTGTGATGATCAGTCTTAGACAGTCTGAAAAGGCGTGCCTGAAAATTTGAAACCTTAGGAAAATGTTCATGATAATCTGGATAATGCATGCAACCAGTATATACTTTTTCACTCTACACATGTCCTCTGACATCACTCTTGGCCTTTAGAACTGAGAATGAGGGCCTAACACAAGTTTCCAGATTTCCATAGATAATGTTGCCTTCCAATAGACATGGGTTTAACTGTACCTAAAGCATTCCAGGAAAATTATTTTTATGTGTATTGATTTTGCATGGCCTGGTTTTGGTAGCGGGAGGGACCTGCAGGGGTGGCTTCTGTGAGAAGCTGCCAGAAGCTTCTTCCATGTCCAGCAGAGCCAGTCCCTGGTGGCTCCAAAGATGGAGGTGCTGCTGGCCAAGGCTGGGCCAATTTGAAAGGGTGGTAATGTCTCTCTGGTAACATATTTAAGAAGAAATTAAACGAAAATTGTGGTACAGTTGTAATACTGAGCAGAGAAGAGTGGAGTAAGAGCATGTAAGAAGAACAGCTCTGCACACATGGGGTCAGTGAAGGAGGAGGGACAGGAGCTGCTCCAGGAGCCAGAGCAGAGATTCCCCGGCAGTCTGGGGTGCAGCCCTTGGTGAGGCAGCTGTGCCCCTGCAGCCCCTGGAGGCCCAGGAGGGAGCAGAGATCTCCTGCAGCCCTGGAGGAGCCCACACCGAGCAGGTGGATGTGCCTGAGAGGAGCCTGTAGCTCAACTCAAAACATTGCCTTTTCCTTTGTTCAAATATCAAAACACTTTATTTAGTTTAGCCTACCTTTTATTCGAAGTAATCTAATAAAAGTAATCTTTTATTAGAAGTAATCTCTGTTTTCATGTCTGACCTACAGAATAAAATAATGCTTTGTTATGGTCATAAAGTGAGTAATACTAACCTCTACAGCAGACTGTAAAACCGTGCTGTGGTATCTCTTTTTATGAATGCTAATTTATGAATATGTATTAAATTTTAATATATCATTGTTCTTCAGGTTGTGAACATGGTGAATAGCAGATTTTCTTAGGAGGAGTTGGTATTTTTCTTTGGTATCTTGATTTTACCTATTTGGAGAAAAGAAACGAAGCATAACTTGGGTTGTAGGTAATTCATGGTCCATTCTTTTGCCTAATTCTTTCCTCGAGGCTGACACTAATCCATGGATAGTGCTGTGAGAAAGTGTGGTCTACAAAATCAGTGAATAAATCAGAAAAACCCATACCCTTTACTGGGACTGGGAGCTATAAATGCCATGAAGACTCAGCTGTGGGTTTTTTGCAGGTTTGAAGTAGTTGGCTACTGTGCATGTATGCTCCCTCAGGGTCACATCTGAAACCAAAATATAAATCAAAACATTTAAATTCATTCATAAGGTTTCATCCATTCCATCTCTTTAAAGATGTCAAATCAACTACCCTTGCCCTTTCTTTTCACCATTCTATGAATTTACTGAACATACTTTTGTCTGATTGAACTATTTTCTCTAAATCAAGTGGGAAACTATATATAACATTAAACCTTATCTGAGATTCAGATTCAATTACAGATTCAGATTACATTAATTTAGATATATTTCATGAAATACTTTTGATTAACATAATTCATGCTCTGTTCTTTCTGAAAAATCAAGATTTTTTCCATTTGAGAAGGCAGTATTTCTGACTACATAGGTGAAGAACCAACAGCAAAAAACACAATGAAGCTCAAGCATTTCCTGAAAGAATTACCTGTGAATGAGAAGATAGTTACAGACTTCTTTATAGTTTCTGATATTGACTGCTAGATTGTTTATAAAGTTGCAGATTTCACTGTTGTCATACATCTTTCTAGTATTTCTTCAATAGAATAATTTCTATGACTGGTTGGTAGATAAAATACTGATTCTTATTTCTGGATGGATATCTCTTCTACAAAAATGATTTTAGGAAGCTTTGTGAATGTTCTGGAACATATATACTAGTGAAAAATTAGACCGAGATGAATCTCCTTATTACTGGGGCTTTTTCAATTTTTTCTAATGAACAAAGGAAAAATATATTTCATGTTTCTGTCCAAGCAAACAGTAGTTCATGACAAATATTAAAACTACCTTTCATGTATTATCTGCTGCATATTTGGTTCTATTTGTTTCATGCAAGCCTGGTTAGAAATACAGCATTTCCCTGCCATCTATTTTACTAGAGTATTGTGCTAGTAAATATTGGGAACAAACCTAAACAGAGAACAGCAACATGCTGTCCAAAGCTGCCCTATGGCAGTCCAACACCTATTATATAAAATTACTGCAGGAATTCAGCCAGTGGAGCTGGATTGCCTGCAGCTTCTAAACACGACTGAAAACCATAAAAGGCAGGCAGAATTAAAGAGGAAAATGAGAAAGGTATGCATCTTCCTTTTATGCTCTGAAGTACAACAAATACCAACAGAAGGGTGGGAATGTCCTCCAGTAAGGTTTGCTGCACTGACATTTTAGTAAATGAACACAGTGACAAGTGTTAGCAGAATTTGTGTCCTCCAGCAGCACAAAATCAATAATTTACACCTACTGCCTGTTGGTCATCTAAGTAGTCAATGATTATATTAAAGGTGTTATATTACATGTAAGTCACCTGTGTCAGTTTTTGGCACTTCCCTGATGGAGAAGTTTTACGGAAATTTTATATTACTGTTGAAGGCCTTGATACCTTGGATATAAATGGATGAAGTAATGGGCAAGTAAAGTCTATAGAAAGGGGAAACTGGTCTTTATTAGACTAACTAATAAAGGTGGAAAAATCAGGAAAGTGTTATCCTTTCATTAACTCATTTTGAAATAATTTTTATAGAACTATATCTGTTTCAGCCTACTAAATTTTATTATTTTCTCCTTGTAGTTTCCCTTTTAAATATTTGGGCTTTTTGTGAGATCTTAATTTCAAAATTAAATTCATTAAGGTTGCAAAAGTCTCTCCAATAGAACTAGCTGTGGAAAGTTCTGCCTGTGTTCAAATTCTCCAAATTTCTCTTTATAAAAGTATTAGTACTGGCAAGTCAGAGCATGCCTCCCATTTATTACCTGACTTTTTTGACTGTAACTTCATTGCAGTATTCTTCAAATTTCCATGCAACATCAATTTTATGTGTGATTTCTTTAATAATTTCATATTTAGCATTTTAATTTCAACAGCAGGAGTAAAAACTGACACTGGAGTATTTCCATATATAGCATATATGTCTGAAATAATATTCAGATCAGTGGAAAAGATAGGATCACTTTTCCTTTTATCAATGGTATTTACTTCTGAGAGTCGTAGCTCTTGTTCCTGGCATACTACAATGATTTGTGGTTTCTTTTAAAACACACTTCCATGCAGACATACTTTGCATTTTTGCTGGTAAAGCAAGCACAAGAATCCACAAAGAGGAGTTAAGGTGCCTGGTTCACACATCTCTTCCATTCCACAGAGGCCATCCAAGCAGTTCCACAGCCCCCTTCCAGCCCCAGCAAGACAGAAAGCTGAGGGAGGATGCATTGTGTCTGATTTTCTTTTCTGTTTCTTTTTTTTTTTTTTTTTATTCAACTGGACACTTTTTGTTTCATACTGAGTGTTATTGTACCTTGTTACATCTTTGATGTTATAAAACCCTGGGCATGAAGTCCAACTAAATTACCAAGAAAATGCTAGACCATATTAGCTGCTTTTTATGGGGATAAAAATTGCAGCTCCTGAATGTGATCTTCAGAATTCTCAGGGAAAGGGGAAAAAAAGGAAAAGTCATTCATGGAAGCATACAAATTTATGTTATCCTGTCGCACAGCAGAAAATGAGAACAAAATCACAAAGCAGGTTCTTATAACTATTTTCCTCTGAGTACTGGTGGATTACAAACAGGCTTGAATGTAATTCCAGAGAAAGGCAACAGCAGAAAGTGGTGGGAGGGGGCTGGTTTGTGAAATGACTGTAGCTTTGACTGCAGTAAAGTGAGACCCACCACCTGTAACTGAATCCTGGTCAATGGAAACCTCTATTTATTATTATGTGCCGCTTATGGATGGTGAGTACTCATGGTTTTTGGTTTTTTAAATGCTCCCTTCACTCTCTGGTAGTGACAGGAACTGCCTACAGGGCTGCTGTTTATGTGCTCTACCTCTTCCAACTTTTGGTCATATAATTCACTTGTTTACAATTACTATGGCAACGCTGACTGCTATGGCAACACTTAGTAAACTGACACTAGAAAATAAACGTTAAAAGAAAATAAAAGAGAAAAAGAATAAAAGGAAACACATCTTACATTAAATTGCAGGAAGATAAAACATTTTTACTCCAGCTCACTTGTTGCAGGACCAGATTCCATTCCCCTTTCTCACTCAGTGAGTTAAGGCTCAGGCCTGATTAAGGAGAAAAAAGCTAACAAAATTAATCAGACTATCCTAATTTACCCCATGAGGTTAAGTTTCTCACTTCTGCAGAGCTCTTTTTACTTCTCACTATACTGCTGACAAAAACACCCCTTCATTTAAATAGACCTTAATTTAAAATCTGTTACCATCGCTGTTTTTACAAGTTACACAGATTATTCAAGTTAAAAGTACCAGATAATTCTTAGGGTATTTAGTTTCAAAAAGCTTCTGTACAGACAGTCAAATGAGCTGAGCAAACATTTTGCAGGGGGAAGACTGAAATACAGAAGCCTCACTTAGAGAAACATACACTTAGTACATATAGTGTCATGAACTGCAGTTGACAGCATAGGCATGACACCACCTTATGCTTGTTCCGAGCCATAGCAAATATCAAAAAAACAGTCATTGCCTTATAGTTCAGAAATGTTCTATTTCAAGTTAACTGAAATCCTAAATTAAAAGACATGCAACCCAAATCTATTACAGAAATATTTCATCACTACTGTGTTCAGTCTCAGAAGGCTCAAAATGACCTGAATATCTTGGTTTTGTTCATATAATAAACAGTTACCAGCATCGTCATATTTATAAATATTCTAAGTTTCAATTTAGGCTTTAAGTTTCAAATTAAATTCCAGGTCACAGGATGGAAAACCATATTCTACTCATTTAAAAAATGATAGCTCTTAGTAGGTCACGGGATGGAAAACCATATTCTACTCATTTAAAAAATGATAGCTCTTAGTAGGTTGTGTCTATTTCTTGGACTGAAGACTTCTCAACCTAGGCATTTCTGTCTTTATGGTTTTTATAAATTATGTAGAAATTACGAACCTTCCCCAAAAGTGTCCTTATTACGTTATGTTAACAGAAATCCTAATTCAGAAGGAAGAGTACAGATTGAGCCTGAGTTTGAGGGCAGAGCACCACAGGAAAACTGGAAGGCGTGACCCTTCTGAGAGCACACGGTATCTTTGTGAACATCTTAAGGCTGTGCATGAAGTAATGGGATACTTCAGCTGCCAGCATGGGCAAGTCTTTTGTAATGCTCAAAAGATAGGCTGTAAGACATGAAAGGCAGATCTTTAGGTGAGTAGAGTAGAGGCACTTGGACATCAGTGTGACAGAAGGGAAAGAATATAAAGTCTGAAACCCTCCCCTAGAGAGATAGCAATGTATGATCTCTCTTGGATACAAATAGAGTGGGTTTTTTAATCTGCCAAACTAACAACCAAGATCTGCCAAAACAAAAACCAAAAAATAGCAACTTTTTTTCTTCTCATAACTTTTTTTTTTTTCATTTTCAAGAAGTCTGTATGTGACCTGCAGAATAAGCAGCCCAGAAGTATCACAGGTAATTTTTGTGTTAGTAACTTTGTAAACAGGAACCTAGACTCAGAATTTATGGCTAACACACAAGGAAGCCATTCATTCCACATAGATTTGTAATACACTCTTAACAACCAAACAAACCAATGAAAACCTAGTTGAGAAAGCAATATATTCAGTAAGGAAATCAGACAATTTTCTTTGTTATACATCATATATGAAGACTGTATTATATGAGAAGATGCCACATTCTGGTACGAGCTAGCATTGTTCAAAAACATAGTTTTATTTCAAAAACTATTCTCTGGAAAACATCTTTAAGTGATGTCAGGTCTGAGCTGACAAGTTGCCTGGACTATTTTACAGACAAAAGTAATCACGTATAAATATTTCATTCCTTTTCTCCAGCCCTTCACTGTAATAAAATTAGCTATTAAACCATTGAAATACTTTCTACAATCTTTCCTGAGCTGTTTGCTCATCTCATTCATCAGGTGAGATCCAAAAAATTAAGTTGGTATTGCAATGCTTAATGCTTCAGTGCCTAAAAGTAAGAATCCAAGGTGCTGACAAAATTCTCTATACAGAGAATTAGAGAGGGAATACTGAGAGGGATTTAGACAATTTTAAGTAGCAGCCAGTCCAAGAATAAAGTAATACATCCAAGGGGCAGGAAATGCTAAGGAAAAAGAAATCCCAGAATTCTGTGCCTTGCCTACATGAAAGTTGCAGTTATGAAACTTCAGAACTCAGAGCCCTAGGACACCTGTGGTGCTGACACATTTACCTGGGGAGACACTTCCTAGTCATGGAGGTGACTGAGCTGAAAATTTGCAGTTTTGTTATTGATGCCACAAGTTAATTCTCAGCCAGATCAGTCCCTCAAACTGGACTGGCCAACTGTTTAGCTTGGCTAGAATTCATTCTGGCAAAAAAAGACTTTGGACAGCAAGCTGAGCAAAGGCTTACAGGAATCAAGGCACTGCAGATTAAGGATATATAATGGTACAGCTAAGGGCAGCTAAAGCTGAGTGCTGCTAACAGGCAGAACAGCTCTCCTCTTGGCCTGTGCATGTTTGCTCCTTCACTTGCATCAGCAATGGTTCCTCCTTGGCACTGCAGACGCCCCTATCAGGAAGCTGAACTGACTTAAACCAACATTATAGGGGGAGAAAAACTGCATCATCAGATCTTCCCACTGTCTCTGCATCCACTCACATAATGTGCAAACCACTGAGGAGGGCAGGGGAGTCAGAGAAGTGAGACAAGCGCAGGACAATACAGGGAGAAAAGAGGAGAGAGGTTGGACTTGCTGCTGGAATGTCAGAACTGTTTGAGGTATAGCTTAAATCACACTGTTATCAACAAAAAACACAGTTGAGAATTTCTACACTGACACACAGATCATTGTTTTCTCCTAAAAGTGTAAAATGATGCAAGTAAAGACTGGTAGTTTTATCTTTAGCACAATAATCTAGTGATTTAAACACTTTCCTTGTCATTGGAAAATGCTGGTTGTGCCCTATTTTTGGGGAGGGGGCTATTTTGGTGTTGGATCATGCAAGAAAGACAATTGTGAAATCTGTTTGGAGTACTTTGGTTTTTGTAAAGTCATTAAAGATGTCTATAGAAAGCATCCTGGTTTTCATCATAGGGTAAGTGAGATAATTACAAAATCATGTGGGAAACAGAAATGAGATTTTTAAAAAACATATATGCAGTTAATTCTGTAAATATAAACCCTCTTTCTATAAAATTATTTCACTCTGTACGTATTGCTGTCTGTAATGTCTTAATGCTTGTTTTGTCTAGAAATACAATCTATCCCACAAGAGCAGATACATTCAAATAGATTTTTTTTTTTTTTTACTCTCTCCACTCTTTGGAGTATAGCTATGACCTTATCTTCTTCTTCTTTGGACTTTTACTTTAGTCTGGATACACAAATCTCTGAGTAGTGAGTACTAAATAGCATCTCTTTCTTTACTTTTCCTCAGTTTCGGAACTTAATATGCAACATTAGTTAGCCGTAAAAAGTTTCTCCAGGTTTTAAGGCATTCAGTCCATTGCCTACTTATTGTTAGGAGTCTTTATAGACATCCAAGTGCTAACAAATGCAAAATAAAAGAACCTGTTTTTCATGTTGCCAAAGGAAAACTTCAGACCAAAGGAAAAGCCTGAAAAGAAATATTTGTCCAAGATTCTCTAAATGTCACTGAGGATGTGATTTCTAGTAATTGAATTCTAGTAATGGCATTTCCTGTATTTTCACATGCAACCTTCAGCTGAAACAATTTGTGTGTAAATAAAATGACAGTGTATAGTCATTGCTAATGCTTTAATCATGTTATGCAGATATTGAAGTCACAGATTCTACAATTTCTTATTTTATCCCTTCAGAAGAAGATAAAGCACAATAGAAATAAATTTCAAGGATAATTAAATAAGTCCTGTTTTCTTTTTTGCATCTCTCATGTCTCTAAGTGTGATTGCAGAACAAGAATCATACCCTTTCCAATGTTTGGGAAGCCTAGAAAAAATGTATTAGTATCTCTTTTGTTTTTAGTCCCCATCTTTGGGAAAATCAAAATAAGAATTTAGGAGCTCAAAGTGTAATTTTTGCAGAACTTGAATGTTTGCATTTGTTTTAAGCAACATCTGCAGTTTCAAATGTTTTAAACCAAAATGATTTACGTGTCTAAACTTGACATGATCTGCATTCCAGATGCACTTTCAGCTATGCAGCTCTCACCTGAGGCCACCTGGAACCCACAGCAAGACATCCCTGTGCCTAAGTCCTTAGAATAAAAGAAAGAAAGAAATAAGGGGAGAAAAGGGAAAGGGGGAAAAAAAATTGGTGTGCTCTGCAGTAGAGAAAGTGAAGTTAATATTTATTCAGAGGTGGAAATTCTGAGTGAAGAAGAGAATTTGTCCTGAGGGTTTATGCAGCACAGAAGTGGGTGTAAATGATTCTTATCTTCTCCAAATTTTCCCAGTAATTTGAATTCCTTCTAGACCACTGAATTAGGATATCTTAATACCAAATTATTCCTGTAGCTGGCATGACTAATTTCCTAGCCATTTTTATTCAAGAGATCAGACTTTTCTTAAGTTGTTCCCTTATAAAGTATAAGTTTACACAGTTACAAAAACAGAACAGAACACTCTCTAATTCTATCTCCTAAAGCTAAATTCTCTACAGGAACCATAAGGAAATAAAGTGGCAAAGGTCTTTGAATTAAATCCTATTGAAACTGGTTGTGTTCAGAGTATCAATTTTGTATATACTAAAGATCTGTCTCTTTAAAAATTTTTCATTATGCAAGCCCAATTCTGATGTTTATGAATTGCATGTACTACTCCAAGCTTGTTCTTTTGTGACTTCAGATCCAAATGGACTCATTTTCCTTCATCAAATACTTGTGTTGCTTTAAGTTTACTAACAGGGTGAAGAAATGCTTTTAATAGTGATTGAATTGTGGTAATATTGATATCTGGTGTGCAAGAAGTAATGCACCACTGCCCTGGAAGATCTGAGTATTTTTTCTCCCTGCATCAGCAACATCTTTGCCTTGGTATTCTTTATATGTCACATTTTACACTTTTCAAAAGAAAAGCCACAGTGTGCCTGTGTGAGAAATTCACTTCCAGCACGAATACATACCCTGTGGTCTACACCCTAATGCCCAAGTCTGCCCTGGTGGATTTCAAGACAGGGATTGGAAGTAGACTTAAGTCTACTCTGCGATGATGCACATCTCAGGCCATCTTTAAAGAACATTACATTCACTTCATCAAACTATAAGTAAGTTTGGTAGCTGAAGCTAGTTTTGATCCCCCTTACTGTTAGATAGCTTGTGGTTTTTATCTGTAGTATGCTGCTGCCCGAATTACATCCTGGTACAACTTTTGAGGTAATGCTCTCAACACAAGTCAAGCACATGTCAACACAATCACAAATCAGCATGATTTAAAGCCTTGCTGCACAAGACTTTGTCCAGTGAAATTTTGTATATCTCCACTGACAGGGACTCCATAACTTCTCTGGTCCCTCTTTCAAAGTCTATCACCATCTCATTTAAAAAATCTCTTAAAGTCCTTTGTTCCAGCTTGTGTCCATTGCCTTCCGTTGGGCACACCTGGGAAGAGAATGCATTTGTCTTCTCATTCCCCCAGAGGTGAAATATTTCAAGATAGCAGTAAGACCTGCCTCTTTTTTGCCTCTTTTGAAGGCAGAATCACCCCAGTTCTCTCCTCATATGTCACATGTGTTCCATCCCCATGATCAGCTTCACAGCTCTCTGCTGGACTTCTCCAGCATGTTGATGTCTTTCTTGCACTTGGGAGCACAAGGCTTGACATTGTAGTCCAATTGAGGTATAGCTAGTGCCAAATAAAGGAGAATAGTGGGTTTCTTTGACCTACTGGTTACACTCTAAAAGTCATCTTGTTAATGTGGTTGGCCTCCTGCAAGGGCACACTAACATATCTTGTGATAATATGCTGCTTCCTAACAGAGACAAAGCTATCTATGACACTGAGTTACAAGGCCAGCAACAGCAAAGCTTCTGTTTGGACAGTACACTTAAATTTTATCATTAGGCTTCTCTTACTCTGATTTTAAACAAAACAATTATGAATCTCTTATATTTTACCATCCACCTTAGGAGACATTCTCCACTGAAGATAGCTCTTACTCCTTAAGGGAAAAATAATCCAAAACAGTATTTGATCCCAAAGACTAAACAGTGTAATAGGAATGACTGGTTCAAGAGAAGAGATGTAATGAGAAGGAGCAGGGAGAAGTAATGACATGGGAAGAAAGAAAGAGGGACTAATGAAAGGGCAAAATGGGAAATGGTAGGGGAAAGGGCAAGAGAATTATTGTAGAGGTGAAAGCTGGGAAGAAATAGTCTTTAGTCTTTAAAAGCATCTGGAAAGTCTGGCAACACTAGCAAAGGCCTCTTCTCAAGCCCCAGAGCCTACTGCAAAAACAGACCCTGCTGACCTCCTCTTTCAAACCCTTTTAAAGTTCTAAACACTATAAAATCTATCCTAGTGTTTCAAATAAACTCAGTGACTGCTTGCAGTGCGTGAATCCTTGATCAGTCTTTTGGCTCTGCATAATCAACTTTCCACAGTACACTGAGACTCTGGCATTGCTTCTCAGTGGCCAGTGCCAGCAGCAACCTGAGTCTCAACCATTTTAAATTTGGAAGGATTAAGAATTTAAATCTAAATTCAGTGACTTGCTTAATCTAAAGAGATATTCTATGCTTAAAATCTATTTTTTAACAAAATCACTCAACAAGTCTAGTAGCTGTTCCTAAACCAGTTGAGTTTCTGCTAATTTTGCTTTTCAGCTTCCAAGCTTTATATTCAAACTATCCTCCCATTTTTTAGCCATTTGCCCCAACAGGATCAAACAGGGCATTTTTGTGTAATGAACTCCTTTCTCCATGACCACAGCTTTCACCATGGACAGCAAAAACGTTGCAAATTGGGCTTTATTTATTTATTGTATTTGTTATATAACACCCATCCCCATGTATCTGGCTGCCCTACAAAAGTTAAAGGCAAGAATAAATAAAATAAGGCCATACTCAGTGGCTGGAGAGAAGCAGCTGTTCCGCCAAGAGAAGAGCCAAGAAAAAACAACTCTGAGAAAAAGAGCCGTTGAGAAAATCAAGATAAAATGATCAAAGATGCACCGTCCAGAAAGGTCAGCAGAGTTTATTATTGACGCTTTCACATGCCCAGTCTGCTTAATTGCCTTTTATAAGCATTTTACAGTGAGCCCTGGAGGCTAATGCAGGTGGAGATGGTGTTCAAACCTGTCAATGGGACCAAAAAATGCTCAGCAGCTGTCCCAAAGTCACAGGAGTTGGGAAAAAAATTAATGATGACAGTCAACTATAACAGCTTAACAAAGATAAGGACACATTGCATTCAGTTGCTAGAGTCACCATCATAAAGAGTTATGTAAAAGTTACTGTGTTTGCATAGCAGAAACCAACCAAAATGAAATTAAATTATCTTTACTACTAAAAAAGAAAGACAATATCACAAGTACTGAAAAAGTACTGAAAAGTACTTTTTTCCATGGTACAACAAAAACATTAAAATTTAAAAAAATTAACACTCCATCTCCCATCCTGAGTCTCTTATAGAAATATTAGTAAACTGCACTTGAAATATGTCTCTCCAAACAGTAGGGAAGTGTTCTCTGCTCTATTTGTTTAACACAGCAGAATACAGAAAACAGATAAATTCGGAACCCCAGCAGTACAGCCATATGGTATTAAATTCCTACACAGTACAAATGCCAGCCAGGTCTCCCCAGCTTTTTACTCAGTGTAACTATATGAAGACACTGAGGCCTGTCTGGAAAACACACAGTTTACATTGGAGCCAAACTGTGTCATCTGTGCCACTGGGCAGGCAGTGAGATTGTTCTGCTCCTCTGCTGTTGCTTTTTCCACATGTTCCCTGCTGAGCTGGCATGCTCCACTAGAGATACCTGCTTGTACTTGCATATATTTTAGGGCACACAGGGGCTGTGTGTCCTTTCTGGCTGCAGCTGTGCCAGCTCACGCTGCTACAACTCCTATTCATCCTTGGCTACTCCCTGGTGCACCCCTTGCAGTGTTTGCCACACTTTCTCTCTTGCCAGCAGAGCTTTCTGCAAGCACCTTTTAAAACATTTCGGGCAAATTCACAGGATTCAGTGAGAAACTTGCACATACGTCTGGTTCAAATAATAAATTCTAACAATTCAAAGCAGAGGTCTCGACTAATTTACAGTAAGTGAAGTTGATAAAGTAATGACACCACAAATGTGGTTGCTCTAAGAACCTTGAATCCTTTTATCACCAAATTCCTAAACAGAATTAAAACTTCCTCTACCATGATAGTTGTGGTTTAAAAAAGCTGCCTCTTAAAATTGCAATAAATAACCATACATATTTTTATCTTCCACCAAATCCCCTCGTAAGGCCTCAGCCTCTTGGCAAATTTCCAGCTATAAAGATTTTGTTGCTGTTTCCCATCCCTGTATTCCTTTTAAAGGTACTTCCTCCCCAGTCTCCAGACTCAGGAGAAGAGACAGACAGTGCACGCCATGCAAATGTTACAGCAGAGACAATTCCCCAGCAAATTGATTTGTTTGGTACAACCTACATTATTCCATGTCTTCAGACACAAAGCCCTTCAGGGCATAGTCTGTCTCTTTTCTGTGGTTAAATGACTCAAAAGGCCCAACCCGCCCTGGGGACCTGGGTGCTATCTGGATTCTCTGAGGTGCTTTATCTCACTTCATTATCAGCCATCCCAAGAAGATATCATCAGGCTGGGCTTAGTCTGCTGAGGCTCTTCAACATTTGTCATCAGATGTTAAATTCATATAAAAATGAAGTATATTCCTTCTACTCTTCTAAAAGACCTCCTTGTCCTCAGTCTCCCAGTATATCACTTCTCAGCACAAGGAAGCCATTGCCAAATCTGGGCCCAATTTAGCACACGCAGGATGCTCTAGTTGTTTACAGCCCGGTAAAAGCTGGCCTCATAGTCAGAAACCAAACCTCCCGATATACACAGTCAAAGGTGGATTTTTGAGTGTGCAGAATCTGCAGATGCCATGGTCATCAACAGCACAAATCCCTGTGAGCGTTCTGGTTCCACTTCGCATATCGAGTTATGAAATCATCATGCAAATACAGAGTATTTTCTAAACTGCTCATCACACTAGGACCAAACCAAGCACACACAGAGACCTCTTGTCCATGAAGAAAATATTGCTTTTGATCGCAGGATTGAGGATTTTGGCAGGCTACCAGGGAGCTCCCAGTGCGGTTGCCTGTATGACCCTGGAGTGTATATGGCTAGAGGGCAAACATAAGATTCCTGCTGTGCCAACATATCAACCTTTGTAAACACAAATATGGAATGAAAAATAAGAAGCAGTACAACCGTATCATGCCATAGGTAAGTGCTGTATTTATTATTCTAGTACAAATGCTCTGAATAGAAAGATCTTTGTGGGGTTCCATTGCCTTAATTGCCTTTTTCCTCAAAAATAAAGCATTTCTAAACCCACAACAGCTGATGGGAATATTTTTTTCTCAACTTGATAAAAGATTCCAGAAGGAGAAATCTAGTTTAAAAATGTCTATTTTTTTTCTTACTGCCTTTTCAATTTTTATTTTCATACATTATGGTGTATGCCAGTTATCTAAAGTGTATCTAAAGTGTATCTAAAGCGTACCCTCATAATGGAATGTTCAAGGACAACAGCTCTCCCTGACCCCTCAGTCACCAGCTCCCTGCCACTGAGCAGGCTGCATTCTGTAGGAATAGTATTTCACATAAAACCTGAGGCAAATGAAATTCTAATAATTTGAATTGTCTGTTTTCACTGTTATAATGTAATTAGAACTTCAATTTGAAACTGATCTGAGGAAAATAGATATTTTTCTAGAGTCATTTTGAATGTCCTCTTTTTAAATTTTGATAGAAGATATCATAGTGATGAGAAATACCAGGATAGCTGTTTCAATCCAGTTTCACTCTTTCAGCTAGCTTGTACCTAAGTTTTATGCTGAATCTCTTCACAATAGACCTGGGAAGAAATAAATAGCTCTTACTGCAAGCTGTATGAAATGTAATGTTTTTTTTCTCTGAGTTTGCTCAGAGGATACACATTTTTCTGAAAACAAAACAACAAATTTCTTTGCTTCATCTGAATTGCAACTCTCACATTTTCATGTGCTTAGAAACTCAACTTTTTACTCTTCATTCACAAAGAATCCACAGGCACCACCGGAATGAGAGCTGTGCCAGGGACAAGGCAGCTTCAAGATCAAAGTGCAGATTTATCAAGAAAACAATGAAGAATAGGAAAACAAAACCACTTTAACTATGCAAAGTCATCGTAGAGTCATACCAAGAAGATTTCACTCATTACCGCATTTGTGAACAAAAGGAGGAGGCAAGCATAAAAAGGAAAGGCAGAATGACATTAATGAGGTTGCAAAAATGCAGCTGAGAGATTTCTCCCTCAAGTTTCACATGTGTGTAATATAATCAGTGATGGATTAACATGCTGAAAGTGAGAGGTTTGGAAGATTTTCTGAACTCTGGAGAATGTCTAGTTTAAAAGTGGTGTTGTAGCTATTCTGAACAGTCTCTCCAAAAATGTTACTGGAGTATCTATGGCAAAAGTATTGCAATATTAAACTTTCCTAGTAACAATTTTGTTTTGCTATTCTTAGAATTTACAGTGTTAAAATGCAGGAGTGCCTACAGGGAGAAGTTAATATTTTCCTGTTTGCAAGGCTCTTGTTCAAATATTCTACAGAATGCTATACTGAGAGCCTCAAAATACTGTAAAAAACATTTTCCAAATGTCATGATCGAGTCAATTTAAGTAAATAAACCAGTGTCAGTAAAACCAGAGAAATAGAATGAAATGTGGTACTAGTGCATTTATTCTTTCATAATCCCCTTTAAGATTTTTCTGTGGCAAATCCATCAGTTCAGAACTTTTTTTGTTTGTATAATCACTGACCCGTTTTGTGGTTTACACAGCACTCCTGTGATTCAGAAATTAGAGCAAGTACTGACTTCCACACACTTGAGTACAGAAAAAAGTCAGAGAATGATCTTACATATATTGTTAGAAAAGGAAAAAGTAGTGTTAGCAGGGGCAAGGCTCTTTTTTGATTGTTTGTTTTGGAACCAATTCAGGAATAGAAGGATATTATTAGTATTGCAATGCTGGCAGGACATAACCTCCTCAGGTCTGACAGCTCTCATTAATTCCAAGTAAAACTGTGTCTGCTTTCTCTGCCCTGTGGTAGAACTAACATTCCTGTCCAGAGAGTGAAAGGCTTCAAAGATGTTAGCATAAGAAGAATAGTTTTAAGATTAGCACATATAAGGTTCTTTGAATATTGAAGACAGAGTTTAGAATCACAGCATTGTGCTCACTCTGTGGCAGCATCTAGATCTCACTGATGTTTCATTCAGGATCTTTTTGATCTGTTGATAGCAGGAGGAAGGGGCAAGTAAACAGGCAGAGCCATCCTTTGCTTCTCTGGAAATATTTCTATGTCCTGTGCCAATTAAGTTGAGGTGCTGGTTGAGACAGGCAGAGACCACAGATCTTCTAAAGGGTCATCTTCTCTTAGCTCTGACCACATTTCTACCAGCAGCTGCACCTTCCTGTCTTTTATTTGCACCTGTCTCTGATGCTTGTTGGATCCTTTTGTGTTTTGGTCCAAGTTACAAAGCAACAAAGAGTTTTGAAATAAGAATGTTCCTAACAATTTGTAGATGACCTTGCAGCCCAGGTTATATCCCAGTAATCTCACTAGTTGGTCAAAGATTCATTCAAAAGCCACATATAGCTCTTGAAATAAAATTGTAAATTTTGCAGGCTCATAAAAGGCAGATACAGATGTCAGGAAAGCTCTCTCTTCTGTGGACTTTTTCTGCAAGTAATGCAATCAAATGGCCACCTACACAATATTCATGAGGGTAAAAGTATGTTTGAAAGGTCTTTTCTTAAGAAATGCCCAAAGTAATCGGTGGATACATTAATACTTTAGTCAGGTTAAAGAATGTCTTGTGAACAAGACTGAAATAATCTGCTTGGCAGAATTTTCACAGGAACCCCCACAGTGATAGCTTCTCAAAACATCTAGTTTTCAACACATCACAGATGCTGATTTATACTAATACCAAGTAAAATCATAAAATTTTATCTACAAGTGATCTTAACTTTAGAGTGTAGAAATGTGTTGATTAATCTCTACTTAGAAGAATGGACAACATCTGTTATGTTTTTATGACAATTAAATATTAGCTCAGAACCTTCTAACTCAGAATTAATTTGGCAGCTGGTGGAATTCATAATTAAATACTTGAAAATAACTGGAAGATTATGTTTATTTTGATATTTAAAAAGAGAGAGAGAGAGAAAAGCAAAAGAAAAAAGAGAGGCAGAAATTATCTTGCTGCGTGAAGATTGCTATTTATTCTGGCTGCTAAGACCTCATCTAGAAGTGATGTATGAATACCCTATTATATCGTACTGTGTTAAAAGTACCAGAATGAACAGAATAGTTCTGAAGTGGTGAGCCCGGGAGGGGGTATTATCATGACCTGATGCCCTTCAGCAGGAACTGAATATGTTCCTTCTTCAGGACCCTTACATGTAGCTCTCAGAAAATGAATAGGACTGTAAATTCCTCTAACAATGCTTAGGAATCCAGAGCTGAAACCTCCCTATGAAAGGCAGTTTAATAACAAATTTTTTAAAAATTAAAATTCAAGAGGAACCTAGAAGATTTCTTGTGCTCCTCTTAGACAGTTTTTTTACTGTAATCTGCATAATTGCAGTAGCAAAAGAGAGTAATTTAAGGGCTGCAACACACAGATAATTTATGAGAAGAGGTGGGATAGGTCCTTTTATATGTACCAAAGTGGCTTCAGAGGAAAAAGTTCAGAAAACAGTCTGACACAGTAGAAAAAAACTGAGTTTATTTTTACTTTTCAAACTTTTACGGAAATTTGTGATCTTTGTTTGTGTTTTCTTGAAGAAATTTGAGGAAATCAATATTTGGGATGGGAAGAAGGCCTGTGATCATTAACCTGCATCAACTACAAGGGTCCAGTAGGGAAAGATTACATCTGGTGTAAAAAAAGCATCTCAAAATGCTTTTAAAAGAAAGTAAAAACCCTTCAATGAAAAGAGTCATCAGTAGAAAGTTAATGAAGCAGGATGAAGAGTGTTGAAATATTCTACAATCTACTATGTCCAAAGTGTTCTTACACAAGAATCCAAATGAAAGCAAAATTATTGGTGGTGGAAATCAGGTACTTAGATGACATCCATCCTTAATTAGTGGACAATATGAATTTCCAGGATCTAGATATTTTTCTTTAATACGTTCTCAATACATCCATCTGAAACACACAAACAAAGCGTTTCATGACTCCTGCACTATGTTGTAAGTTTTGAGGGACTTTTTGAGGCTTTTTGAGGCTTTGAGGGACTTTTACTAAATATCTGCTAAATATTTTTAATGTGAACAAAGAAAAGTTCTGTGATAGGCAGGGAGCTGCCTTTTCTGGGTCACTGGTCCCACACCTTACAGAGCAGGAACTTGTCTGTGGAAGATGGAGTTAGATAGGGTTAGACAGGGTCTGTGTTAGATAGGGTTCCTGCAGCTTCTGGTAATAAAAATTAAATATATTAAGGGTTATGCCACTGATCTACATAAAGCATAATTCTGTAGAACACTGTGGTACAATTCACACAGTGAAATTAGTGGGAAGGGAAATTAGAAGCATTTTACACTTACTTTGCCCCACATTAAGAAAGCCCTTAGGTATCGGGAAAGAAAGGAATGAAGCTACTCTCACATCCCTGATAAAACCGGGGAAATAGAAAATTAAAAATTTTAACTTGAGACAAAGCATATTTGATTTTCATGGTATTCACACAGATCCATCAAAGCAAAATGTTATTCCTACAGTCAAACAGGATTTCAGCTGTTTATGTTTTTTTTGTGCAAACAGGAGTTCTGAGTCTCATTTGTTACTGAACGACTGTAGACTATAGTAGCTTATGATTTTAAAAAGTCCTCATAACTTGTTTTAAACTGTCTGAATACCACATGACAAAAGCAACTGAATGTGATCATCTAATTTCACTCATCTCTCATTTTATTCTCCTGTTTTGTGTTATTGAATCACTGGAACTCACTCTTTAATAATTTATCAGGAACCTGATCAAATAATTAAATGCTCTCATATTCCTTGGCCTAGAGGAAGTCAGGAGTAACAAATATTTTATAAGTATTCAGATCTCATAAAAAATGCTGTTGTAATGATACTTCACCCAAAATCCCGTCTTCTCATAGGTGATGTGTTTTTAACATTTAGTCTAAACAAAAATTATTGGGTAACTCTACAGACACATTTATAATGATTTTACAGAATTAATGAATCATCAGGAAAATAATATCAAAGCACAGCTGACTGGGTTCCTATTCAGCACTTCTGAATCACTGCTCATTGAGCAAAGCAATCACTGGACAATGGGGGTTTTGCCTGAGCAAAATGTGAGTCAGGGGACCTGGGCTCGCATTGTCTTCACTGGGAGTTTTGCCTGCATATGGAGTGAGCTGAGACTTGTGCTGAATGGGAACCATTCACAGTTGAGCAAAGCACCCAATACATCACCATTCTGAAGTTAACACTAGGTGGTAGACATAACTGGAGGAAATACAGACATTTTTGGAGCCATGTGAAAGGCTTGTATAAAGCAGCGTTTTCAAATGCATTGTCTCTTATTTCCCCTTATTTTGGCCTAAATGTTTTTGTTTTGAAAGGCATCTGGCTCTTCGCTGTGACATTCCCTTTGGTTTAACAAATTAATTAAAATAATTTCCTTTCTGCATGCAGTGTGTAGGCGGAAGAGGCACCTCTGTTTGGAAGGGAAGAGTTGACATCCTTGCAGTTTAGAAGGGAAATCTGTTCCACTGTCCATACCCTCTATCCTTGTTTAGTTGGAGGAGAGAGAGATTTCTAACTAGCCAGTTTTCTGCATGCAGCTATGCAAGTGCTTATCCACTGTCTGTAGAGATATCCCAGGCTACATGTTTATGGCACAAACTCCTCCATGGATCCACATCAGGATGAATGACACTTTCAAGCTGCCTCCCAAACCACTGAGAGCTTGTATAAATGGAACACAAATAAAAGGTAAAAGTGAAAAAGAAGATACAGTGAACTAAAGAAAAATAATAAAATGGCAGGACAAAAAGAGGGAGAAAATAACATGAGTGAACAGAAGGAAAAGGAGTATTACAAACTACCAAATAAAGCTCATAAAATAAGGGATCTAAGAATCAAATAGGGCCAAGGTCTAACTTTCCCTCAAAACTTGGATTCATTGATTAAAATTGAAATAAGACCTGTTCTGAGTCATTTTTCTCTGACTCAAAGGAAAATAGTGGTGGGCTAAGGAGTAAAAATGGAGATGGAATTACTGGAAGTAAAGGAAAAAGGAAAGCAGTGAACCTGCAAAAACATGGGGAGTAGTTGTTTTACCAGGGAAAAGAGGGCAAGGGGATACAAGGACATTAAATTAACTTGTCTTAGAGTAGAAGTCCAGAATGGAGCAGAATGGATGGAGTAACTCACAGCATGAAAACAAATCTGGTATGTAGCAATTACTGAATCTGTAAATGAGGGATAGGATGCTATATTATGGCAGAGACATTTGATTTACATCTTTCTTTTAACGATTTCTGGTCTGAATGAAAAGGCTACTGTTTGTTTTCTTTCTATAGATGCATTTATAATATATGTCAGAAAAGCTTTCATTGTATGACACAGAAATCTAAATTTAAAAAATGTGCAGTGTATCAATCCTTTGTCTGGTTACAGAAAGATGGCACTAAAATGTGGATTCAATGTATCTTTTTTGTGATTGTAATTAATGTTTAATTGCAACGATCTGAACTTATTTGTACAAAAATAATATTTGTATCCTCCCAGAAGCTGAGTAAAGAAATGACAGAAAAAATTGAAGTAATATATCATACCAGTGACATGCCATCTTTCCTTTGAAACATACTTGTTCATGCTATAATACTTAATTTTTCTATATATATGATGACAGGCATTTGATCACATTTCAAGAAGAACAATGAGTAATAAATATTATTGTTTTAAGCTAATTGCTGATTACCAATGAGTTCTGTGAACTCTGGATCCAAACAGAGAATGGAATTTCAGAATGAAATACACAGCAAAAAAATAAGTGCTGATCACCACACAGCCTGAGTGTCTGGATGCCAGGGATACTATGAAACAGATATTTTGAGATCTTCCGTAGTATATTAAACAGAGATCATCTAAAAGAACCTAATTACTTTAAATCATCCTAGCCTATGTGAACTAAAGACATAGAAGCAAAACAGACTTTCTGCCACTCTGTTTTGCAAACCTGATGCTGCTTTTTCCTTTGCTGAAAATTTGCATGTTTTCTCAGAGCCTGTTTCTTTCTCACAATAAACAATGCAAAGCACTCCTGCCAAAAAAATGTCCAAATGCTAAACAGTTGCTATTATAGTCATTATTACAGCAGCAACTTTGAGCTGCATGCTTTTAAATTATAATTATTTTTACAAAAGATTTTTGTGTGTCTTGATTGCAGTAATTATGATTCCATAGTAGTAAATGTCTATTTAAAAAGTCACGTTAGCTTACTGCTCCAGATAAATTAGTTTCCTTAAATGAACTTCATACAAATGAGTGGTTTTTTCTGCACTTATCTTACTTGCTATACTAATAACAAACTAGGATGTATTAAATAGCTAATAAATTATTGTTTCATTATAAAAATAACTATGGACAAAGATGTCAAATGAAAAGCAATGTTTTTTGAAAAGCAATGCTTTTTGTGAAAGCGCTTCATGCAAATAACACCATATCCTAATTCAGGAATGTCCATGTCTCCTTAGTCATGTTTCTCACCTATCTGCCTTTGCTTTGTAAGGAGGACATGTCAAAAAAAAAAAACAAAAAAAACCAAAAAAAACAAACAAAAAAAAAAAAAAAAAAAACAGAGCAAAAGGAAAAAATAATCTGAGACCAATCTGTTGTACAAGCTAGCACATGTGCTAGTGATAAGCCCGTACCTTGTCTAAAGAATATCCAATATAAACAACACAAGATCCAAGAAATGGGCTTCTTCAACAGCAAGTATAGGAATTAAGACAGAAAAGAGTCCAGTCAGTGGGACACCCAAAAATGATGCTATTATCCCAAATCAGGACCCATGTGGGACCATTGCTCTGATACCACTGTGACAGGCAAGGATTGGAGGTCATGATTTAAAGTACCCGTGTCAGTGAGTACTCTGCTGGAGCATCCCCAGGGCACTCTCAGAAGCTCTGCTGGTTCACAAGCTACTGAAGTTCAGCAGCTGATCAGAGAAAAGGCTTTAAAAAAAAGGAAATCGGGAAGAGGAAACCAAGAGGGACCTGAGCGACAGGGGGTAGCAAATTTCTGGCTCCAACGCCATGCTCTTTTGTAACTAGCCACAATGCTGTATTAACTTTTCAAATTAACCTGCCTCTCTCCCAGCACCCATTTAAGTGGTTGCCACTGGCTGTGGGAAAGCCAGTGAATCCATAGTGTGCAGCCGTTTGCATCTGAAATGCTATCGGCTACCGATGAGATCCCATTGGATTTCTTACAATGACACAGTCCCATCCTATCCCCAGTCCTTCCTAGTCAACCTTGCTTATTCTTCGGTGAGAATCGCCCCATTGTACGTACAGACATTCACATCCTTGATAAGGCAGTTAGGGGAAAAGTTCACGAGCCACATCCTCTGCTGGTATAACTTCATTTCCCTCCCCCTTCTCCCAAGAGTGAGTGCTGATCTGACGCCCTGTGTTGAAAGGAAACAAGGTTGTCTATTCAGCTGCAGTCAGACATACAGTGTGTGTTAAGGCTCAGACAGCCCATGATGCTGAGTGGAGATACTAAAGGTTCGTGTTTCTCTGCTGGGAATTTTCACAGAGCAGAAAAGGAATGCCGCCTTTTTTGTGTGTAACTTCCGACTGACTACTGACAGAGCTCAAAAGCATAAAATCACGTTTATTCTCACAGCACAAGATCTTGAAATGCAGGAGGATTTGTTGGCTGGCTTGAGTGAGCAATGTTAAGACTGTAATGAGACACTAAATAGAAACACAGGAACAGATCACTGAAAAATCGAAGTTCTGCTGATTGGATTGGCCTGTACTGCAAGTTGTTCATCCTGTGTTAGGCAAAAAAACTTTACTTTTGAAATGTTTTTTAACAGAATAGTAGCATTTTCTAAAATAATTCAATCCTTACCATCAACAGAACATTTTAACACAGACTTGGAGGGCTTTTTGAAAAGTGAACATGACCAATGGTTTACAACTTCTCAAAGATAAACTGAATTCAGCATCATCAGTAGAAGTTTCCTCCAGAAGTGACCAAGACATGCTTGATTCATTCCATGGAGTGGTCTTAGAAGGTGTGAACAGGATTCCTTTAAGTGAAACAAAACCAGATCATACAGTCTAAGCACTAAAAGTGTTTGGGGCACAAAATGAGGTTAGAAGCAATTCAGTGTAACACTTCCAATGTGCAGATTCTGCAAACTTCGTACTCAGAACCAGCTATGTGTCTGCAGACCTTTTCCTGCAGCACTTCATACTTGCAAACAGAACATAGCCCATGGGTTTTTTTGATGGTTGTAGTGCACATGCTGGCCAAATTTGGCTGCCTCATGTTTGGCTGGCCAAAATGAGGTATTCATCAAATTCCCCTTTGATATTTGAAAAGAAACAAATACTAAACCTCAATTTATCCTACTAATCTTAGCATGTTTAAAAGAGCAAGAGCCAACCAAGTATCTCAGAAAGAAAACCATGCCATCATCCTGCAGAAATATTCAGGAGCCTAAGGCTTAGCTCTGCCAAATATTTGCTAACTTGTATGGATTAAATTCGACCTCTTAGAGACTCAGCTTCTTCACTGATACAACAGTGTATAATGGTAATAAACAGTTCTAAGCCAGATTGCAGCTTAAAAGGGAGTAATGTATTTTCTTATTTTGTCCAGCTTAATTGAAGTCTGGGACATACTGGCATGCCATTCCCATGAATAAACATATTCTTTCACAAGAATTTTACTCCTGTTTTACCATTATGCTATCAACAGTATTTCACTGAGCTTCTAAGTAAACTCCAACACTTCAGATATTCAGCCAGTATTAAAGTGCTGACTTATTAATGTGAAACCTGTGTTACTTTGAATCTTGAAGTTTATTTCATGGGAATCCATGCAGTCTCATGCCACATTTATTGCTATCTGGGAAATTAATGGATTGTACAATTGGTTGCTTCATTTCCACCTTTTGAATTTGCTACAACTGGCTTCCCTGCGTTTTTGCTTGGTAGCTCTTGTCAGCTGAAAATAACAATACTTTATGTTGGAACAGCAGCTTCCACTCTAATACCTTTACTTATTTTACAAAGGCACTGAAATACTGTGCAAAGTGCATTTACTGACAGACTTTGTCAGGCACAACCACACAGCACTTGGGTTTGCCACAACAAATGATTTCAGCTGGCTGAATCCACACTGCTTGGGAGGACAAGGTCCAAGTCAGAGCCAGTCCTTGCCCTGTACTTGCACTTCTCTGCTTTGCAGGCTGGGGCATTATCAAAGAAGGGCTGAAACCGGAACCCAAAGCACAGATTAGAGTGCTGAGCTGGTATGTCAACACAGACAGGCTCATCCAGCCCTTAGGTCATTCCTTGTCAATTTTTTACCACCTGAAGTATGTAGAGATTATTTCATCTATGTAAAATTGGTGGTTGCACTGATGGCTACCCCTCTGTGTCACTCTACAAAACGTAGCAAAGGTTTTGTGTATTTTTTGCCTTGGCTCATCCAGTCTAAAATCTACAATGTGTCTAACTTCTAAATTGGTCTTCCTAGAAACTAACACTGCTGGAAATGCTACAGGTAGAAGAACATTACCAATGACATTTTAAATTTGTCCTAGTCCTAGTATTCAATACCACATACTAAATCTGTTTAATCTATTGTATCTATAAAGGGAAATTCCAGTGCATTTTAATTACATGTGTTGCAGAGTGACACCATGCTATGAACTTATTTGACTTTTTTTTTTTGCTATCCAGAGTTATCTAAAATACATGGGGGTTTATAATAGAAAGGATAATACTCTTGAAAGTTAAAATCAATAAAATAAATTAATATCAGAAGATGAAGGAGAAAGGAAAAAAGACAGAAAATTTTGAACATATTGCTATAAAATCTCTTAATATTCTGTTTATCTTAGGAATATATAATAATATCTGTTGTTCTCAGAGAGATAATGGAAGTATCACTGTTGAAGTTAAGCTGAGCTCTCTGACTGATTATTTATTATTATTTAATTTTGTGCACTGAATAGTTAATTCTCTGACAGGATTTTCCTCATTTCTCATAGACTCCAGTATTAATGAAAGCATTAAATCATTACTTATTTTGGATCACCTCACTTAGGGCCTGACCCTGTGTCATTAAGCCAAGTGTATTATTACTATTCATATGAGCAGAGGGCAGAACTATATGGGAGGTTTTGCAGAAAGCAAGCCATGCTCCAAAAGAAAGATCAAACAAGCAGATTGCTAGAGGGCAAAGGTTCATTAAAAGGTCAGTCCACATCTACAGAAAAAATAGTGAAAGTATTTAAAAACTGCACCACAAAAAATAAAAATGAGATAGACATTTAAGATACCAGGTGCAAGAAAATACAGCATGTGATTCTGTCTTTGCAACACAAGCTGTCAATGTTTTATCTTCATTTTTAAAGTAAATTAATAAGATAATTTAGTTGTTTTCGTTCTTGAGTTAGACACCAAAGAGCAAGATTCCATGGTGCACAAATCGATCTCAAACCTACATTAATCACAAGCAAATTTGAAATGATTGTTAGATTTTTTTTCTCTACATTATACATCATTATTTGAATCACACTCAAATTGGAAAACACTATAGCAAAACCATTACTCCGACTGTGTGGGAGTAAATCTGCTCTTAATTTTATTTTGCACCTATCTATTCTTTTTGTGTGTTGTACATAACTCTTTTTCCTGTATACTTAAAATGACTTCTCAGGAAAATAATTTAAATATCAACATAATTTCTAAACATCTTTAAAGATGAATATATATAGATGTATTATATATTTAACATAAAATTATATACATTTTGATTTACAATGTTTGTCTTATAAGAAAATACTTTAAATCCTTTTAAAGATGCACTGAAATATAATGATGGAATATTTTAACCTGACTTTACCAACTTTTAAAATGAAAGTGTTTTTCTAAAAAGGAAAGGTCTTTGGGAATTCCCCTGACTCCCATCAACAAATACCTTTTCAACAATGTGTACTTTGAAATGCTACAAAAACTGAATGCCACTTATTTCTCAAAAGTGGATATTTTATACTTTTCATTCATTCATTCTCTGTTATTGAAACAGGCTGAATGGGGCCTGCTGTCAGTGAGTTTAAATTGCCAAACAAGAGGCAAGTCTTACTATGTATTTAGAATATCTACAAGAAACATACAAAGGATTATAGCTGATCATGTTTTTCTCTTTCCTTGATAATGCTCCATTTGCTTCTGAAAGATATGTCTGGTTCCCCACCCTGGGAAGAGTAGATCTTGAATAGCTGTCTTTAAGAATTAGAAAATACGTGATAGCTTTCACACCGTGACTGTTTGTAGAACAAAGTAGCATGCTCAGATATTTTATCATTTGTTTTAAAAAGCACAGGGCTAGTGTTATATAATTGTGTTTAGGATTTTCCGATGTCCAGCCTGGAATGTCTAATGAAGAAGCGCTCCAGCCTCCCCTGCTCTGTGTGTGTGAGATCCTTCAATCCTGATTTTGCATTTCTAACGAAGCTGAACTGACAAAGCGTGAAAGTGGTCTAAAAGGAAAAACAAAGAAAGTGACCCTGCTTTCACTGTGCCAAGACTAATCAATATTCCAGGAGCCCCCGCTTTCCCCTCTTTCCCCTCTCTGCTGATGCGTGGTTCGCGGTGGGTTGGTTCTGTCCCTTTTTTTTTTTTTTTTTTTTTTTTTTTCCCAGCGCTGGGCCGGCAGTCTCCTCCCCTTTCCTTAAGTTACAGGGATAGTAAGTTGCCGTACTCCGGAGCACATGCAGATGTCAGTTTTCCCCCTGCCGCCCGCCCGGCTCCGCAGCTCCGCGCTCTCCGCCGGGAAGCCCCTGCCTGCTCCCCGCGCTCCCGCGGACCCCGACAAGGTGAGCCCGGCCCGTCCTGCAGCGAGCGAGGGTCGGAGCGGGGGGGAGTAATTTCTCACTCTCTGCCTTTGTATCTTCATTAATTGATTCGTCTTTTGATTGATTAATCCTTTGGCTGCACCCGGATTCTCTCTTGATCTTGATGTAAATTGTGCAGGACAGATTAGCCCGCCTTTGTTTTTTTTTTTTTTTTTTTTTTTTTTAATGCGTACATTAATCGGTCGGGGGAAAAAAGAAATCCTGCTTCGGAACAGCAGTCCTGTCCAAGGTAGAATCCTTACTAATTTAGATATTTAGCTAGGTCTCGGAATTTCTGTTTCCACTCCTTAAAGCAGCACGGCTTATAGCGTTCTGTTAAAATTCAGGCAGTATACTGCGCTAAAGTGACGGTCTTGAAACATATGGTAAAAGCAGCGATCTAAATCCACCAAAATAAACTTGTTACAACATGCGATTTTGCTTAAAACCTGCTGGCTGAAACCCCTGTGTATTTACATTTTAAATGCTTCCGAAAAAAAAAAATAAGTGTTTTGGCACTAAGTTTATTTAAAATGAGGTGTTAGAGTTGAGCTGTCTATAAACAGAGATAAATTTCAGCAGAAGCACCTAGGTTTATCCATTTATTCATTAATTACTACTTTCAAAAAAGCATGCCAGTGTATACTGACTAAAACTTCAGAAAATTGTATTCTGTCTGGAAAATACCTTTGAGGAGTCTCCTTTACTAAACAAACTCATACCCAGCAGCCATCAAAACGAACGCACACCATCTAAAATGAAAAGTAATAGCTTCATGAAAAACTTTTAATATTGAAACATTTTAAGGTTGATCCAGAATGAGATTTCTTGAAGTCAGACGTGGTGTGGTTCTTGGGTTGTCCTGCACAGGTCCAGGATTTGAACTCCACGATCCTGATGTGTCCCTTCCAATTTAGGATAGTCTGTGATTCTGTGATATATGCTCATGATTGCTATCAGGACAAGCTAAGCATTACTCTGCAAGGTGAGCTGATATTGCAGTCTGAAGCAACAAGTTAAGTGGGATATTACTCCTGACGTTTTACAGATGTGCTTGGAGTAGTTTATACAGCTAAAAGATGAATGTTATCAACATAAAGCTGTCCAAGGCATATCTTCTAAATACTGGTTGGGGGATAAAGAAACTATTGCTGTTGCCTTTTTCCATGTGAAAAGAAGGAATTGAGACAATGCATTCAATCATTTAAAAACATTTGAAATGTAGAACAATTTAAATTTACCAGTTTGAACAAAATATTTCTCTTCAGTGGTTAATGTGAAGGTGAGCTAGATTTTTTTTTTCCAATAATAATGGCCTGATAAAAAGTACAAGAGCAAGCCTGAGAGAGAGTTTTAAACATCATATCTTAAGTTGCTATGATTTGTACTGATTTTACATTTATGTATCAATAGCAAATATTTTTTTAAAAGTTACTCCTGGGTTTTACAGCATGACAGCAGTTCATGTCTGAAGACATGGGACACTTACCTGATCAGTCCATGTCATCCTTCTTTCAAAGTCATTGAAGTTCTGCATCAAAAACTGCTTAGATACTAAGAACAATACAAGTTTTACTGAAATATGAAGAATATTTTCTTCTATGTAAATATATAGCTAATCATTCCCCTAAAATCTTACTTCAATGTTTGATATTTCTTGTCTTGCAGGTTTCTCCAGTAACTCCCACTGAAAAGAGTCCTTCACTTTTCTGAAGGGATACTGACAGAAATTAATTATAAAAGAAAGCTTTCAGCAAGATAAATGACTAAAGGTAACGGAGAAGATCCAAAACCTGGAAGTAGGATGGAACGAATTCAACAAGGAGTCCGGAAACGTACACTTTTGGCCAAAAAAAAAGTGCAGAGCATAACAAAGGACGATGTTAAAAGTTATTTAATGAGGAATGCCTTTGTGCTCTTCACCGTTGTTGCTGTGATTCTTGGTGAGTAATTTGTTCAATAGGAATATTCTGTTCTCCAGTGCATTTGACAATGAAGATGTGACTGAGTAATTTGCATTACAAATGACTTTCCAAATTCTTCTGCACTGATAAGAATGTTCTGGCTTGGAGAGTTTTGGCTTTGACAGCTGCATGAATTTTAAGCGCCATTAAATTATTCTAGTAATTCCTAATAAGAATTTTGGTGACAAAAAACCAACCAGAATAGCTGTTTTATGAATTCTTCCCTTAAAGAATCAGATACGATAACTAAGTTGAATGTTTTCAATTGTATCTTTTCCTACCAAAGCCAGTTGCAGCAAAATGCTCAGGAAGTAACTTTTATTCACCTAAATTATCAAAAAATTAGCACTTTGCAATGATGAACAGAAACTCTCAATTAATGAAAGGAGGAGGAGACCTTTCTAAGCAAAGGCATAAAGTAAATACAGCCTCAATCTTTTCAGTTTTCCCTTGATAAAGGCAAACCTAAGTTTATTCTCCCTCAGCCACTCACAATCTTACACATGCATCTTTCAGATGCAATTTGGGCAACAATGGCAGTGTTACTTATTCAAAGGACTGAAAGATAGCACCTGATTAAATGCCTTTTAAGAGTATACTGAGAGGAATCCAGTACATCAAACAGCCTTTAGATTGGAATGCACCAAAATATTGCTACATACTTTGAATTAGCATTAGAAAGAGAATCTGCTGAGAAAAAGCATGCAATTATTAAAACTAATGTTTCTTTAAATTATTACATGATCACTTAAGATAATTTTTCTTTAATTAGAGATTGTCAAAGTGGCACTATGTTTTATGAAATAACCACTCTTTACAGGATGAGCAAGAATTTAATGGCTTTACTGTATGGCTTTCATTTTTCCCATTAGTTTAAAATATAAAATTGTGAATCTGATCGTGATGATGATGAAAAACCATATGTAAGCCCCTAAAGATAATGGTCTATATCCTTTGCTTATGTAGGCCCTAATGTCCTTCATAGTGCTGTTCTGTATAGGTCTGCTTGCTGTGTTTGTACAACTCTTCCAGGAGTTGAAATTTTAGGGCTCTACCATTATTGTTGCTTAATACCACATCAGCACTGTTATTTCAGATTAATTCCAGGTTTGATGGTCTTTTTTTGGAAGACATATTAATTTGCCTATTGGTAAAATAAAGTACTTCTTTGCTAAAGCAGTAATTTCAGTTTCTGCTATTTATAAACAGTATTTGATGGTAAATGTTTTTAATTCCTAACTAAGAATTTTATAGGTGTAAAAGCCCCATTAATATCAGGGGTGAAAAAAAATTAGGTGTTTTATCTACAATGGTCAGAAAAAGCAGAGCCAGTCAAGCAAGTTTTGAAACACTGTCTAACCACAAAGAACACAATTCTTTGATTGTTACTTTACTAAACAGCATGTGAAAAAAAATTATTCTTGCAATTTTTTCTCTGTCATCTACATCCAGCAGGGCTCCCACAAATTTGTTAATATGCAAATGAAATGTAGACTGGACAAGTGGTTTTGCTGTTATTACTGGTTCCAATTAATTTTAGGTAACTACTCTGCCCACTACTCCACTACTACCTACAGCAGATTGATAGGCACTGGGACACAAGTTGGAGAACTGATGAAAATGTGCAGCCTAGGATGAACTGGCTGCTCCAATTCTGCTCATGAGCCTGTAGACATATCGAGTAACACATGTAGAAGAAAATGTCTTGTTATTATCACAAAATGCTCAAAATTTTTCTTACATCTGTTATTTGTGGTGTAATTTTGCAGTACCTCTATATGATTAGAACAGTCATTTCATGGTTAATCGATTATAAAAAGGTAATATTTGGGGTATTTGAGAGTTTTTTGCTGTTGTGGAAATACTCAGAAGTAGGGAACAGATGGCTAAAGTATTTGGGAAACACTCAGTGGTTGAACTCCATCTGTCTAGTTTGGCAAGGACTAAGTTGTTATCATCACTCAGTCGTTTGGTGATCTGTCAAAAATGAGACAGTGGGCTTGATCCCCTCCCTAGGAGACAGTAATCAGAATGTTGCAGAATTAGCCCACCAATTAGCACCATTGGCTATTCCCATTTGAGATACCTGGATGTGAGTCTAGGTGGAAACCAAACTATACTCAGGCCAGGGTTGAATCATTTACAAGAAATAATGCTTAGTGCTCTGTAAAATACCAGACAGATGACAGTTCTTGGAGCTGTCACTGCAGAAGTTTTCATAGACACCCTACTCAGGAAAACATTTTATTTAGAGAGAGCAACATTTCTTCAGAGACTTTTTTTTTCGCATCCATTTAGTCAAGGGATAAATATGAAAAAGCCTTTTTTAATACAGCATTTCTCATTTCTTTGCTGGGCAGGATTGATTTCAGTAGAAGTTAAGTGCATAGGACCTTATCTTTAGCTTCAGCACTGTAGTTTATTGCAGGGGCTTGAGCTTGTGTTGCAGTGGGAACTTGCCCTTTGTTATGAGGTGGGTAACTACAGCATGCAATTCTCTCTGTTGTACGCAGACATTTTGCAAATAGAGTGAGGTTTTTCTGGTATTCACATGATAAGGAGAAATGTAGTCATTTATATGGCCATTCTGTTGTTACTCTGATTCTAAACTGAATTCTAAAGTAAATTCACTAGCTGCTACCATACTAAGCCAATTATTCATTAAAAAACCTAGTGATGAAGATGCAAGAAGCTATAATTCATGTTGAAAAATACTTAGAACTATTCCCTATTCCCATAAAAATGCATGGAATGTCCTTCAGATTACAACTTCTGCATAGGTAGGGTCTGTCTAGCACATTGTCATAATAATTGTTAATATTTTTTGTGACATTTAAACTTTTCTCAAACCCTTTAAAAAACTTGGAGAAAAGCATCATCAATAAGTGAATTATGATGCTATTTTTTGCATTTTTGTTGCTCACATAAAGATATTATGAATGAGTTTTCTGTAGTCAATTTTGCCAATACTCAGTGGATGAGAGCAATCCTGTGAGACAAATGTTTGAGGCTGACCACTGGTAAATTGAGAATATAATGACGACCAGGAGCACTTTAAGGTAGTGTAGGGATCATGGTGGCTCATGGAAAATCTGCAGGAAGTCTCACAAACTTTGAAGTGCTAGCCAAACTACTGGCAAAATCTAAGGCTCTCCCATGCTACTCAGAATCATCATCCTGTCCCCAAAAACTCCTTCCTTTCAGATCAGCCTGCCTTCATTCTCACATCCCATTTTCTGAAAAATGGCACAGGAACCCAGACTCTGACAGGACTCTAAGTGCCAAAGAATCTCCTGTGGGTTCTGAACTTGTACTGAAGGAAAGACTGAGATACAGAGCACTACTGAGCAGAGATCCTCAGAAACAGTCTGCAGAAAAATGCTGTTTTAATTGGAACAGAGGCAGGCTGTGAAACAAGTACTATGAAAAGAAGTTTCTGCATAGTTATTAAGCTCCAATTCGCTAGCTAAAATCCTTTTGCCAGAGGTATATATTGCAGTTGATGCTGGGACATTCAAGGGGAAGGGGGATGGATCCATTCCTGTTTTCTGACTCCCTGTTTCCCCAAAGGAAAGAGGGAATGCAGGTCTGGCTGTGTCATTGAAGCCAGGCTTTTGTAATTGCCAGCAATCCCACAATAGGTGTGAAATACAGATAAACCCATACAACCTCTGCTCTGCAACAGCATGCACCATGTGGGAGATTCCAAACCTTTCCATTCTGTTTACCAAAAAAACCAGTTAAAAGTACAGGAAGAAGACAGGTGAGATGATGGCCCTGCCCCTTTTCCAAAAAAAAGCAAAGAGATAAATGAAGCCTTGAAAGGATCATTCATGACATAGATGTCAAAAAACCCACAGAGTCCTTACACTATCTGAACACTGAAAAGTTGTGCAAAGGAGCAGATTCTCCTGTCTCAGGAAGACTCCCTGTCTGAACAACAGTTTAGAGACCTATGAGGTACAAGTACACTGGTAGACAAAACTCAGGACAATGCCAGCAAGAACAGCACTATATATTGACATTGAACACTGTGACAAATCTTAATGCAGCATTGGTAAAATTTGCGTGAGAACAAAGTGGAGATCCATCACTGAAGGTTAAACAACTGTGGGACCTGAGTTTTATGTGAAAGAATATGCTAAAATATAAGGAGAGAAACTGGTAAAAAAAATTATAAGATATATGCAAGAAAATCAAGACAATTGGCTACAGTTAAAGAGAAATTAATTATTTTTATGCTGAACTCAGAGGCTGACTCTGTCTCAGGGCTCTCCTAAAGAACCTGCCCAGTGCAATTGATTTCTCACTGAGTGACAACATCTTCCTAAGTAATATTCTGAAAAATTTGCTAATCATAACCCTTTTTTTAAATTGTAAAAAATAGTTATAATTTTGGAAGGAAAAAAAAGCATTAACACACACCATAAAATCAGAGTGACACGTAAAACTCCAAAAGAGATTATTCTTTTCAGAAGGAAGAAAAAGTATAGAAATGCGCAGAACTTTAATTCTGCTATTAAGACAGCAGTAAAAATCAGAGTGTGAAATACAAACAGTACTCTAGTTTAACAGTTACTTGCAAAATAAAATAATGTTAATATATTATCACAATCCACATTTCTTACCACAATTCATTTTGGTGTTACTGAAATGAAGCAGAGATTGTTGAACTGCCATACACAGCACAGAGTAACAACAATAAACTTGGCTACCTTGTGAATTACAATTAAGCATTCTGGAGAGAGCAGCTGGGCATAAATGCAGAGTAAAGATGCAAAATCTGCTAAATATCAGTTTACTTCTATCCTAATGCTCTAAACTGTCAAATCAGTGGACTTGCAAAGTGGTGCTCAAAAGCAGTTTGTCTCAATTGCCATAAAACAGTCCAGAGAAACATACATTCATTACACTCTTCATACAGATTGAAAAACAGCTGTTGAGATTCTCAAAATTCTCTCTAGAAGTTAAAAATTAATGTATATACATAGTAATGCTTCTTACAAATCAAAATTCAAAGCTATTCCTCGGTGAAATGCATGGAAGTAACTGTGTGGGACATTTAGGATGTGGTGTCTCTGAGATTTTACGAGAAAATTCTCTGAATGCCATTAGGGTATGGTCAACTGAAACAGTAGCTATCTCAAGGATTCTCAAGAAAACTTTTGTGTTCATCCTGAAAGGGGTCAGAAAAGACATATAAACATGAAATAAACTAGTATTAGGGCTTTTCATTTTTCAGTAGATAGGGACTATAATTGCTGTGGTGACTGCAAGGCAGCACAAAATCATAAGCACGATGACAGTAATTTGTATGCTGAGTAAATATTTAACATTGTTAGATCCTTACTGGCACTTGTAAAGCTAGAACAAGATGTCATTGGAGATAAAATATTTTTGAGTTGGCCACAATGAAGGTGTGGCTGAAGATGGTATGTTCGGTTGTTCATGAATTCCTGAAAATATCATTCATTTATCTTAATATGCTGACAAAATTCTTTGAAATAACCAGACATCTGAAAGTTTCAAGTGATTATATGATATCATAAAAAAATGTTTTTATGAAATTCTTTAAGTGCATTTGAAAAACTATATTAATAAATCCAATATTAAAGAGAAATAAAAAAAGGGACTACATATTCTAGATGTTGAAAAGGCTGCTGAAAAAAGTAAGATATAAATGCAGGCATTGGGATAATTTGGGATACTGTAGCATAGACTTCTAGATCCATAGCTGAGACAGACTAATTTTTTTTATTTTTCATGCCTTGTTAAAGGAAAATCAGGTGTTTTGCAATCACCAGCTTCATAAAATAAACCATGTAGTCACATTAGTTGTGTATATCCTCTGACAATCCTCCAAATTCCTTCTCTTTGCTGCGCATTTCCTTAAGATTTTGTATTTAATTTCATTTTTAATTACAACTCAGTGATCTTATGATAAGTAAAGTTACAACAAGGCTGAGATGCTGCAGCAAGTCAATACAGCTGAGGCAGACAAAAAAGCTGGGGAAGGGTCTGGAGCACAAGTCCTGTGAGGCGCAGCTGAGGGACCTGTGAGGTTTTAGCAGCTTTGCTCCTGGAGAAAAGGAGTCTCATGAGACCTTCTCACTCTACAATTCCCAAAAGGAGACCCTAACCAGGTGGGGATTGGCCTCTTCTCACAGAGAACAGGGGACAAGAAAAGAAGAAAAGGTCTGAAGATGTGTCAGAGGATGTTTAGTTTGGATATTCGGAAAAATTCCTTCATTGAGAGGGTTGTCGAACACTGAAACAGTCTGCCCTGGGAAGCAGTGGAGCCACCATCCCTGCGGACACTTAAAAGCTGTGTAGATGTTGCACTTTGGGTTGTGGTTTAGTGCTGTGCTTGGCAGTGCTGGGTTAAGACTTGAACTTGGTGATCTTAGAGGTCTTTTCCAGCCTCAGTTGTTCTATGATTCAGTGGGATTTAGCATAGATCATAACATTTTCTTTTCACAGCATGTTACATGTCAGTTTAACTGGAGCTTTGCAGTGACAAGGCAATATAACTGGTGTTAAAAAAAGTGCTTAGTAAAGAGCAATAAGAAATTTCTTCCTCCCATATAAATTTCTCCATTTCTGTTGTCCACAGAATATTCTGTGTTGTCTACACCATATGTTAGAGAACAACTAGGCTCTTCACCAAGAAGTCTTATATTATTCATGGATACAAAAAAAAATATATATGGTATGGTGTAGGGAAGAAACTATGGAAAATAGCAAAAGAATAAATGGAAATTAGAGGAATTTTAGTAACAGCTAGATTATTGCATTTATTATGTCAACCCATCAGACTTGAAGTTGTATAGCCAGTATCTGCACTTTCAGTCAGCACAATGAAACCACAGGATGTGTAACCCTTTAAAATCTATACAAGAGAAACTTATTTTGGTTCTAGGTTTCATGGGACTTTTTAAAATAAAAGAGTAAAATAATAGGTGTGATGAGCTGCACAACAGTGAAAAGGAAAATAATTAAATATTAGAAAAGAGGCAAAGAAAGAGAGAAGGATCACAGGAGAATCAGGCCACTAACAAAATGTTACTGCCACTCATATTTCTTGGTTATTGTCCCACATCCTTTCTTTTAGCATGAGTTATATTCACCTTTTGAATTCTCTTTCTATTCTCTTTCTATTCCAAATATCCAAACTAAACATCCTCTGACACATCTTTCTATTAAAAAAATGCAATGTCTTGCTTGAAATTTAGCATGTGTATATATATTCTATTGGGATGAGTAGAAGACTATAAATAGAAATGACCTTGAGAGTTACAAAGTGTGTGCTTGTTTTTCACCTTTTACTTTGCATAACTGTAAATTGATTTATTCAAAACAAAATCTATAAAAGATGGGCCTTAAGTTCTAAGCATCATTTACACTGCAACATAATCTGGCCCCTCAAACCGGCTCTAATAAACGCTTTGGTTTTACCATGCACAAGGGCTAAATGAAAGAAAAACAGTAAAATTGCCTTTGTATTAGAGGACCAATAATCAGGGAATTCCTGGGATAAAACTAACCAAAGGTAGTTGACAAATAAGTCTACTATGTATATTTTGATGTCTTTTAAATTTTTTTTACTTGGGAATCCATACATTAAACAGATATGGATGTGCAATCAAGTTCTTCAAAGTCTAAAATGCAAGAAAAGGAAGGTGCCCATGGAGTCTAAATCTCAGAGCTGTGTGTCTTTTTAGTGCATGAGCTATAGCGAGGAGACTACTGGGTAGCTGCACAAGTCCACAACCTAAGCATGTAACTGCCTAAAACTTCCAGGAGGAGCACAGGCAGTCAAACAAACAAGTAAACAGGTCTGCATTCCTACTCCCACTGCTTTCTGAGTCAGGGCCATGCCAGACATTTTCACACAGTGGTGATGCAGAAGCCTTGGAGTCCTTGGGAATGCTGTCAGCAGCACTCGAGGAGCTAGGTTCTTCTTTTCCTTTCAAAATGCAAGTTACAGGAGAATAATTCCATCATTCTTTTCAAATCTGTGTTATTAGGCAGAGGGAAATGTAAGACTTCTAAGGACAAACGCATATGCCAAGAGGGCAAAAGGCAGCATTGTGTTTAACCTAATGACTAAAATGCTCACCTATAACAGGAAGCCCCAGGCTGTCAAGTGGTACTTTGGGCAAGAACAGGGACACAGGGTTTCCCAAGTCCAGATGGTTCTGTGCATTCTGTGTGACAGTTGTGTTCAGCTGCTCGTCCCCAGGATTTAGCTGGGAATTAGGCAAATAGATGTTTAGGTCATGGCAGTTCTGAGAAAAACACAAGCAGAAGGATGAGAACTGAGGAGCCTTCCAAAGCAAATGGAGCAGTGCCCATTCTCCTTATAGATTTCCAGAACTAAGCTGTTTTTTATCTGGAGGGACTTAAAAGGTTGCAGTTTGGACTCAGGTACTTACTGTGTAATTAAGTATTATTCCAGGTGCAAGTTTCCCTGTGCTATTTTTGTGACCTTTCAGATAGGAAAATTCTACCATTCACAATAACACCTAACAGCGAGAAGAGAGGTGTCATTACCTATATGGAGGCTATGTCTAAATTAATCAAATATGCTACAATGTATCTTTAAGATTAGTTAACTCACAAGAAGTAAGGCATGATACCTCATTTTAATCAACTGAAATGAAATACTTCTGGAAATTCATGTGTTGGAAGACGCTGTTGGCAAGTAAAATAAATAAATGGAAGGTTCTACTTGCGAATAATTTCACAGTCATACTGAAGATTTCAGGGATGAAGTGGCTAATAATCAAAGAGCAGCAGACTGAAAGCATCCTAGCTATCTTTTTAAGAAAATGTTAACATGATTCCATGAACTTCAGCCACGAGCCTGATTTTCTTACGGAATTAATCAAACAAATCAAACATTAAGAGAATGTTATAGCAAAGATTACACCTGATTTGGCAAAAATCTTGTATTCTAAAAGGGGAAATGCTCCCTCTCAGTCTATCCTGGTTTGCATGTCTCAGCAAAATACTGGACAAAAAAAAACCAAAAACTTTTAACAAAGTCTGCCAAATGTTCCATGATCCAAATAGCTCTGGCATGGGCATATCTTGATTCAATAAAATGCTTAAACCTCAGTGTCAAACAAGCCATTTACAGATTTAGACTATCGGCACTAAGCTGAATTAACAGGTGGTTTTGTAGGAATTAAAAGGTGGACTAGCTCCACAGAGATATGCATGCATAATTTGAATGTCCTGCAAATGATGGTGCTAAACTGCATATTAAGACAGTCCAGCCTAAAATGAACTCTTTGTGGTGTGTGTCTAAGCTAGAATTAAAACAACAAAGGCAACTGTCCATATCCAACTTCAAGATCTCTGTCAAACTGCACTAAAAGTTCCTCAGAGGAGAGCTCTGTTTCCTGTGAATGTTTGCACAAAGTTCTTGGACCTGAGTGGTCTCAGTCTCACTGTCTGCAATTCCTTTGTGCAACTATACTCTCAAAAAGACAAAATAATATGGATGGGCAGCTGAAACCACAGTAGGGGAAAGTAGAATTCAGTGCTAATAAGAAATATGTCAACTTCCAGCCAAGGAAATAGAGGAAAGAAAGAAATGTAAAGCAGGAAAGGTACCCTATAAACTTTGAGAGAGCAGCTTTCTTATCTGCTTTGATCTATATTTTATAACAGTAAATACATTAACTTTAGTCATGAACATGAAGCAGCAAATTAAAGCCAGGCATGAAAGGAAGAGCTGTTATAGTAACTTTCTAAAGCACCGAGTAGTACCTTAATTGTAAATAATACTATATAAAATATAATCTGATATATACTGCAAATGTCTGAGCTTTTGTATATGGATAGTAAGATATTATTCCTGTTCATGGAATTATTTGTTATTTTTTGCATCAAAAGTATTTTTAAATATAGCCCAGGAACTAACAAGAATACATAAACTAGGCTTAGTTTGTCTTTCAATGAACTCTCTTGTCTGAGGATGAAATCATGAATAATGTCCCTTTTCCATTAAGAACAGTCTGCTTCAGTGCCAGCAGTGAAAACTTTTTATTCCAAATCTGCTACTAATGCCCTGCAATTGCCTGTCTGGAAACAAAAATTTTAAAAAATTAAAAAAAAAAAAAAAAGTTAGAATTCAATTACAAAGAAGAGGTAAACACAGAAACAGGTCAAGGAAAATAAGTGAAAAAAAATTAAAAACTGTTAAAGGCAAACAGAGAAGTTGAAGTTGGTTAAAATGGGAACAATTTTTTGGACATGTTCTCAAAGGAACAAAATTGCCTCCTAATTGGGGAAGACAGGCAAATGAGCCAAACAACTAGAGACAAAAGGGAAAAAGTGTATGAGTCTAACACTAGAGCAAAGAAATAGCAAAGGACAAATTTCAATGGTTTCTAAAAAGCCTTTTTAACAGCACTCAGAAGCTGTTATATCCTCAGATTTGGTGTCCAGTTTAGGCAGCATCTGTTCAAATGGGGCTTTTGCTCATTGCTTTGTTACATCAGTTCTCACAGCTTCAGAGTCCTCTTTCCACTTCTATGCTTTCTGTCCACAAAATCCAAAGAGGAGATGCTATGTCTGCAAGTAAACCAGCATGCAAGTGCTTTATAGCTATGGATATAAAGATGTTTCAGAAATTCAGGGACCTCCAGAGGTGGGCAGATGTCAGGCAGAGTATTTGACTATCTCTGAGCTGGGAATTAAGTGCCTCTGTACCTCTGTTAATCTAGCTCTAAATGCCCACAATACACTTTTACTACAAAACACCTCTGCATCTTTGCAAATTGTAACTGAATACCGGTGTTGGAAGCCTGGCATGGGTTTTTTGGGGAAAATAATCTCTCTTAGAGGATAAAGCAAACCTTCAGTGTCAGGTTCACGGGCAGGTGTTCCTGAGGCACTGTGACTGTGGGACTGTGACTCTGTGTCTCCCCTGCACTCCCCTGTGAGCTCCATGGTGCTCCTGTAGCCCCTGAGCAAAGGTAACACACTGACTTCTCTTCTGATGCAGTGAACAACTCTCTGACATCGCCATGACTCTTACTTTGCTATAAACCTGCTTTTGTCTGACATGTCCCCTTTTGTAGATCCCAGATCTTTTTTGGATCCCAGTCATGTCTAGGATATCTAGCTCTTCCACACTATTTCTCCCATGACTACTCTCACAGTATGTCTCAGCCAAAGGAGAGGTAGCTGCTTGTGTCCAAATCAACAAACATTCTTTAATATAGATTCTAACTGGCAACTTGGAGCACAGGTCCTTAAACTCTCTGCTGCAGTGTCATCACGTAGTTATAACCTGGCATTTATGTTCAATAAAATGGTTTCAAAGGGAACAGGCATTCTTACCTACATAAGGAAAACCAGGAAGCAAGGAAAGGGTGCAGGTGATACACCAGGTGTACTAAGGGGTGAAGATTCAATATAAAATTCTGAAACAAAGTCACACTCAGCAAATTGGGTGATTCTTATGGCAAGCAAGGAAAGAAATTAAGAAAGAGATTTTGCCGGTAACTTGAAGTATTTCTTATCACTATAGAAGTAATTTACCTGTTTGTCTCAAGTAAATACAGTTGTGGACTTATCTGAAACTGGCTGTTAGAAGAAAAGGTGTCAGAACAATGGTAAATTAAGCAATAACAAATGACCCAAAGAACAAAAGCAGTCATTCCAGAGCTCTGCAGGAATGTAGGAATGAATGGCTGTGGAGCTAACAAAAATATACAATGTCCCATTAAACTGGTAGAAGCCTGATTCCCTTCATGGCTCTTGCCCAATTGCTAGTATAGAACAAAATGTTATTTGCTTGCTGGTTACAAGGTTTTCTGGAACTGAACTATTAACAGCTGTTTAGAACAGCATTCTGTTCAGCATAAGGGCTTTTTAGTTTTTCCCAGTTATTCCTGAAGTTTTCTATTTCCTGCTGGAAAAGAAGAAGCAATTCTGTACCACATATATTAAGGGAAAGGATATTGATATGGACCTCATTTAACAGTGCTCAGAAATTTACAGTAAAACGCAGAAGTGTATATAACTCTTAGTGGTACGTTCTGATTGAACTGGCAAGCGCTGATAAAAACAAAGCAGATCTTGCACCATTATTGATATAACAAATAGTAATTTTTTCTTGAAATGTGTTTAAGTGATGTTTGGCCAATTGAGAATTGACCAGAATCAACTGTCATAATTCTGCACTTCTTGCTTGAAAATGCAGTAGACAGCATGGGCATTGTAAAAAAATATAAGTTTGAGATAACTGTATGGTCTTAATTCCTGTGTGACTCTGAAATAAGATTGAGACCAGAAGCTCATAAGAATTCATTTCAATAACTTAGACCCTGATTTTATTGCTTACTTCATCACACTTTGATGTTAATCTGTTTAAAATATTTTATATAGAAGGTTGTGTAGTTTTTTTAGCCGTACAACTATATCCATAGTTTTTAAAGTCTGACATGAAGAATTTATTGTTTCCTTTCTGGCACCCAGCAGCTAGAAGTGAAGACCATAGGCCATTCATCAATATATTCCTATTTTTGGAATAAAGAATTCCAAACCATAACTACTATTTTGCCATTTCCATCCTACCTGCCAGAATTATTTCCATCTTCTGCTCCTTGCGATTTTAAAATCCTCTCTTCACTGTATTCATACATATTGTATTCATACATATTCATACATCAGGATTCTCTACAAATAAATGTTTCCATAAACTTAACTATATTACTGACAAGAACACCTCAAAAATCCTTTTATAACTCTAAGCTAATTTGCTTTTTCATTATAAACCGTATAAATTATTTAACAATATGGTTTTGCTCTACACTAAACATATGTATAGAATTCTTGTTAACTTACGTGTTAACTTAAACAGGCACCACTGATTTTTGTCCAGAAAAAGCCCAAATTCTGTTGATAAAACTACTCTTTCCTGCAATGCAGAAATGGCACAGTACTAACCATTTGAGAAGTCAGGCTCTGATAGTGTTGATTAGTTGATCTTTTCTGTTACAAAGAGTACACAGAAACCTGCATAACAGGTTGTGGGAGCTTGTTTCACACGAGGCTTTGTCTCATTACAATTTTCAGAATTAACCTGAAACTTGAAACTTTTACTGAGAAAGGCCAGTTCCAGTATTTAATCTTCCCAGTCTTGGTTGTGAAGCACTAAAACTCCTGCCACACACAAAGTAGTGGATGGTTGTTGGAATACTGCACCCCTTCCAAAGATTTAGTATCTTCTACCAGGTCTTGATTCAGGACTTTATTTTGATGCTTTGCCATTGTGCCTACTTTTTCATCATCATTGTATGCTTCTGTCTCACCATTTCAGGACTGTGAATGTTGATTCTAAGAAGCTAATCCAAAGGAGACAAAGATACCTTGCCAAATTTGAGTTTTCTGTTTCAATAATTTTGTTAATTAAACTTTGTGAGATGAGATATTATACCAACTATTTAGTTATTCAAACTTGGAACTGAAAATAAAGTTCAATCTTAATTTATTCTAAAATCAAGAGGGATTGGTAAAATCGTGCTGTCCTGCATTCATTATCAAACCCTACAATGAGGAAATAATTTTTCTAAATTTCTTCTTTTTCTGTGTGAACACAACCAGTTTTCAGAAATATCTGTGAAACAACTACTACTGTACCTATATTTCAAACAGGGAAACTGAGTCAGAGAAAGGTTCTCATGTCTTGGGCATGACTGCATACAGATCAATAGCCGTGGTAAGACTAAGGCTGAAGAATTAGTAGCTGTTGTGTGTTGACCCATTCCATCATAATACACTACCAGGGCACATTTCTTTTCACATTGCAGAAATTCTTTCTCCAAACTGCAGTGCTGGGAAACCCTGTAATTATGCACAGAGCACGTTAGGACAAAAAACAGCCAGTAATTTTTGGCTCAACAGGTTTACGTAGAACTTTAGAAACTCACTCTCACTACCAAGAATATTCATTCAGTCATCTTAGGCCACTTTGTACTGTTTGGATGGTAGTGGAACAGATAATCAAGCCCTTATAGCATAGCATAAGAACTAGTTCTTATAGCATCCTCAGAAAGCCTTACGAGCCTCAGTGAGGCTTTGTACTAGTGCAGAGATTAATTCATGTGGAACTAATTGCTGAACTGTGGCCTAAGTAAGAAACTGGTCTAGCTCTATTTGCTTGTTACCCAGTTGTCAAAATGTAGTGCTCATTAAGTGCAGAAACAAAAGTCCAGATAGGTTCTTTATATCTGAGAAATGTGTTTCTCGTATAAGAAAAAAATAATGAGTAACTCAGCAGCAGAATTTAAAACTTTGTTGAAAAGAAGGGAACTCATAGGCAGGTCTTTTAAACAATAATTATTCAGAGGCCCTTCTTCTATGCATGTTTTTATGTAATTTTACCCAAAAAAATTAAAATTTGTGCAAAATGCATTTTAGCTACCTGAGACCACAGAACATGAATGAGACTAAAAAAAATGCTTTTAGTCCTGCTACTCTTTTCCATAACACAGACTCCATGCTTGGTGTCATTTGCACTCTAATTACTTTTCTCTCTATCCTTAACACTATTCTGTAGAAGACAGTTCTAGTTTCTGCTCTACGCAAGACATTTCTGGACTTCTCTAGCTTAACCAACCTGCTGAAGTCCCTAAATCATGATCCAACAGAGGTCACTAAATTGAGAGCTACAGATGTCTCCTTTCACCAACAGATGTCAATAATCTGGTGTAGGAGGCATGACAGCATATTTTAGCAAAATTTGGCATGGAGATATTATCTGCCCTATGCAAGTACCAATCAAAAAAATCAGTCTTTAAATAAAAGCAAAACCACAAAGACTAAGAATTGGAACTAGCAGTTGTCAAAATTGTTCAATGTTACAGCATTTTCAGGATGTACTCAAGTTCTAATATGATCTAGAATGGAGCTGGAATGCTCTGCTGCCTAACATCACTGAGGAGCAGTTTCATAAAACATTTTATGAAACTGAGTCTGCCTATCTCTCAAAAAGAGCAATCACACTCTTCTCTGAGGCACATATCTACCAGGGAAGGCACCAACACCTGTGTAGCCATACAAAATAATTGCATCAGGGTATTGACCTGGCTGAAAATGAACCCAGTAAAATAAATTCTTTTGCTGAAAACCCACTGTGGTTTGCAGCAGGATCCATTGTCTGATCCAGCTTTCTACACACAGTTTACCCAAATGCCAGGACTAGACAGTGGTGAAGAACATGGAGTCTTGAATGGAAAGGAGAGATAGCTGAGTTTCACCATGTGTATGGTTAATGCGTTCCAGATTAAGCCATGAGTATAGAAGTCCTACATCAGATAGGCATTTAACAATTGCAAATTGCAACTGGTCATGTCAGCTAACCAGGTAACTAAATAAATATGCCAACAAAGCAGTTGGTGGCAAACACAAGACGAAATCTTCAAAGTTGTGTCTGGGAAGTTTAGGTTTCCACACATGAGCCCACCTATGGCTTCCATTTGTAAATGTATCTCAAGCAGCATTTATCTGTTCCCAGCTAGATAAATGGATCCAGGCATTCCCTTGCCCCTGTCCCTCAGGCATTGAAAACCACCACTTAATCATCCAGTAAGACCTTTCAACCCTGATTATCTGCTTCTTTGCAAGTGTCAGTATTCCTGAAGGTAGGCATATGTAAAGATGCTTACCTCCTGCTTCTTTTTGACTGTGAAAAGACTAAACCACAAAGGGATTCTCAAATAGTCTGTCCTGGTTATCTCCTTCAATCTGAAGCACATCTGCAGGATCAGGATGCACAGATTAAACAGGCATGGGCAAGACTTCGGAAGACTGGTAGCTAGTCTGTATATGCATTGCATACAGGATTACACTCAGAATTCAAGACACTTGGCTGCAGTAGCAGGGATTGTTTCTTTTCATTAGCGCTCAAGATATACCTTTTACAGTAATCCAGATTTTTAAAAATAGCAGCACAAAAATCCTTATAAATAACTGTGCTGATTCTGGCCAGAAGAGGGTTAATTTTTGCAGTAGCCAGGAGGGGGCTCGGCCAGGACCCAGAGATTGTTCTATACAATCTGATGTCATTTTTGGGGTCAGGGGAAGGGGTCCCTTCTGTTTCTTGGAGCATGTTGGGGAATTCTGCATGGTGAGCACTTGTCTGTTAATCATTCACCTCTTCTACACTTCACCATTAAAATTATTACTGTTCTTTTTCTTATTTGTTGCTATCTTCAGTAAACTGCTTTTACTTCAATACATGTCTGTGTTTTATACCTCTTGTTCTCCTCTCTATCCCACCATGGTGGGAGGGAGCAGGGGAGCAGGGGACTGAGCAAGCCGTGTTTCACTGGGAACGCTAAATTGGGAACACCATTCCTAAATGGCAATATCTTAACATTTTCAGGAGGGCTACTCGTAGTAGTAGATGATACCAGAGAAAGTAAATCAGTGTAGTAAAAACCACAGGTTACAATTAGATATGTCCAGTAAGTTCATGTTCATGTTCAGATGCTACTGCTTCTTTAAAAGACTGAGTAATGATACTTCTTTTCCCTCCGTTCAGGTGTAATCCTGGGATTTTCTCTTCGATCATATAAGATGAGCTATCGGGAAGTGAAGTACTTTTCGTTTCCAGGAGAACTACTCATGAGAATGCTGCAGATGCTGGTCCTGCCACTAATTGTATCCAGTTTAGTCACAGGTAAACTGAAGCAAAACAAAACAAAATATACCCCCACACATCCTCTTTTGAATATTTATAAAAATGCACACACCAAAATCTAAAAAGTGAACATTCTATGTCCTAGAATTGTTATAACCTGCAGAAAGATATAGCATTGCTATTGCTGCTTTAGAGGCAAGGTAATAAGAGATTTGAAATAATATAGAAAGAAAATGAAAGATGGTTTTCCAAATTCACAGACAAACTAACAGTACAAGCTACTATATGCAACTGCTATGAAGCTGTCTCTGTTTTCCACTCTCTTCTTTTACTTTCTGAACAGATATTTCCTCCACAGCGTCCTATTGTTATCAAAGATAACATATCTCAAAAACACAGTGCCAAAACCCAAGAAGGTTGAAACTGTTGACTGTGGGCAATAACACATGCCTGTAACCACAGATATGCAGAACATCTGCCTGCTAGCTTCCCATCAATAGATTAGAAAAAATAGAATCCTATAATAGAATTGTTTGAGTTAGAAGGGACCTTAAAAATCTGTTGCAATCCTCCTGCCATGAACAGGGACACCTTCCACTAGAGCAGAGCCGCATCCAACCTGTTCTCTGACACTACCAAGATGGGTCATCCACAACTTCTCTGGGCAACCTGTGCCAGTGCTCCATCACACTTACAGTAAAGACTTTATTCCTGATACCTAATCTAAACCTACCTTCTTTTAGTTTAAACCATCTTCTCTCCTATCACTACAAGCCCTCTTAGAGGCCCTTCAGGTACTGGAAGGTGTCTTAAGGTGTCCCTGGAACCTTCTCTTCTCCAGGCTGAGCAATTCCAGTGCTCTCAACCTGTTCTCATGAGAGAGGTATTTCAATCCTCTGATCATTTTCATTACTTCCTCTGGACCCACTCCAATGTGTCCATGTCCATAGGGAATATATGGATGGGATTGAATGGAAAGTTTGAAAGAAACTTAATCCCATCAGTTCTGTTTTGTTGTCTTCTGGTCAGCAGCTCTAAAAAGCTTTGAATGCTCTTTACCAAGTTGTTCCTCTAACTTGTGATATAATATTTAATTTCTTATGGTCATGTATGTCTTGGCATTCCACCCAAGTTTTGTGGAGGACTTTCAGATTTGTTATGAATGTTTAGGATGTACCTGTGATGTATTTATTCTTTCAATTATCTGAAGAAAAGAAGGTATGGATTTTATTTTATTCTATTGACCATTCAGCTTGGAGAACTTAATTAAAATCATCTACTGTGCAGTCCTCGTATCAAAAACACAAATGCACTGCATTGATTGACAGAGAATCCAGATAAGTTGTTGTCTATTTAATTGATTGTCAAATATGTTAATATTAAGATCTCTTAAAAATGCAAATGAGCAGAGACTCACATGTTCACAGAAAGCAAAGGAAGTGTGTACAAGTATAAGCTGTTAATTCAACAGCAGAAAACTAGGGTATTCATAATTACAAAATCGTTTTCCTTCTCATATTTCAAGAAAAAAAAGTGAAGTTTGTTTCTATGCACACACACTATATGGATACTGAAAGTTAAATGAACACTGAAACTAGGGAGTATAAGTTTTGTAGGAGAAATAGAAAAAAAAATTAGGTTTTATTCCCAACCACTGTATAGTTTTGTTACATGTCATACATTCTCCCATCTTCTTGTCCCTTTCACCTGCAGAACTCTGTGGATTGGGAGTACACTGAGAGAAGAACCATTAAAAGTAGTAAAGGAAAGATATTTACCCCTCGTCAGTGTCAGCTGGCACTACTGCTCAATTTTGCAGGATGAATTATTTCAGGAAAATTTATCTGATCAATTCTCAATTCCTGATAACTGCAATAATAGTGGTTCTCTGAGAGAGCTCAAGGTAAATCAGGAATAGGTAAATCCTATACAAGGATTGGAATGATTTTCAATAATCCGAGTAGGAAAACTTCACTCAGGCAAAGATCTGCAAATCCATCTTAGAGAGTCACAAGCGTCACAAGGAACTGGACTTTTGATGAAACAATCTCATTTGCTGTGTCACCAGCTCTCAGAAGAGATTTTGTGAAATATCAGAAAAATGAGTTTCCAAGTAATCCTATTCTGAAAAGAGTCTTCATTCTCTGGATTCAAACAATACCCTTCTTTTTATGTGTTTTTCTTTCCTTTTAAAGCTCTTTATCCTTTTTTTTCATAACAATAATTTTCTTTATTATAGAAAAGCATTTGGCAAAGAGAAATCTTCTCTATCGGTAAGATTTGCCCTGCTATCATCCATGTGCCTTGTAATATTAGGTGGTTATTTATATTAAGTGGATTATACTTAAAGATCCCTTTGAAGTAGAGACAGTAATTTTCAAGGAGAATAACAACATTTTAAACTTCTTTAGCTGGGTAGGGAGCAATCTGCACTCAATGCAATTACAAATGGCAGATTAAATTTCTTTTTAAGAAACATTCAGTACAGCAGGACTATACCATTTCTCATGGGAATAAAATATTTTTCCAAATTATTCTAAAAATTGTGGAAAAAAGCTCTTTTCTACACTGAACAATACCTCACTTAGCATACAAACTGTTTTTGTAAGAAGGATGTTCTTACATATTTGCTGCAGAGCTCTCATACAAAAATGAACATGCAGGCATTAGTGAATATCAAAATATAATTAAATATAACCTTTGCAGCTGTACTGCGGTGCCATTTTATGCATCCTTCAATTCTTTTTTTACACTACAGGATAATTCAGTGGATAAAAGTGTTATACTTCTCAAGTTAGTCCTCAGACCACTCAGTATATGGAAGGCAAATCTCTTATTTCCTGTATTTTGTTTGGCAAACAAAGTCGATGCCCCTTAACTAATCTCAAAGGGACTTCTCCAGGTCTTCATCCTGATAACACACTTGTTTCTTTCAGTTGTCAATTATTTGAATAAATATTTTGCTGTTTGCAGGGGCAACAGTGTCTCCTAGAAATGATGGATTTCCTGGGTAATGCTGGTTTCCCTTTTGTATTTACGCAAGTGTGATGGATGTAACTGTGGCAAAACCATAAATTATGGTCTCAGTGTTATTAGGAATAGGCTGGGGATGGTTACTTTCCCTCGCCAACTTTGTGAATGTCAAAGAAGTTAGAACAATAAAATCCAGTTAATAGTTATTGCACTGTTATAGAAATGAAAGATAAATTGAGAATCTGAAGACTTCTGCTATTCAGGTAAACAGTTCTGATGGTTATTCACAGACCTCAGGAAAATAAACTATGCAAGCTGAAGTCAATGCAATCACACTTCTTTACCCCTGGTTTTTGTATTTCATGAAAGAAGCAACACAGGATCACATTCAGAGGTTTTTCAGTCACATTTGCATTACGACTTACCCCATTGCCTGTGGTTCAAGCAGGTGTGCAGCTTTCTCCATGAGATTCTATCTTCTGACATGTGTTTTACCAGGCAGGTACTAACGTCTGTTTGGGAGAAAATAGAGGTTATTTGCATGTCATTCACCATCCTTTCATATTTATAGGAAAATATGATTACATGCATGTCTATGTTATTTATTTTTGTGGTCTAGACACAAATTCAACTCCGTACTATGTGTTGGGTTTTATTGTCTACAATCTTTAAAATGAGAGAACTCCTATGTCAGCATTCCCAATTGGGATCTCATACGAAGTCAAAGGAAAAAATAAAACACAGTATGTGAGAGGAAATGTAAATAACCAAATAAATAAATTCCCATTTGAATTGTATTATGGCCAAGTGTTAAATATGAATTCCTATACAAACAGAAAGTTGACAATTTTGCTCTGTTTCTGTTTTGAATTTGCAGTAGTTATAAGAGAAAAAATATTTTATGCTTTCTCATTTCATTACAGCTTGAAGCATTTTACATGAAAATTGCTTTACACAATTATTTTAAAACATACCTTGTACCTAAAAGATATATAAAACAAATATATGATAGCAATTCAACTCATCATGAAATAGTCAAAGCCAGAGAAAATTGCACCAGCAATAAGAACACTATGCATTAATGTTTTTTGAGCTGTTATGGCAAGATGATAATGAAATTGAAAGTCCAGTCCTTAAAACTGGCCCACAAATTTTTTTCTGCATGTTTCAGATATTCACTGCATATAATGCAGTCAGAATGAGGTATCTTTTCTTAACAAAACCCGTCCATGAGAATGAGTCACAACCAGTCTTTACAAAGAGCATAGTTTTAACATAATATTAGTGAGAAATTAATGCTAGAGAAATTTTGTAAGTGTTATTTGCAGATATTTTGCACAGTTCTAGTCATAGTTCAGTTTAATAGACTGCTTCTCCTTCCACAAAATTTTGAGAGCTTGGAATTTACTTTTACAGGGATGACTACTTTTAAATGCAAGTGAACTGGTATAAAATTCTGTGCAATTATTTCAAATATCTTTGTCTGGTAAATCATAGCAAAGCATAAGAAGCCCATTGTAGACCTGACACTAATTTTTGCTGCACATTGCAGAAGCAGTAAGTCTACAGTTTGCTTACTAACATACATCAAGATGGGGAAGGAGAACAGGAGAAAGGGTAACACTGAGGTCTGCTGGCTCACCAAGGATTATACAACAATTACAGAAGGGAGCAAAGAACCCATTTGTGAGTACCAGTACAACTCACTGTGCACTAGACAATACTGATTGTCCAAACTGTTTCTGGGAATAACACTAATATGGTGCAAATAACTCTTAACCACTTACCAGGATTTTGTGCACAAGGTTCTGTACAAACAGACCATGGATCCCCTGCCAAAAATAGAAAGCTGTGTGGAAAAACAGTTTAAAAGAATGAGTATGGAAAATTTACTTCAAAGAAGAAGAGCATTTTAATATGTAGTTTGTATAATATCTTAGTTTAATTTTTTTTACTTTCTAACTCAAATAATGTAGCTATCATGAGTGGGTTCTGGAAGAAACAGAAAATTCCCTGCCTCTGTATGGTTTCGATAACAGTCAACAACACTGAGTACTTCAGGAGACATAAGTGATTTTTTGGGGGGGGCAGACTCAGAGACACAAGGTTTTTTTCCTGAAACTTCATGAAAATGTTCATAGTAGTTACTGCTACACAAACTATAGAAGGTATTGACAAAGAGAAGAAAGATGGGATTTCCATGGATGGAATCTTCTTAAGCTACCTCGGAAGTGCACACGATGCTTTTGAGTTTAGCTATCAAAGGAATGCAATGGACGGTGCCCTTTAAAAACATCCAGTAAGGAATAAGATCCATCCCCTCAATGAGATAAAACCAAGACACACAAAATTACTGAAGCAATAAAACAAAGCACTCTCAGGGCTCACAACTAACAGACAAGCTGTAGTTGCTGTTGCTTAAAATTGCCTACAATGAACAAGGGTAATGTTCAAACAACTGAACTTGACAGAGTCTCCGAGTCACTCCCTTACCTAAGTCAGGAAAAATGCAGCATCTGGACATGAGCATATTCTACTGCAGAAAAGCATGTTTTTTTCCAAATGCTACTTGTGGATGTAAAATGTAGAAAGTCAGTGCTGTGACATTTTGTATAACCTTAGGCAAATCATGTTTCCCTTCTGCATCTCTGCTTTCTTTCTACCTTCAGATGGACTGCTGGTGAAGTGTTCTTAGGGCTTTTTATAGCTATTAGGCAGAAAAGAAGATGACTGTATGGGATGGAAATTTTAGTAAAGGCATATAGAATAGCTCAGCAGATCCATATAGCTATTTTAGTTAAAATGATGGACTTAAACTAGGTTGTATAACAGGGACTGTGACACAGTGCCTCAACCTCCTACATCCAGACAGCAGATGTACACTACCTTCTGTGAAGACATAATTCTAGAAAATCATCTGTTATTATACTTAAGAAATCAGGTTTTATATGTGCCTTTTTAATGTTGGAATGAGAAAGTAAATATTCTTGAAGAATAACTAGATGTAAATGCAAATGCATATCAAAGCCCTATCCTCTATTAATCATTATTTTTTTACAGTAACAATCTTCTTTGTTATCATAATAAATTAATAGCAGTAAACTTAAAGGGCCAGAATTTTCAATTTGCTCATCTCAACCTTTCACATCAGAGCACACAGCAGGGAGGGACCTGTGCATCACCTCTTCAAAAAAGAGGCTGTGAAAGCAGCATGTGTCCAGGTTTGTTGAAGCAGGACCCATACTACTTGAAACCTCCAAGCAACTCCTGTGTTCTCCTGTCTGCTGGCTGATAAGTGTACGGTGGAAAAAGGCTGTCACCTACTACAAGGCCCCAGGTGCTGTCTCATATCAGCTACAATATTTATGGTAATTTCAACAGATGGAAAGTCTCTCATTCAGGCAGAACAGACCTGTGGAGCCAGTTAATTCTCTCTCAGGGGAAAAAAAAAAGAGGTGAGACCTAGCAGTAATTCCCTTTAATTCATTCTGTCAGAACAGACACATAACCAGTACCTGTGAAACATTTTAGTACTCACAGTCAAGCTGGAAGGTAAAAACATTAATAAAAGTCAGTCTTATACTTCTGCATTTAAGAAAAGTTTAAGAAATACAGCATTCCTAATTCAGTTCATGCAGTTCTCACACAAAAACCAAGAAGAAGTTAAGCAGTGTTTGGTTAGTTAGCTAGCCATGAGAGCAATGAATCCAGTTTCCAAATTCCAAATTTTGGCACATTTTCTGATTTTCAAAAAATTCTAATTTTTGGTGGTCTATAGAAAGAATTTTAGGAGTCAGAATAATTAATACCCACCAAATCAATACAAAGTTCAGCTGACTCCAGTTATAGGGAAACGACTTAACAAATTCTCTCTAACCAAAGCACTTGGATTGTCAGTGAATTTGAGCTGCCTATATATTTGTATTGTGATCTCTCTACAGAGTAATGCTGTAGACATGTCCTGTAGTATGAAACCTACTATAATTAATAAGTTCATGGACATCCTAGGGGTGTATTATTTTATCATTTACAGCTTTCTTTTAATGCATAAAATATTTAAAAAGTAATTTACCTTCTTTCTAGGCAACTCTTTCCTCTTTTTCTGCCACCCAAAGCTTTATAAGCACATCAATATTGTAAAAGCTGAATTACATGGCAGCTTTAATTTTATGCACTTGTGCATTTCATGCACAAATTTCATGCATTCATATGGATATTTGCATATGCAATTTACATAACTGGATGACACAGTTATTTACTTTGAACATTCACATACTTAAAGGAAATAAAGGAAAGCATGCTTTGATTTGTCTGTGTCCAAAATAGAGACTGTCTTAAAGTGTTGGCATATAAAAGTTAGTAGAGATCCAGTCATCTTGTAAATAGAATATCCTGTCAGGTTAACAAATCAATTGAAGAAACATTGGTCCAAGTTCAGAAACAGTTTCATCTCAGAATAGCATCTTTATGGTAGATTCAGTCCAACAACAGCTAAAAATATACAAGCACTGATCTATAATAAAACTATTTTCAAGACCTTCCCTTCAGTAGCTGTATTTCTGTATAACACAAGTCTATCAAGTCTGGCATATAGTCTTTAATAACCATTATTTATACAGGTGACAGATTTGACCCTTCTTAAACTATTACACCCTGCAGTTTCAAGGCAATGTGAGCAATATACGTTTCATAATTATGACATATAATCTTAAATATTTTGGAAAAATATTTTTAAAGTTTAAAAACTGAGTTTAAATAGCAGGCAGCTATATTTTAAAAAAAATCAGAAGGAAAAAACGTAGCTTAGGAAGTATTCAGCACCTAGAAGCATCAATTTTCATGCAAAAACACTAAAGAAATTATGTTCAGATTCTGAATGTGCTGGCAATCAGTTAGGAAATAAACTATACCTAGCATTTTTCAAGGGCATGGAAGTTAGAAAATCATAATGAAATGTTGTAAGTATTTGTAAAATAAATATACCTTTGGGTGGAACGTCTTCCTCAAAAACTGCCATACATCTTAATTTATGCAAATACTAAGAGCAAGGACTCCAGAAAGGTTCATAAAATTAAATTATAACTCATTATTTCAGAGCCATTTCTGAAACAATTTGGCAATACAGAACACACAAAAATCTGTCTTTACAAGAGCCTATGAGAACAATTCTAAGTGAATTCTTAGTCAGATTTGACTAAAAATTAAAATGCAATAACAGCAGAGATTAAATTCCCACATAAAACAAGAGTCTGTATAAGGCAAAATTTGATTATACCATAAAAGAGAAAACCTAAGCAGGACACAGAGCATCCAAAAGGAGAAAGTACAAAGCGGTGTGGTTTTTGAAGTCTTAGTCTCTGACAGCAGCAGAAACAGTGGGAGTGTTCAAGAACAAAGTCTACAATAACTAAAGATAGTAAAATTTAAAAACTCCTCTAAAAATATTCAATTTTGCTAGTGGTCCTTAATTGAAGGCTGATTTAAATTTCTTTGCAAAATGTAAGTTTAGTTGCTGGCCAAAGTATTGAATAACAGGTTATTATACTTTCATTTAGTTTGCATTCTGCATGAGATTCCAGCTGAATTAACAATAGGGACAACCTCCCACCCACAAAGACTTAGTTTTGCTTTTCTATCTTAGTTCAAATGCATAACATCAATACTTTGCTTGCTGAGAAAGCAAAAACTGTTTGAAAGAACACATAAAAATTAAAGCATCCTGCCTGAGCACTGGTGGACCGTTGTAAAACCACACTTTAATTTCTTAACATTTCAGTCAAGAGCAGAAAGACTGAAAAGGCATTAGGCAAAACTCAAAATACTTTTTTGAGTTTAATACAAACATGTATGGATTACAGAAAAACAGCAGACCTGAAACTTAAAAAAGTGAAAAATATTAAAAATCAGCTGTAAAGTCATGATTTTGTAAATGGAAAGTTTGTACAGTAAAATGTACAAAACACAAAACCAACTGTCAGCATTTTGAGAATCAGGACACTGAGCAAACATTTTGTTCAGGGTATTGAATACTGAAACTGTAAAGAATGGTGTCTTCAATAATGAATGAGTCTGTGATAACCTGACAGGTGAACTAGAGTGGTGGTGGCAAGTGCAAAGTAATACACCTGGGAAAGGGAAATGTGCTACACCTAATCACGAGTTCTCAAATGGGCATTAGTACAGGCAAGGGTTCTCAGACTCACTGTGAACAGTCCAGAGAGGGTGACAGGGCTGGAGTGAAGTTCTAGCGGAACACAAGGAGGAATTAAACAGACTTTGTTTTTTTTGGCTTGAAGAAGCTACAGCCACAGACATTGCTGTAAAAGTCCACAGAAATCATTAATTCCTTGCAGAAGCTGTAATGGAGTGGCTATTCATTACCGTATCTCCTAACTATATTTCACAATAAAGGAAAAATAGCATGCCCTAAGAGATAGCAAGAGTATGCATTTATATTAAAGAAAAGGAAATACTTTTTCGCATGACACAATTCAGTTCAATTATGTTAATAGTTTCAAATTAAAATTAAATTAATTTAATAGTTTAAAATTTAAATTCAATTCAATTAAATTATAAGAGAGTTCACAGGTGCAGTCATCATTGGCTAATAAATTTGTGAAACTAGAATTTAGCCCTAGATCCCACTGCTCCCTTGCTGCAGGGAGGGCAAACAAGGGCAATTTACTCTATCTTTTTCTTTTCCTCATAATCTCTTAGTAAGAACCTACTTTCAGATAAATGTGAAGACAAATGGGTTGGAAAACCACTGGACTAATTTATATCATGTTGTTTTATGTTGGTTTTGCACTTAGAATTTCTTAACAGAATTCCTTAGAATTTCTTAACAGATTGAAAGTATCTCTCACTTGCTAGGATTTCACCTACCAGTTACTCTGAGGCATTGACTACTGTGTACAGTTTCAGCTTTATGACACACACAGCTCTTCAAGAACCAGTTCAAAACCAAGGAAACACAATTCCAGAATTTAAAAATCATCTCACCTTAACCAGACATTAACTCACTCCATTGGCATGAAATTGGACTTCAAAATAAAACAGCCACAGCAAGCCACCATGCACAACAGAACTGGTAGCTCTTAATTATTCCACTTCTGGGAAATTTACAAATAGCAACAGTGAAAGAGCCATTATCACAATATCAAAATATAACAACAAACAGCCAGAAAACGTGGGCGTAGTTACCTACTGCAGGCTTCTTTCAGGCTTTATCAGCTTTCACTTTCCTGCTCCTTTCACCTCCTGAACTATCCTTTGAACACCATGATCCACATCCTCATTTCCTGCATTTGCATATACCTCAATTCCATTGTATTTTCTTCCTTGTCTTTGCTGTAACTGCTTGTGAAAACTGTAAGAACACAAGGAAGAAAATTCCTGAGGCTGAATTCTGGGAACACCAGGAATGTTACTGGAAGTACTTGCACACCAGGAGAAGTAACACATATCATTGTTTTATTAGCACTGTGAAATGTGATAAGACACAAAGTACTTTCTGAATAATTGCGTCAGCTGCACAGATCATTGTAGAACTTGCAGAACACTGCCACTTTCAAAAGCATGGTTCTGTGATACTATCATTAGTCTCTCTAGCCTTGTTTTCACTCTTTTTTTTTTTTTCTTTCTGATAACAGACAGTTTTTGACTTATAACATATTATTTCCATTTAATTCTCAAAGCTATTTGTTACATCTACTACATACTCTTCTTCAAACATGTATCTGGATTATAATCTTCTATAAGGTAGATCCATCATTATTACCATCACTGGAGGCAGAGGTACTGAAAGCATTGGTGGAAATTCCACCTGAATTCTGAGCAATGGAAAATGAGAAGAGCCACTGTGGACTACAAGACTTAGAGGACTCAAGCTTTGGGTCTGAATTCCAGTATGTTGCATTGTCTGGATGAGGAGGAAGGCTTCCCAGATAATTGTTCATTGTGGAGGACCAGCAGTATCTGGGATTTGAGTTATATGTCAGGGAGTGAAAAAGCACTTCCTAGATCTTTTCATCCAGATATTCCTGGTAGTGCATAACTTTTTTCTTTACTTACAGGTTGTTTCTGAATACATTCTATATCATCCTGTTCAGATCTTGAGAAATGAATGCAACAAAATATAAATGATGCTGTTGTACATGGTGTGGAGAATGTCTCAAAAGATAATCATTGCAGGTATATAAGAGCTGGCCTCACTGATAGGAATTGCTTTCCAGTTGTATCATAGCTCCTTTCCCATGCCAACCATGTCTTTGCAGAGACATGGTTGGCAGAATGGTAGAATACCTTCTCCTTATTCTTGTGTTGCAATGTTGTCTCCAGAAGAATGCCTGAGACAGTCATGAACATTGCAAAGTATTTGCTGCAGCCTAGAATCTCCTCACAGAATTGCCAGTCTTCTTTAATTGGGTAGAAATCTCTTGGTGCAAACTTTCTCAGACTCACAGAGTCAGATCTGTTTCTCTTTGCACAGATGAGTCTAGGGTTCAGCTGCTACACTGCTGGAGTTTGGTGAGAAACGTTTGTGACCCCAGAAATGTCTGGGGTTTTGTGGTGGTGGCTTACCCCAGAAAACATCAGTTTGGGCTAAGTCTGGGCACTTCCATGCACTGCGTCAGATAGTTCACTTGGACCTCTCTGGTGGCACATTTCTCCATTCCACATGGCCTTTTTCCTTTGATTCTCTCTAGGACTTGGTCTTCCCAGGTTTGACAGAATGATGCCTCTGATACACACTGAAGCAAAGCTACAACAGTTTACCTAAAATCACATCTATTAGTGTCTGCAAGGTAGCAAGTGCCATTTGAATTCCAGAAACGGGTAAAAAGAAATTTACAGACATCTACCTGTCCTCAAGGTAGTCTTTTCTTGAGTTACAGCATTTCCAAAGGAAAGAGGGACATGTCTAATCAATACAAACACTAATTCCTCGGAGGTCTGCACGCTCTGTAAAAAAAGGCAGTTTAGTACTCCCCACACTTTCAGTTCCTGCTCATGTGGGCACATACATGTCTAGCAAACCAGGAAGAAAAACACCTGGGATGACAAGCTCTGAAATTTTGGTTCATTGGGTTACCAGATACAGAACTTCTGTGCATTCCTTCTATCAACAGCATCTTGAAAAGACCCTTTTCTCTGCAGGAGTCTATCAAAGGAAGATATACTAATTATGATCTACAAAGACAAGTAGAAACTAGTGGAATACAGAAAGACTTGTGCAATAAAAAATAATTTAAAAAAAAAATAAAAATACTGTCATGTAGAAAGGAAAAGATAAAGTTCTTTACAGCTTCACACAGCTGAATAGCAATTCAGTTCTAAGACTGAGGAATTAACATGCAAATAAAGAAAACTCAACATTTGTGCCAACAAAAGCTTTCAGGTCTTAATGTTATTCTTAAAGAACCATCATCTTTGGAAGTCAAAAAATCAAAGCAAACTAAATTCTGGGCCTCTGGTTGTAAGATGAAGCTCACAAATAGAGCCCAACTGTATTCTGAAAACTCAAGAGTCACGGTACAGAGAGCGCTTTTTTGAAAAAAAATGTTGGGATTTACCCAAAACCAGTATTCCAGTATTTGGAGAACATGACTTCTAGTTCCTGATTTATCAGATCTGGTATTAATCTTCCAGCAATATTCATCTTCTCTACTTCACTGAAAATCTTGAAGGGCTTCAAGTATCACAAGTTCTGAAGAGTTTTTTGGACTAAGTGCACTAATACAAATATTTATTTATATGCCTCAATTCTTCACATTTTCAGAATCAGACCTTGGTTAGTTATAATTGCATACTTAAACAGGATTAACTCTTTTTTAGATAAATGCATTTTTTCATCCTCAGACAACAGCACAAGTAGCTCCTTACTGGTGGTAGAAAAGAAAAACAAAAGTACAGCGTAACACCAGAAGTACACTGTTTGCACTGCAGCTAACATAATGAGTCTGATTCTTCCCAGCATGAACAGCTCTCTCATTTTCTCTTTACTCACATGCAAAGCTGAATTCTTAATTCTGATGCTTCACCACCCACTTCTAACTTATTTGTGAGTACTTAGATAATATCAGAGCTTCTCCAGTGAATATAGTTTCTTTTCAGAGCTACAGAGAAAGTAGGTTTTGGTCAAGAGTTCACCTAATGAATGGCTATTTCATTAATACACTAATTCATTCTTGCACTGAAAATCAGCTTTGTCCAGATTTTACAATTTCAGTATATCTTAATTCCCCAAACTCTGAGAAACAAGTGATAGAACACGTTCTTACTGAGCCTAGTTAACATCTGTCTCATGGCCAATGAACCTGTGCAAAGGACCATCATCCATTAAGAAAATAAACCTTTCAAATTTGAGATAGGATGAATACTAGTTTATTAAATAAAAAAAAGGCTAGTTTTCTGTTCTGCAGAACACCACAGTCCAGCAATAAGGGTAACCTAAAAGACCCCCTCTCTTCTCTTCCATGTGTTTAGTTTGAAATCAGCAGATATTTTCTTTGATACCTCTGACCTGTCATAGAGATTCATATTCTGAATCATGCCAACAAGCAGATAATGCCCAGCTGTATAGCATTTGAATTGTGGATGCCAAACCCTCTTTTTCATCTGTACTTAGCGCTGTAACATCCTGAAAAGAGTGTAATAATATTATTAAAAAGTACTGATTGCTACTGTCAGGCATTCCAGGGTGAGTATTAACTTCTTTCCATTCCCTCCTACAAGTCTGTAAGATGAAGAAATACAGAGAAAAAAATGTACGACTTTGATCTTGCAAGGCTGTAACTGAATCAGTGACCCAAAGTTCAAGAGGTCATTGAAACAAAAGAGAGAAAAGAAGGAAAACAAAAGCCTGTTCATATGAAACTCCAATTCCACACTTTCTTAATGAGTTCTCAGAAGAGCCTTAACATCATTACTGAATTGTGAAAAAACCCCTTCAAATTATAATGACAATTGAAAACATAATAGACTAATTGCAGCTAAAGTAATGACTCCTTAATATTCATATGGCATATTACCAGAGGACATTAAATTCACAAATAGAATTTTTTTTCCCTTAAACTTGATTTGATTGTTACTAATTAAATTTTTGAGGTTAATTTAGAGTGTAATTAGGTTCTGATTTACTCCTATGAAAAAAATGAAAAATGGTATCATGTTATGCATTCTTATTTATTATTAACATATTAACTAATGGATTATAAGAGGAGTTTTAAAATGCTACAAGTTCATGAATTAAATCATATCTATACAATTTTTTGCTAGTAATTTCTGTATCAGATATTATTCTCTTTAAATAGACAATTAGATATGATAAAGGAAGTCTCAGATTGTTTCTACGTTCTTTATCATCACAGGATTCATTTTTTTTTAACAAAAAACTTTATGTCCATTGTTTCTTTTGTCAAATGCAAGCTCTTGTGATTCTTTAAAAAAGAATCCTAAAGTAGTCTGTACTGTCTAATTAGTTACTGCTCTGTAGTTTCTAGTTCAAATAATGACTTAGTGACATGAAAGAGCTCTGTGTATTTCCTTTTGACATGAATAGATACTGTGTAGTACTGCACCTTATTTGTGCCTGAACTCTCAGAGGAACTGAGGCACCACTACATTAGGTCCTGCACAAATGTCAGCACAGGCTTGGGTATAATATCTTTGGGGACAAACCTCCCCAGACTGAGAAGCTGTTATACCAAGACTGTAGAGAGATAACTGAGCCAACTCTTATCGCTGCGGGGAGCAGAACAGCAGTGGTACCGTGGAATTTCACTGTTGCTGCAGGGCAGATCACAATTGAACTTGGAGGGACTTAAAATTATACTTGAATATACTTGTGAAAGAAGAAAAGTCAGCAAAGAACGCCCCACAGAAGTATACAGAGTGCCGTAAAACAGTACAGACTGAAAAAATGCAGGGCACTTGGGGAGGAATGTAATAAACTAAAAGTTTCATGAGGAGGTGTAAACACCAGCAGAGTGTGTGCAGCATACACAAAAAGAAAGCAACTAGCTCTATGAGCAGCTCGTGGAAGATCAATAGGTAAAACAGCAGCAGATGAATGAACTGCTGGATTAAAGAAAAATGAACACTTAGAACTTTTAGGATGCACAAATCAATGTTATATCACTGACAAGATTTATTAAAAAGAACAAAACAACAAAGCAGGACTATTTTTATTGTTAATAAACTGTTGCAAGAATAGATAGTAGCTTCTGCAACAACAAAAACTGTAAAAAGTTCTTTAGTGAGTGAACAGTTACTAGTGGAACTTCTGATTACTCAAAAAAGCCAAGTGTCATATACACCTAAAGGCAGCATCACTCTGTTTGTTTCCACATTTTCTTAGTATAGATGAATTAACAAACAGTGCTCTCAATGTTTTAAAAATTGTGCTAAAATTAAAAATCCAAGCAGAAATCCAAAGGTTATGATGTTGGCAGATGCATTAGTCACACTCAACCATTGATACATCTCTTTATCAAGTCACATCCAACTGGGCAAAACTTCCTTCCAAATGATGGGTGCTGCATGAACTCTATGACATTAACTAGTGTCAGATCCTAGTGGACAAACATCCAGATGAGATACTATCATTGCAATAGAGTCTATTATTGGAAGTTTCAGCGAAGAAGCCAAGAACAGGCTTGCCAACAATATTGAATCATATTTTAAGTGAGAAGGTGATGTATCCAGCATAGAGCTCTGACCAGTTACTGATCAGAACAATCCCATGATGGAGCACCCCATGATAGGGCATCCCATGCCCGAAAACCCTTGTAGTTTTGTACACAAATAGAAATGTCCATCTCTCTTTTTTTAGGGGAGAAGCTTAATCTCCCATTCTCTAAATCTTGCACCACTCTGACTGGAATTATGGCAATTCATATGTAAGTGTTTCTTCAGGCACTTGTTACATACCCAAGACGTAAAAGCAAATTATTTTTTTACACTAGACTGCACTATCAGCTACTGTTCCCTTTCAGACACCTCTAATTTCTCACTATTCTTTCAGCAGCAGCTAACATACATCAGGAGTGATTTAGTATAGTAAATAGTTTGCAGCTTCGTCACACTGTATAGAGCCAGTCAGATAAAAGAAGTACTGTACATTTGTGGGATGTGGTTTAATAAGTGCTGCACATACAAAAACACGTCTGTGAAGAGCTCCTGACACAGCCTGCCAAAACTCAGACCAGCATTTTAGCAAATTAAAAGTTTGCACATGTATTTTGAGAAATAGCATTAGAGATTTTTATGGTGCACTGAGTAATGGTCTCAACACTATCCCAAAAGCAAAGGTAATTTTATTGTTTGTATCGCTTCGTAGGATGCAGTGCATTTCATGCTTAAGGCAAGCATTTTTGGTAATACATTCAGAATAAAGGAAAACTAATATTTCATCCTCAGGGAATAGGATAAAAGTCACACAACTACTCCCAGATTTATTTCAGTCTTGCAACTGCATGTGCTTTAGGATTTAAACTAATTGAATGTGCTTTGGCTTATCAGCTACCAAAATAAACTTGTTTCCTGATTAAACTGAACTAATTTACCATGTTACATTATGCCTTTCCATAAACAAATATACCTATTTCTTTCACTCCTTACACAGAAAATAATCAGCTTTATGTCCAAGATAAGAATCTCATTTCCAGGAAAGCTTAGTTCAAGTGTCTGGGCATAAAAGGATGTCTTTTTAGAATTGCGCTGTGCAGGTAGCAATAGTGTTTTGTTACCAAAAAAAATTTTGAGCTGCTATTTTCTGTGTTCCTGGGTCTCTGATTCTTGGCTTGAAGACAGTCAGTTCTTTGTACTCTGTTATTACAATGAAGTAACCAAAGAAAGAGAGTCTTGGTTTGAGACTGTCAGCTGTTACTAATCACTGCTCCATGGCTTGCTGTGAATCCCTGCTTGCATCTCCCTCCTGCTCTGCTTAGCACACATAAAGAAGATAAATTACTCCCTAGTTTCCCTTCAAAAAGCATATTGTTTGTCACATTCCAATACTGTGAGCAAAAGACAGAATAATGTGAAGAGTTAAATGAGTATCTCAACAGCCCCACAGCAGGGTCCTTCTCAGGCAGATGTGTTTCAGGAAATATGCTTTCCTACTGGTTCTTCAAATGCATCCTGTTATACTGCAAATCTGAAAAGCAAGCCAACTACACTTTTCAAAACAGAAGAGCATAATCCTGTAGGAGTTTTCATTTAGGAATGTAAGAGTCATTGGCACTCAGTAGACGCACCAAGTGTTTCATATTGCCATATTTCATTTTACCAGGTGTTATACTTAATTGTTTATAAATATTTTAGCAAGAACAAACAGAGTAAAGGGGAGGTTAATGAAATTCTTCCCTGCCCTCAGTGACTCATACTGACACAGACTTTTAAAGGAAGAAACGTAGAACAGTTTGCGTTGGAAGGAGCCTTTAAGGTCATCTAGTCCAACCCCATGCAATCAGCTGGGACAGCTTCAGCTAGATGAGGGTACTCAGAGCCCTCTCCAGCCTGATCTTGACAGTTTCCATGGATGGGAGACACCATCTCTCTGGCCAAGAGTGTTTCAACTCTCTTGTTGTAAAAAAGTTCTTTTTTTGTCCAGCCTCAATCTGCCCTCTTTAAAACCATTACTCTTTTTCCTGTAGTAACAGACTTTACTAAAAAGTTTCTCCCCATCTTTCCTACAGGCCTCCTTTATGTACTAGAAGGTGCTAAAAGGTCTCTCCAGAGCCTTCTGCTCTCCAGATTTATCAGCCCCAACTCTCTCAGTTTTTCCTCAAATGAGACATGCCCCATCCCTCTGATATCCTTGTGTCCCCTGGACCTGCTCTGACAGGTCCATGTCTCCCTTGTGCTAAGGACCTAAGAGGTGGATGCAGTGCTCCACTCCCTTGCCCATGGAATCTCATGAGGACAGAGTAGAGGTGGAAAATCACCTCTCTTGACTGCTGGTTATGCTTCTTTTGCTGGCTCATATCTAGCCTCTCACCCACCAAGTCCTTCTGGGCAGGGCTCTGGGTCTCTTCATGCCCAGCCTGTGCTGATACTGGGTGTTGCCCTGACCCAGGTGCAGAACTTTGCACATGGTCTTGTTTAAACCTCATGGTGTTCACCTGGGCCCACTCCTTGAGCTTGTCCAGGTCCCTCTGGATGACTTGTTCCTCAGTGTGTCAAACACCTCTCTCCTTGGATTCATTGCAAACCTACTGAGGTTGCACTCAATGTCACTGTCTGTGCCGTTGGTGAAAATACCAAACAGTGCTGATACCAGCACAGCCTCCTGAGGGACATCATCCAGCATGGGTCTCCATCTGGACACTGAGACATTGACCAAACAAATTATTTTTGCACTGAAATAAGTAAACTAAAAAGAGAGTAAGGCTGTGGAATACCCAAACATGGAAATTGTTGGGATAAAAATTGCAATTGGTTTGAACCTCAAGCTCAATAAGTTTTTAACCAATACTGTAGAATGTATTTCTCTGTTGTATCAGAAAGCTAAACTTGATGGCCCAAGAAGTACTTTCAAGCACACACAAAAGAGCAAGTTTCATAAAGTGAAGCTATTTTACTGAAAGAGCGTTACTCAGTGATGAACCACAACAAGAGAGTCTTTTATTATTCACTTAACTGAAAGGTAAAACTCACTGTAAAGCCACTAGAGATTATTTGGACCTCTTCCATTTATATCACTCAATAATGTTCAGACATTATTGTGCCATGGTTTCACAAACATTCTCCTTCTAAGGAATAAGCTGTGGCTAAAGAAGCAGGTGTTTGCTAGTTTTCCACCCCAAGCCCTCTTTCCTTCGACTTTTCTTATAAAAATTCTGGTGGTCACATGACACAATTCTGGGGTAATTCAAAATGACAAACTGTCAGAAAAAACTAACCCTACAAAACCCAAAGCTGATCCTTTTCTGGCAAGGATGGGGCAGGACTACAAAGCTGTGAGGCAAAGGTAGTCATTTAGGAGCCACTCTTAGCCATTTAATTGGCTCTTTGAATTGCATTACTATATCCCAGCCATGGGTTCCATTAGTCAGCCTGGCTTAATCATGGTCACATAATTTTGGATCAAATACAGCTGCTAATTTTCCTCTATTTGGCTACTGTTCTTAGCAGAACTGGAAAAAACAATGTAATTATCTAATTTCATTACCTAAAAATTCATATCTAAACAAAGATAAGTTAAATTGAGATTTGGGAGCAACTTGTCTCATGAGTCCATGCAAAAAGGCTGTATTTCAGACTTATATTTTAAGTGGCTTCAGGAAGCCATTAACCATATTGATTTAATATTACTTAACTTCACCTATCCATATAGTTCTTTGAAGATGTTATTGTCTTTTTTTCTTTGCAATTTTATTATTTTACTGTTACTATTATTAAAAACTATAATCTATAGTTTGGGTAAAATTTGTACCTGATCTTGTGAAGGGCCCAAATGTCAAAGCCTAAATTTAACTTTTGTTTTCTGGGAATGCTCAGCACCACAGAGGACATATTCAGCTGCTATTAGAATAAAGCTCTAGTGCTTAATCATGTTAATTAAACTTGGGCAATATCTCCACTGCCTTTACCTAACTAATTCTTTTCCTTACAAATTTTCTGTCAGCATATTTTACCGTGACCTTGCACAGTAGTCTTAATTTCCACAAATCCTCATCAACATACACAAAAGGGATTGTTCTCATGGTCTCACACTGAGAGTTTACTCATCACACAGTGCTTAGTGGATGTAGGGGGTGGGAGTAGCCCATTTGAGACTGCTTCATTAGGAGAGTGAAAGACAACCTTAAAGAAACAAAATTAGGGCAACACTCCTGAGTCAACAGTTGCCATTATTGCTGCTCCACCATAGGAGTCCTTAACAAGCAACTACAATTTCCTAATGAAGAGACCATAAAAAGGAAACAGGAAAATAATTAGGAATAAAAAGATGCTCTGTTCATAATGTTTTGTGTATAAAAACTTATTTCAAAACATCTAAAGGGAATTTATATAAAAATCTCCATTGGCAAGGAAGTGCCACCAATTCAGTTCTAATATGCTGAATAGGAAAAAAATTCATCATGGTCATAGCAATCCTCTTTTTTTTTTTTGTTTCAAGAAGTCAGTATGTGTAAGGACCAGAATGGACGCCTTTTTTCTACATACTCATTCAGAACCGCTTCATTATTTTATGCAGTTTCACCAACACGATGGCAGAATCCTGACCTGGAGGAGTTGGGTCCTGTGCCCACAGATGGGAATCTCATGGCAGTGACAGCTCAGCCAGGAGCCTGCACCTGGCCTCTGAGCACACAATCTCTCCCTACTGAGAAGAATTACCACTATCCTGTGAGGAGTGAATGAGCACTTTGGGCTTGTCCAGTTTGGAGAAAAGGAGACTGAGGGGCTGACCTCTCAGTGAGGGAGGTAGCACACTGGAACAAGCTTCCCAGAGAGGTAGCCAATAACCCATATCTGTCAGTGTTGGAGAAGTCAATGCCATTAATGACTTTAATTTTTGCACAGTCCTGAAGTATAGTTGGTATGGATGGTCATTTCAGCCCCAGCTGAAATGTTCTATATTTAAAATGCTTATCATTATGCATCAAAGGGGATTTTAAAGAAACAAAAATCTAAAAGCACTGGGGGAACATGCTTAAAACCACAATAATTTTAGTGTAGGAAAGCAAACACATAAACTGCTTAGTTTTGTCAGAAGTTTTTAAAAGGCACCAAAAACATTCAGAAACAGGGACTTTAATATGATAAGCAGTGGCTGAGCATTTTAACACTTTTCAAACTAAAATTATAGGCATGCATAAATGTATATGCTCACATGCACATCCTCTATTCCCAGCACCAGTCTTGCTTGCCCTCAGGAAAGATAAAATCACCCAAGGTACTAGAATCAATCCTACATAATGACTGTTTTTCCTCAGAGGGTTGCTATTTACTTTGGAGTGTAAGAAAAGAAATCCTATTTAAAAGCTACAATTTATGGGCTCTTGTTTGTTAATTAGTGATTAATTTTGGAGCCAAATATAAACCCAAGGATGCTTTGCTGACTAGGAATCAGCACAGAAACAGGGCTTCAGGCATACCAGCTGCTGACTAGTTACTGTTGTGGGAAAAAAACATTTTGCATCTAATTGTGTAAAAAAAACCCAAAAAACCCAAAAACAAAACAAACAGAAAAAACCACCTATAGGTAGAAGTTTCCGAGTGGTGTAATAGGGAAAATCAGCATAAACTCAAATCTCAGACTGAAACAACTCATTGAGGACATTGGACTGTTCTGTACAAATCAGTTTATTCCACTGATTCTATTGTGCTAATTAAAGGGAGAAAGTATTCTAAAGCTGTAGGACATTTAACATAGGTTCTACATTTCAACTTTTAAAACAATTCCTTGGAATTTATTCTTGAACAAGCAGATTCAAAAATGTTTGGCTTAAATATTATCTAAAGAAAACATGCTCAGTGTATTTTATGCTTGATCTTCCAGGAGTACAGTACCATCCCTCTGCATTAGTGTGCCCTGCTATAATCCAAGAGTACACATAGATTATGTGCAGCATGCTTTTAATATCTAGAAAATTTAAAATAGCAGCAACTCTGGAGTTAGTAAATTCTAGAATTCTGTATCATATAAAATCAAAAGTAAAATATAAACAAACATAATTGACATAAAACTAGTCATAATATTGTGACTATTAATTATATAGTAGCTATTCATGATGATTCATGGAATCAATAGTTTGTGCCAATTTACAGAACAGTGATCAAGCCAGGTGAGCAATCAGAACTACCAGATTAACAATTCGGAATTGTTAAAGTCCTCCTAACTAGATTTTTTTTTCTCCATTTCCCTGCATCTTTTCTCTCTTTCTCCTCTTTTAATCACATATTTTCCTTCTCCTTGCCTTTCCTATATTTAAAAATATTTTCATTTTTTCTCTAATATCTTTGTTAAATGCCAAAGTAGTGCTTTGCTTTGTGACACTCTGGAGAACTCCTTCTCATGTTCCTATTTCACACGCAGTGTTACTTCCCAAGAGAGGGAAAGGTGAAGGAACACAGGGGTAAAAAGCCAGAGGGGGTTTTGCAGTTCTACAGACTTATGCCTACCCCTCTTCTTTCTTTTCTTCCCTTCCTTCTCCCCGACCTCCCTCTCTGCCTCCCCGTCAGCACTTAAAAAATCATTCCCATTCATGTTGTGTGAGCGCACACGCTGGGAGAAATTACAGGGGCTCTGCTCCAGATCGCCTTGACAACTTCAAGGCATCCCTGTGCGTGGGGACTGGTGGCACGGCAAATTTTCCCAGGCCCCCTGGGGAAGGGGAGGGGAGAGGAAGAGAGGAGGCAGAGGTGCTGGAGCCAGTAGCGTGGAGGAGAGAGCAGCGAGCAGGATGAAAGGGGCACATACATCTCCCGCGGGACAATGGGGGTTTTGCTGGCTGGCTGTGAAAAGACACACTGAGGATACAATGCTTTGTGACACATGAAAGCTTTGGGGACCTTTCCAGAGCCCCATTCAGTTCTAAGGAGTCTTGTCAACATCTTAAAATGCAAAGGAAACAAACCCCTCTCATTTTCTGCTGTTTTAAAAACGGATTTTAAATATTATTTTAGACAATTGTTGTTTTTGGTATGCTGGAAACTTTTGCAATTTGCTGAGTTCCCATTAATTGCAGTGGGAGGGGAGACTGCCCAGCAAGGGCTCTAGAGGTGAGTGCTTGTTTCCCCCTCATACAGCTTATTTTCATACTCAGGCCTGTCATCCCTCTGCTTTGAATGCTTTCTGCTATACATGCCACAAGCAGTTACAGCTCAAGAAGAGAGGAATTGCTGTTCCCTATGTCCAAGCTGAGAAATAAATTATATGATAGCAAGAGCAGGAATGAGACTAAGCAACCTGAAATAGGAAGCCATGTATTCCCAGCCAGAGGGCACCCTGGGAAGCCAGGCTGGAAATCAGTTTACAAAGATAAGGGCGTGACTCTTGCTCCCTGATTTACTGCTTTCACATGGTTCACCACTCAATCCCAGAATCAGTCCAAGGAAAAATTAGGATCAAAATATATAAACCTTCGAACCAGCAATCTTTTCTGGTAAGGTATGCCCTACACTTACTTCTAGTGACTTTTGGAGTGTAGGAGGCTCAACTTACTATAAGGGGTGAAGTACAAAAAAAAATTGGGCTTGGTTAAAGCACAGGCAGGTGTGCCTGCAAATCCTCTAAGAGTGACAGTGCTCAGCCTCTGGTACTGAGTCTATTATCTGTAAAGGGGAGAATACTGGGAACTGACTGATTCAAAATCTCTGCATTTCCAAACAGTCCTACGAAGCTGTACAGGTCAACTGTTTGTGCTCAGGTTATAAAGCAAGTTTGAAAATGGTCTTATCCAAAATGAAAAAATGAATAGACCATTGTTGCTACTTTAGAAAGAAAAAGTAAGAACAGAAAAAAACCTGATTACATTTGCAAAAATTAAATTGGCTGGACTAGTATGTAAACATTCATTTTTCACTTTGTAAGTTATAAGTTTCATATTAATATTTTAAAAATAAAATTTGTAAAAAATGCTGTCTGAGATATGTGCTGTGCAGTTCAATAGCAGATCTAAATTCTTCAAAAATTATTAACTTTATTTCTTTTATTGGCTAACAGCATTTGCATTGTTTCATATTTACATTACTTGAGGACTCTAAAAAAACCCTAATCTTCCATCCACAAATAAGAGGGTTACAGGACTTCCCGTTTGTAAAATTTAAAAAGCTATCTGTAACTTGCTGGTGTTTACCAATTTCCTCACAGCATTTCAAATCATATTTGCAGACTGAAAAACTGAGTAGAGAAATGAAGAACCAAGTGCTTCAAATGTTGGATTTCCATGCTCAGTTTCTTGCTGTACACTTTGTTCTTCCACTACAATGGCACACACATAAACCAGACAATTCAGTGTGTATATCTGGTGATGTCTGTACCCTCTTATGGGTACAAATCTTACTGACTCTAATGGTCTCTGCCAAAAGGGCAGAAAATGAAAAAATCTGAACCGAAAAAGTAAGTATGAAGCATGTGATTGGTTTTATACTTTGGAGATTTGATCAGAGCCTGGGACCCATTCCTGATCTCAGCCACATCAGGGACTAGAGTGCTTTCACTGTAGCTCCAAGAGAATGTATCTCCTCCTTGAGAAGACAGACAGAAGTATTATATATCTACAATAATTTTAAAAACTTTTCATTTTGCCAGGCCATGATTTGAGTTTCCATATTATTTATATTCCTACAGTCCTCTTACCTTATTTTAAATGCTTTCTCCTCTGAGACAGACACCCAAAGTAGAAGTTGGTAAACTTTTTTTATAGTCTATATGTTCAAAGGTAGCATTCATATAAATGTGTGGGCAGTTTTGGAAGTATGGATTAGGCAATTCCATATAGGAGGAGATAATAAAGCTAAAAGATCCTTTTCTGACCCCTTTTTTCATTCTGCACTTAGAAAGCTTGATTGCAACAAGAAGCATGAGCACTGCTTTGAGGCAGATGGCCCAGCCCTCCTGATGGAGTATAAGCAAATATCGAGGAGAAGGAGCAGTGGGAACATTTTAAGGAGAAGAACTATCAGACTTAGCTGCCTCTGCTGGAAAGAGAAAGAGCATTTCTATTTCTGACAGCCCTCGTGAGACATTCCTCAGACACTCAGAGCTCTTTCCCTGGCAGAACTGCACCTTCTATTAGAAAACTCATTGCAGCCATTCATCAGTTCAATCTGATGAGCAAACACTATAGAAGATGCCCTAGGGAACATCCTAATATTCACAGTAGATCCAAATAGAGCCAAGAATTAGGATTAATGTTGCAAGTTCTGCAAAGTTCATGAAAGACTATAAAGGCTTATTCATGCAATGATAAGGATTTTCTGAAACAGGCTAACAGCATTTAATCTGTTTTAAACTCCCATGGCTTGGGATAGAGGTAATCTGAAGTTGCCCATTGGAGATTAAAGAAAACTCTTCATGCATGTTAATTGTCACAAACATTATCAATATTACTAAAGAGTACTCACTGTTCTATCTTATAAATTATGTGCAGCACGTTTTTCAGACTATGGTAACTACATTAATCAGAAGCCATTAATTGTCTCACTGGAATGTAGGGAGTGCCACGCTCTATCAGAGCAATAATCTTTACTTTGAGATTATGACAGTGGCAGTATGAGCTGCAAATGAGGGACATCTTGCCTTGGGTAGCTTTAAGTGTGGTCATCAAAACTCTTCCCACAGAACTATTTTCATCATGCTTAGTCCATACTCTTTACTCACAACTGTATCAGGTGAATGTTGTTGTGCTTAAATTCACTAGGAATTGCTGCCCTGGACAGTAAAGCCTCAGGGAAGATGGGAGTCCGAGCAGTAGTCTACTACATGAGCACTACAATCATTGCTGTACTGATTGGCATAATCATTGTGGTCATCATCCACCCTGGGAAAGGTACGAAGGAAAACATGCACAGAGAAGGCAAAATTGTGCAAGTGACAGCAGCAGATGCCTTTCTTGATTTAATCAGGTATGGCTATGATATTGCACCTTTTCTGTACCAATAGCTATGACAGTAATGTTAGATTCACAGAGAACAAAAGTAGAGAATTTTAAGCAGTAATTGCATAGAGTTGCCAAATTCCTTTCAAATGTGTGATATCAATATCTCTAACCCGTACAACACTAAAAAGGGATACATGGATTTATTTCCAAATCAAGCTGTTGCAGGGGAAGAAATTGCTTTTAATACTAAAAGGAAGAAATCTCTTTCTTTCTTCCTTTCTTTTCTCTCTTTCTTTCTCTCTTTCTTTCTTGTTCTCTCTCTCAAAAGAAAGACCTTTGTACTGCTATCTGCATGGGTATCTTTTCCTCCTTCCATAGCACAGACCTTATTACTAAAGTCCTCCCCTTTTCTTCCAACTTGCAACAGTTTTCTCACTTCACTTAAACCCCTGATTTACGTATTTATTTTAATTTTGAATTGTACCCACCAATCTGGGTGCATCTACTAATTTTTTTCGGTTTATATGAATGGGAAATAACTTCCAGGAACAAGCAAATAAAATGATTGAGATTGAGGGCACAGACGTAAAATCCTGTGTTTTTCTAGCTCAGAGAATCTGCAGTACCTCTTTTACAGAGCTAACATGTCACAGATATATTCCAGGGAGTAGGGAAGCTGAGGTTTTGAACTCAGGAGCTTTTCCACAGGTAAAACCACCAAAATTTTGTGTTCCACTAACCCATTTGGAGAATCCGGAGACATGGAGAAAGGCCTCCAAGGATCACGCTGCCAGAAAGGGGGACTACAGAAACCTCCATGAAGAGGTTTGCACTCAGATTCCTCAAGATTTATTCTGTTAAGCTGCTTCTAAATCTCTCAGAAATGCACAAAACAAAGAAAAACAAATAAACAAACCCTTATCTGCAACAAATGTACATACATGTGTATGTATTATTACTGTAGAATACTCAAACTTCAGAAAGATTTGGGGTGTAACCACAACAAGACTAAATCAAGTTATACATATCATTAAGTACTAGGCTACATAAATGCAAAAATTCTTTGAGAATTTGAAATACATTAAATATTATTAAATTATTTATTAATCTGTATTCATAATGCATTAATAAGTACAAAATTAGAAGTGAGCCCATAGAGCTTTGTACATTAGTAATTTAGCTAATATACTTCTCCATAACCAGACCTGCTATGCAATACTGAATACAGAGATTCTAATTGCAGGAAGTATCCAATCTTACATTTCATCCTGGTAAAGCTAACCAGGCCAGTGTTACATGCAAAGCTCTACGCACTGTATATGTAATCACATATTATTCTTAGGATTCCTCAAAAATTAGCTGCCCAATTCTTTTATTAGCCATGTCCTTACTAAAGGAATTATTAGCATATTATTCTCATGTTATTTTCTTTCTCTTTCACAGAAATATGTTCCCTCCAAATCTGGTGGAAGCTTGCTTTAAACAGGTAATTTTTTTTTTTTTTAATTCCAAATAAAACATGAAGAAGTAAGAAATTAAATGTAACCACATTTGCCTTAAGAATATCATGTTCTTGTACTTACAGCAAAAACATAACTTACATTTGCTGCCAGATGTCAAAAAAAAAAACCACAAACCAACCCTGAACTAAACCAACCAAATCTATGCTTTGTTTTCAATCATATTGAGACAACAGTGTTTTCTTTGAGAAGTAAAGAAAATGCACACAGTCTGGCAAATCAAAAAATTACTTTTTTCAAAAGGGCAAATTCAAAAGTTGACAGCAGGGCTCATTAGAGTGAATTCAGGATCTGCTTTTCTAAAACAGTGTTGTGTTAAACTGGGAGATACTGAGATATTCACCATCTGTGCAAAGACTGGGAGATTTTCAAGGATGACAAATATGCATAGGTTGGAAACAGAAGAAAAAAAATTTATGGACATTAACAAAAAAAGCAAATTAAGATCTTCCTGTCACCTACAGTAGAAGTCCTTAGGAGTGCTTTTTTTACGTTGCTTCTCAAAATCCCCTATCGTTAGCTCGGTCTCAATCTCAGCTGTACTGTGGAGAAAATAATAGTTCCATTGTTTTTTTTACAAAGGAGGACATTAATGATTCAGTGAAACCTAGAATGTATCTTTCCATAATCTAATTGCTTCATATTGACCTCACAGATAATATTGAACTGATATTATTTACCAGTTGCTGTTGTAGCAATAAAAAAAGCTGAAATGTGAAGGTCAAGAAGAGCATAAACTTTCCAAAATCCAGCTGACTTACATCTTGCAGAAGAATTGAAAAGAAATTGTAGCATTATCTTTAGCTGTATAAACAGAAACCAATAAAAAGGAGTCACTTTCTGCATTAAAGATTTCTAGATTAAAGATTAAAAAGCAAACTAGACCCAGGTCCAAATGCCATGCCTCTGTTTTCAGCAAGGATGTTAATGAACTCAGTACAGAGATGCAGAAGAGCAGTATAGAAATGCAAAAGTCTATATCTAAACTAGAAATAAATTCAAAGAATGTAATGTAATAAAGTACAGGAATGATATGATCTTTATCTCAAAATAATGAAATAATTAGGGCATAAAGTTACAAATGTAGCAGCAAGTATTTTTCATAAATCTCTCAAGTTTGGATGTTATTATCTAGAGCTCTTGAAAGCAATCAAAGTGTCTTCCAGATTGCAGTTTAAAAAAGATTTGGGAAACTATTTAAGCAGTTGACAGACCTTTAGTTTGATCTCAATTATAATGAAGGATATAAATGCCTTAAAGGGAAAAGTAGAGACTTCATAATAAACAAAAAATAAAAATGCATAAAACAAACCTACTACCAAAACCACAAAGGTTTCTGAAACATAAATTGTACCATCTTTCGTCCATAATATTGCTCATTTCCTCTTTCTTTTTTTTTTTTTTTTTAGTTTGTTTTGTTGTAATTATTTATTTTCTTTGGGGTTTTTTATTTTGTTTTTTTTTAGGAGGGTTTTTTGACTTTGGAGAAAAAGCAGAGATTTTAAGATGACAAAACTGAAGTAGTTGAGTAGGGGACTGTAAGAATTTTAAAATTTGTGGAGATAATAATGGAAGTTGCTAAAGGATTGGGAGTACATCAGTTGATATTTTTATGAATGACATTGCCACAAGACATTGCCACAGTTAAGTTTACAGACAACAAGAAAGTCCTAGCACTTTGTATTGAGATATCAAAAAAAAATGCCAAAGAAGGTGATAGACCCTGGCACAACACAATGCTGTGAAGTCACAGCAACAAAACTACTCAGCTCTTGCACATGTTGGCATGTTTGGTTACCTCCTAGTAGCTCTTCAACACATGTGAAGTAAACATTTAGAAGTTAAGAGTAATTTCTGCTTTGACATAGCAAATTATCATCAAAAAGACCAAAAATGTTCAATTCAGCTCTAGCATATACCTTAAGTGACAGAACACCAAAACATGAACTAAGGCCAGAGGAATGTGACCATTTAAAAAACTGAGCATATTCAGTTTTCTTCATTCATAGATTAGTGCAAAATGAACATAGTCAAGAGAGGATTTGTTGGAATTATCAAAAGAACACAACATATAAAGCAAAAAAAAAAATACTGAGAAACAATTCAAGTACAAAAAACCCCAAAATGTCGTAACAGAACTAAGTAAGATAAAAACATACAAAAAGAAATGAAAATCACTACTACTGAATTTGAACTGTAAATTAGTGATGTTTTTAACCGTACACAACTTAAAGTTGAATTCCTGAAAACGTCTTCATTTAGGAGTTACAGGAACACTTCAACAGCTTTCCAATACAGTTTAAAAATTCTTTTGATAGTATTCTACTGTAACAGAAAACTTGGTTTGGTAACTAGCAGTTCTAAACCTATGTTCTTAATTAAAGATGTCCTGTAGATTATGTTAACATTTAAGTATCTTGTATTTTTTAAGTGCTTTAAAGCTTAAAGGGAGTTTCTAAAAACAATCTAGAAAAACAGGAAATATTCAGTGAAAGTTTTTACTGACTTTCAGCAGCAACTGAAAGTACCAGGATTTACTGAAGCACCAGAATTTTAAATTTGTCATACCGTTACTTTTTGAACTTGGTACCAAACCCTAGATTTTTGCATAGAAGTTATTTTGTTGTAGCAGATTCGTTAAAAAAAGATCTTAGCTTATAAGTATGTGTAATATTCTTAGGTATCCAGATGATTTTGTATATCTGACCCCAAAATTTTCTTTCCAAAAGTTTCCATCCATTATTTTGTATGTTTCTCAGAAGATTTATGAAGAGGAATGAGCCATCTGGCACAAATCTGTTTGTGTAACACTGTGTTTGATGGTCAGAACACAGTACTTCTCATAGCTGTCCATGCTCAATGGTGTAACACCATCCCACAGCTTCACACACCTGGAAGTCATCACTGGAATATGCACTGCACATTTAAATCTCATCTTTGGATAGATCAGGTGTGCACATTGTCTTACAGCATCCTTAGGCAGGTTTCTTTCCTAGTTTGTACTGGAAGCCACTGGGAGGTGTGAGATGAAATGGAGAGCATAACCAAAGTGGGAGTGGAGTTAGCAATGCTTTTATATGGTTGCTGCTGGGAGACAAAGTCCTGGAGGGAGACTTAGGACTTATCTAGAAGTGTCTTCCTAAATTTTCTACAGTTGTTCTTTCAGTCACTTGGTCCTTTGGATTCCCTTTCCTGTTTCTTCCCAACAAGTCTGTGAGGCAAAGCTGCCTCTCCTTTCTTTTACTTCTCATCCCCCTTCTTTGCACTTTTTCTTTCCCAGGTATTTCCATTTTCCACTTGACTGACATGAATTTTCAAATATGAGTGGTTTTGTTCCCTCAAGATCCTGGGATGCATTTTTTTATGTCCCATATACATCCATTCAGTTTCATTAGGTGACTCCAAACCTTTGCTTAAAGTGGGAAGGACTTGGCTCCTCCAAATTCCACCTGGAGATTCAGGGACTTGAGAGACCTGGGGAGATATGCTAGACAATGAAGACTGAGACAAAGAACTCATTGGTACCTTAGCCTTCTCTGGTTGATTGTTAAATAGCAGATTATTAATTGAAATAACATATTTTCTGATGATGGATGTTTCCATATGACTTGTCTTGACATTCACTATGCACAGTTCACATGAGGTTTTTGTGATTTTTATGAGCAACAAGAGACTCTGAATAGACTGCAGGTGAATATTCCACACTTAACCTAAAATTAGATTACTTTGTTCAAATTTTTCTCTATGCCCCTGCATTCACCCCAGTTTAGGGAGATCTAAAGAAATCTTTGTGTTTATCTTTCAGCTCTGGCCACTATCTATCTCCATTTCTCTTTCTTTGCTAAACTAAAAAATGCTGTCTAGCCTGGGTCTGAGCAATAGTGAGCAGTCTGCTTGTTAAGCAGATACTACTTCTTAGCTGCTTGTTCTTCGTGCTGTGCTCTGGAGGTCTATCAAAGGGCAGAAGAAACACAAGCAAACTTGCAAAATCAGGAGAAACAGAATCAATCTAAAAATTTGGCGAGGGTCATTCTGGTGTGAATAGGTAGAATTTTATGCCAGCTGAAGCCTAAAGAACTGCATCTGATAGCTGCATTTCTTCTGGGATATTTTTAATTACATATTCTTTCCTGAATGTGTCATTATCAAGGGAATTGTAAGTGTTAATCACACATCCAGAAATGAATACTAATTAATATATGGTGTCTATTCCTCATGATAATTTGGGATAGTTAAGATATATTATGACTTGTGTCATCAACTCTTACACTGAAAATTTAGAATGCGTTCACACATATCCATATGGAGAGCAAAGGAAAAAAAACAATAAAGAAGATGGAATATCGCTATCTTGTTTTAATTTGCTAGGGTTGCATTTAAGCAGACTGGTTACTTTTAATATCATTATTCACCAAATGCTGCATTATCATACAGACTTAGTGCAGACAGTAGAAATGACAGAATAAACTATGACAGTGAATTATGAACTTTCAGAACAGCTACCATTGCAATGACCTTTTCTGCAAGTGAAATCAATGGGATATGCTGCTGCCAGGTTATAATACTGCTTCTTCAAAAGTCCTTCAACATATCCAAGCCAAATGATGGGGTATCTTGTATCACTAATAAAACCAAAATAATAATCAAAGAGTAAACAACTGGTTCATTGCATTATTCAATACAAAATCCACATTGTCTATTTCATAGTAAGCTAAGTTAATTAAAATTAATTTTCCAGTTGATCATTACCACATCTTGTAAAAAAAGTCAGAAATGCATTATTTTTGCATTTTACTTGCAGGTATGATTGTTCATAGAAGGCTGTTCAAATTAATACATTCAAATAGCATTTATCTTGCTCCTCAGTTGTTCTCTGTATATGAACTTAAGGAAAAATTATGAGTATTATACATCCAAAATCTTACCAGGCCAAAATATCACTTCCTGGAGGCCTAACGAAATTATATTCTTCCAAAATTATAGGACTTCAGTAGTATTGCCTAGCCCATCCCATATTATCAGTGTTTGGACCTCTGTTCTCTCTTCTGAGACCCTTAACCCTACAAGGAGTGGTTTATTTTGCCTAATTTCTTCTATTTCTGAAAGTTGCAAAGGAACAAGAATCAGCAGAATCACTATGTGAAATTAAGCTGTCAATTTCAGCTACGTTAAAAGTTGATAAATCTGACTGCCACTGAGATAGAGATCTGCTGAAAATAAGAATATCATAAAAGCTCAAAAAATTAACTCTTACCACCAGTTACTCTGCAGAGCAGCAATAGTCAGCCCTGCTATTAACTCATGTATTTCAAGGCCATTTCTAACATTTTGAAGGTGGTCCTTCATCCAGTCACTTCCTATAATCAGTTGGCTTTTCCACCATTTCACACACAGAAAATATGTTTTATGGTGGTCAAGCAATCTCATGTTTTGCCTTTCATGTTATTTGAAAAAGCAATAGTAAGGACAAAACTCAACCAACACCTCACACTTTTTTCCTCAGTGGATACATCCCTTGTGTTCCCTGTGTCTGGTTTGCCTTGATTTCTTTTGCTTCACCAGGAAACTTCTCGTGGCTTTTGACAGACAGCTTTGCATAAGACAGATCCACAGCAGGCCTATCCACAGGGGTCACCTGGTGCTCAATCAGCTGTAATGCAAGAAAGAGCAGCTCAAGTAAATATTCCAGTGGAAATAAAGTTGCTCTGGTTTCTGTTGCTTAGATTAATACTTTAAACCTCACTCTAAATAAGATGTTTCTCCCCTGCTCTGGAAGGGGTTCTATTCTCTGTAATAATATTTCTGAATACTTAAGTCTGATGAATAAAGTGAGAGAACAGAAAAGAGAGAACAGAAAAACATCTCTGTGTGCCACTCTAGTAGCTGAAATGGAAAAGGACTTTGCTGAGTGAGTTCTTAAAATCCATGTTATACCCCGAAAGAGACTTAAGTAATGAATTAAAGGCATGTTTCTGCTGCAACAGAATTGCAGAATGAGCACAAAATGAAGGCATACTCTTATTACCACCTAAAATTATTTCTAACACAGGTTTTTGAAGGTAAAATCTTTGTGTGATTATACTTTTTCCCATATAGCTCCCAACAACTTCTCAGTCCCCCACCACAATTTTGTAGCCACATGGGCAACTCTGACCTAATCTGACACGAGGGGGACAATTTTAGACAAATAAAGGTCATGGTGCCTCTGGTGCAAAAGTGGTTTATGACTTAACCCATGGCCTGTTCCAACAGGCAGGCAGCACACATCCAGCTCTGTCCTACAGATGTATCACACTTTTGACCTAGTCAGGCAGGAATGAGAGAAGAACCTGAGTGTAATGGAGGAGATTCAGAACCAAGTAAGTTATGGTGTGCTAGGGAAAGTGGGAAATGAAAAGGAAATTTCACAGGAAATTAGGCTTTAATTCCAGACCTTATTGTTCCAGAACTCATAAAACAGCTTGCTCCTCTACTTTCATCTAATCTGTGTGCCTGCAAATACAACATAGTTACAAACATTTGCATTAAGGAATTTGCAGCTAAGGTTTTTTCCTATTGAAAAAAGCAAATAAAAAAATATAAATATTAATATAAAAATAGAAATGTGACACAATTACCTCACCTGGAAACAAGGAAGGAGAATGCGATAGGAAAGAGAAAGGGAAAGGGAAAGGGAAAGGGAAAGGAAAAGGGGAAAAAAAGAAAAAGAAAAAAGAAAAAATAAAGACAAAACCAAAAACAAAGAAAAAACACAAAAAACCCAAAACCAAAACAAAAAAACCCACAGTGTTTGATGTAAAGTGTTAGGCAGTATTTTGACTTTCCTGACAAGACAGAATAAAAAAACTTTATTTATTGAGCACTCATATTACTTTTCCATTTACACTTTAATACCCCTATGTTACTTAAAGAGAAAACCCCGTTGCTTCTTCCCTGGTTGTGTAGTTCCAGTCTCTGTGTTCTTCTCTCTCTGACATTTCAACAGCCAGTTGAGCTGATTCGCTTCCCCAGGCTTTACCCAAAAATTGGTGACTTTTTTGCTTGATGAGATTTCTGCCACTTTAAAAAGTAGAATTGTCTCACTAATAGATCAAACAAGAATTGGATGTGAGTGGGTGAGGCAGCAGAACTGGGCTTTTCCACGTCAGCCAGCTGCTCATACAGCTCTCAGCTGACTTCTGCACAATCCAAATCTTGAAAGATTTTAGCATATTTTATTCAAAACTCAAGAGCACCTGACCTTCATGAATTTTGGTTCTGCTACATATTATTCAGAAACCTTCCATAGATGTCCAGTTACCAGGTCTAATTTGAGATTCTGTGAGACTTAGAGCCTTTAGAGGGGTACCTCAAATATGTGGAAGGAGTGCACAAAACTATTCAGGTGCAGAAAGTAACATTAAATCAGGCTAGTGTTAAGAGATGATGATACTCAGGTATCCTATCTTGGTCATAATTGCTTCATTTCACTCAAGTACTTCTGAAGTGTTCAACAGGTCTCCAGATATCAGTAAGGATACTTGGAGCTTTCCTGGTAGCTCAAAAAAAAAAAAAAAATCCAAAGTTTTTGAATAGCATCGACACCAACAGAGCTGCAGGGCTTTTTGAGCCCAGATAGAAATATTCAGGCTGTAAATTTCTCTTTGAAAAAACATTAGGGGGTGAAAGACTGGTTTTCAAAGCAGACATTTAGAACCATATTGATATTTAGAAATTGAATTATCTGTCCCATAAAAGAACCATTTAAAGTATAAACCTTTCTCTAATTAAGAAATGTGGTGGCTTGTACTGTGAAGTAAACTAATGGCTTTGCCATAACAAAAGAAAAAAGAGGTATGCTATATTTAAGTTAGCTTCAGTCTTATTTTTTTTAATGCAAACATATGAAGAAATAAAGGAAGTCCAGAGCACAAGAAAATATTCTCACTAGCCAAAAAAGGATTAAAAGAACTATTTTGAATTTTGTTGTTAGGAAAAATAGCAATTTATATAAAATGCAAATTAAGAGTCAATAGTTTTGTTACAGAATATAGGAGCATGACAAATTTGCATCTTTGACTTCAGTCTATTTATGAGAAAATTATTTCCAGAAGCTAAAGCTGAAGATTTTGGTTTTTGAAGTTAATAAGATTTTTGTTATTTTCAGGAAAACCAAGTATTCATCATAGTACATTTTATCTAGATAAATAATAATTTAATTTGTGACTTTAACCTTTGTTTGATATGATTCACTGAATATCTTTCTTTTATTTTTGTTTTAACAGTTCAAAACCAACTATGAAAAGAGAAAGTTTAAAGTAGCTATTCCATCCAATGACACATCCACAGTGACTTCCATAATAAGCAACGTGTCAGAAGCAATGGAAGCTCTCACCCGAATGAAAGAGGAAATCGTTCCTGTTCCAGGTTCCGTGAATGGAGTGAATGCCCTTGGCTTGGTGGTGTTCTCAATAAGTTTTGGCCTGGTGATTGGGAGCATGAGGGAGCAAGGTCAGGCATTGAAAGACTTCTTTGATAGCCTTAATGAGGCTATCATGAGATTGGTAGCTCTAATCATGTGGTAAGTGCCTCTTCGATAAATTCCTTTTTAAGCTACTAACAATATTTTTTTTATCACAGTCAGACACTGGGTAGCAAGAATCTATTTGGCAGAAAGTCAGACAGTAAGATTGTATCTACCTTGGAACTTTTTTCATGAGTGACCCCAAGAGCTGTAACTCTCGGTGACCATAATCTGCCCAACTCTTTCAGGGGGTTTCACTTTTGACATGAGAAAATTCAGGGTCTATGGCAGAAGTTGCTACCCTTATCAGACCTATTCTATGTCTTCATAAAGACAGCAGTCACAGCAGTAAGCTGTTGAAGTTTCCTTACATCTTAATCTGAATTCATTAAAGGAAACCGACAAGCCTCTCCCATAATCTTATTTCTACACAGCAAGACCTTGTTATCATAATTTTCCAACACAACTGGTTCCTGTAGTTGTGAGGTTTACACATATGTCCTTGCATTGTAGCTGCACTGCTCACACATACACATAATTTTCCTGCTTTCTTTATTTTGTTCATTAGGTAAATAAAATTTATAAATAAATAAATAAAACCTTTTCTCTCAAGGAATGAAATCTCAAAAATTAAGATTCATTATTCTCCAGGAAGAAGGTTAACTGTGAAAAGAAATCATATCTTGTTGCTTTCTTTACTACAGGTAAAAACAAAATCAGCTCCAAGAGTCTATCAAGGAACACACATATATACTGCCATACTAGATATGAAACCAAAAATAAGTACATTTGCTCCATTATCTAAAATCTTTTCTCCTTCACAAGCACATTTAAAATGTTAAAGCAGTGGCTTCAGATAAATTGCCACATGGACTTGATGACGTAAAGAGCAGTTAAAATATAGTGAATAGATTCTGTTCTGTGTTATCTTACTGTGAGAAGACAAGTGGACATTTATAGGAGGAGGGCTGTACCAAAATTACTGCTGCAGCAGAATGACATTCGAGTTTTTTGCTCAGCACCAGCTTTCTTCCCCTCTAGCTGTGCTTCCTGATAGGCAAAAGCAGTTCATCCCACCCATGCAGCCAACCATTGTCACACAGATTTCTATGTGATGATGAACATAACATCCAGTGCCCCACTGGATGAAATGTAACATAGCCAGAATTGATGCCTGGAAAATAGACAGACCTTCCCAAAAATATTAGAGTGAATATAAATACAAATCTTTAGTTTAAACCTTTCAGGTACGCAATAGGTCAAAAGTCACATGTGGTATATTAATTCTACAATTTTTATGTGGTTAGTCTGTTATTATACTTATCATACACTGTCCAATTAAAAGGTTAGCTGGTTAGGTAATTATTCCTGGGGTCCTGCCCCTCTGGAAACAGTCTAGAGGTTTCTTTTGCCCCACTTTTGATATGTCTGGTCCAGATTCTGGTTGGAAAACAGAACACCCTTGTACTCCTCTTGGAATAAAACTAAACAATATTTAGGAATGCATTTATAAGGTTAGCTTATTGTTCCTAAATGTAGGGAAGAAAGATTGGAAAAATATTAGAAGCTATGGCCAAAGCTACAAAGCTGCAATTATGTGAAAAATATAAATAGCTAATAGCATCAGAAGCAGCTTGAAATCTTCATGAAGTTATCAGACTTCTGTGTGGGTTCCTTCCCCAAGGAAACTTCTTTGCATGTAGGAAACAGCACTGGAATAGAATTGGGTGCATGGTACAGTACATATACATATCAGTTTAGCCTTCATTCACAGGCAGAATTATAACAGGATTGGCCAAAATAGCTTTTACATTACACTTGGATTCAAGGAGAATTCAATTCCCCACCTGTCCAAAAAGCATCTTGAAATCCTCCCCAGATGCTGAGTCCACTGAATCCCACCAAAAACACTGCTGTGGTTCAATCCATGTTGAATTGTTAAGAGCTGAAGAGTTTTTAACTGCTCCTGAATAAGAGCATCCTAACAGTGAAATTCTGCATTTATGCATATAAACACAAACAGGATGGATGTGGGACCAAATCTTTACTTTGTTTTGTAATGCTGTTTTGATTTCTTACTTGCAGGTATGCTCCACTTGGAATTCTCTTCTTGATTGCTGGGAAAATTGTTGAGATGGAAGATATGGGTGTGATTGGTGGTCAGCTTGCCATGTACACTGTAACAGTTATCATTGGTTTGCTAATTCATGCTGTCATTGTCCTACCTCTTCTCTACTTTGTGATCACTCGTAAGAATCCGTGGGTATTTATCGGAGGCTTAATCCAGGCATTAGTCACAGCTTTGGGAACATCTTCCAGGTATAACAAAATATTTTAAAGCCGTATCTTTTTTTAGTATTATTGGTTTAAGAAACAATTTTCCTTAAAGTTAAGTGTTCGATATTCTAAGTAGTTTGTAATGGCTTGATAATTAAGGATAGAGCTGGCAAAGAATATGCATGGCAAAATGGAGCAGCAAACAGAAAAGTCCCCGGGGGATTCCTATTGGCAGCTGACATTTGTGCCCAAAATCCTGATAGCCAATTATGGATACAGAGCCTACAACCAAACTGCCACTTTTGCTCTTGCAGGTGGTCAGAGTTATGTCATGTGAATTTAAAAAACTGTTTGCATATATGACAGAAACATTACAATAAAGTTTCTCTACCATTTGACCTTTCATAAAACAGCAGCCGTTTTAGTAGATTTTTAAAATGTGTCCTAGAAACAGGGGGTTTCAGTCAGATATTCTGTGATGCTAAATTTGAATCCTTGGTGTTTGAGATTATTTTGAAGTAAAAACCTAGGCTGATGCAAGACAGCATATTGTACTGCAAGTGGATTTAAAAACCATTTAAAATTTAACAGTAAGATGACTGTCAGCAAAAATAATTTTCTAACACAGACTTCCACAACCCCTCTTTATTTTTGGTCAGTGTTTTATCAATATTGGTAGAGTTTTCAAAGACTAGAAAGCCTGCTATGTATTTAGCAATGAAGGTTTCACTGAGATCAAGTAACCTGAATTGCTGAGTCTTGGAAAACCTCTTTACTGTGGTGAGATCAGATGTAGAAATTCAGGCCTGGCTCAGACAGAGTTAACTTTCTTCACGGCTGCTCATATAGTGCCATGTTTTATATTTTTAGCCAAAACAACAATAAATCACATGCTGACATTTTAGCTGTTGCTAAGTATTTGCACAGCATCAAGACCTTCTCTGACTCTCATTCTGCCCCCACAAGTGAGTTGAGGGGTTCACAGTGGATTGGGAGGGCACATGGCCAGACAGATGAACCAAAGTGAATAAATAGATATTCCGTGCCACACACATCATGCTCAGCAATGAACAGGGAAAAAAGATTTTAAAAAGGCTGGCCACATAATACTCCAGAACTTGCTGGCCACCAGTCCATCTGTGGGAGTGGTGTCTAAGTATCACTTGTATTGTCTTGTTTTCTTCTGCTCTTCTTTCAAACTTCTCCCACACTTACTAAACATTTTTATTCTCAACCCCTCAATTTTCTTGTTCTTACTGTTCCTTTTGGTTTTGCCTGTCCCATCAAGGTGTGGAGGCAAATGAGTGGCTGAGTGATGCTTAGCTGCCTACTAGCCCACAGGTGGCAAAATAATGCAACCATCAACCAAAATGTCCTTTGCAGGAGAGCCTACAAACAAGAAGAAAAAACAAGCTTGTTACTGAAGGTTTGAATAGTTCAACTGGTATACTTTCAAGAAAACAATGCTTAGGGATGATTCAATCACAGCTCCATGACTTAAAACTGAGAAGCAGGAATTTTAAATAGATTCCTGTGCCTGACAGAAGAACCTTGTGACAAAATACTAAACTTGAATACTTTCAGATTAGGGATTACATAGAGGATGGCACTAATTAACATTTGGAAAAAGTTTCCAAAGCATTAGGAGAACCTTCAGCATTAGAAATGCTTAAATTCAGTATTTGCATAAAATAAAAACTCTATCCTGGTAGATCATATAAAAACTAAGACAGAACTGTCTCATGATTATAATGTGACATTCTTCTATTTCCCTCTTTGCAGAATTTATATCATATATTGTCTTTTTTCTTTCTGTTTCAGTTCTGCAACCCTACCTGTTACATTTAAGTGTCTAGAAGAAATAAATGGAGTGGACAAACGAGTCACAAGATTTGTACTCCCAGTTGGTGCTACAATTAATATGGATGGAACTGCTTTATATGAGGCTTTGGCTGCAATTTTCATTGCACAGGTCAACAACTTTGATCTGAACTTTGGACAGATTATTACAATCAGGTATGTAAACCACTGTCATTTATATTTAATAAAAGGACCTTTGTGATGACCCTTTCCTGGTTTAAGTGGGATTAAACAAAAGTGTCTAGAACTAAAAACAAGAACTGCTACAGTATCATATTATCTGTAATTTACATCTTCTCACAGAAGAACCCCCAGCACATATTCTCATTTAGATAAACTTTTAGCAAAACTGTAACGTGACAACCCGTTGCTATAATAAAGACAACAAGTAGAAAATTTAATTATTTTCAAATTTTTCTTTCTTAAGAACTCATGTAGTTGTTGGGACCTACAGACTTATAATGAGTACCAGGTAATTTATAATGCATGTACAAAGCTGAAGCATAAAGTCATCACAGTGTTATTGCTAGAAGAGGAAGTGTTTTCCTGGTTTCAGAAGACTATCAGGGCTAGCTGCATAAGGAACAGAAATACAATTTATTACATCAGATGGAAATGGTGAACACAGGTTATGTTTTCAAGCACCCAACCCTTCTTGTTTGAAATATAACAGCAAACAACTCACTACTAGCATCAATGATGACTGATCTGCTTTGCTTTCATTTTGTTTACCACAATTTAAGGAAAAAGGGTGGTGGGTACTTGTGCAGAAGAAAGGAGTGTCAGCAAGGGGACAAGTGGGCATTGTGGGACAAAGACACATATCTATCACACAGGAACACTGAAAGTTCAGACATAATGCTCCATAAAACCCACCAGTTTATTTCAATATTCATTAACCTAAGACAAAACTCTGCCTTCACCCTCCAAGGCAATTATTTCACATTCATTAATACTTGAGCTGCTCCCTGGAAAACCACCTGAGAAAATAAATTGTCCCTAAACCAGATGTGAACAAGCATATTTCTATGAAGTCACTGGACTGTATGACTCAGGGTTTCTGGCAGCTTTCTGTTTTCTGATGCAAGAACACCAACTGCTGGAGGAGAGAGACTTCACCTGGCGTGAAGTTATAGTGAGATGGACAGAGAGCAAAAGTTCTTGTGTTAGATCTGCCAGGACAGAGCTACCTCCTCAGCTTTTCTTTTCACATGTTTGAGCTTGTGGAGAGAGTTTTTTCTGTGGGTGGGGACATGTAACTATAATGGTTTTTTCTGGCCCTTGGCATCTCTTTGGGAATTTGTCACTAACAAAATTATGTTTCAAGGTTTCTGGATAGAAGTTTAGTGAAACACTTTGGATCAAGGGTCATAGTCCCCTGCAGCTACAGGGTATTCAGTTAAGGGGCTAGGCTCATCTTTTTATTTACTAGTGGGTAAATGCCTTTTTGCTTTATATCTGGTTTTAAAGTTTGACAGATGATAAAGAGAGCTTTTAGTACAGTTTCGTTACAGAAATCAGTTAATTGTTCTTGCCATCTCTTTGCACAGCATCACTGCTACAGCTGCCAGTATTGGGGCTGCAGGCATTCCTCAAGCTGGACTGGTCACCATGGTCATTGTTCTCACATCAGTAGGTTTGCCTACAGATGATATCACTCTTATCATCGCAGTGGACTGGTTCTTGTAAGTATCTTTATGGAGTTGTTAAAGGCTTAGACCATATTTAGAACTGAAATAGCCAGACACATTGTGGCTATACTACACTGTTTTGCTCTGGAAGTCAGTTGAAAACAAGTGTTAAAAAGAATAACTGTTTCTTGCTAGTAAGGTATTTTCCTAGAGCAGATGGTGAGGGGTGTTGCTTAATTATGGTTCCTTTTGCATGCAAATTTTACATAAAAACCTGTATTGTTCAGATATTAAAAAAACTTTCAGATACACTGTAATTAAATAAGCAAAGAATTGCTTTATTCTTTTATTTTTTGTAGGATGACAATGAAAACGTGTCAGTCAATCAGACACAAAAGTGGATCAGATCCAACCAATTCATTGCAGCCTTGCTGACTATCTGATCTAGGAAAGGTTCATCTATCTACCCCATGAAAGCAGAAATTAAAAATAATTGTGCAACTGACAGCACAAAGTATTGCCCCTCAGTTTTTCCATTCATCTATCTGTAGAAGATAACAGGCATCTTTAAATATATATACCTAGGTCCAGGAAATAAATGAAAGGAAGATTTTTTTCCAACCTCTGTTTCATCTAAAACCTATTATTTAGCCTTTCTTGAGGCTTTTACCCTTCAATCTTCTCAAGTGATCCCTGAAAGAAGTTGCCTGTGTTGTTATCAGAACATAATGTCTTCAAATGATTATCCAGCCACCTGATGTAGGTGGGTGATTACCTACACTGGCACCACCAGTCACTCCTTGTCAAGCTGCCTTCTGCAACTGCTGGGCAGAGCCCTCCGAGAGGGATGAATTTTTGTAGTTTAATTTGAGTCATTCCTGCACAATTCCACCCTAAATTACACATCATATCTTATGGTCAGGAGACAAACGTAACAAGGTAAATTGTTGCTGGCTTACACGTTTAGAGGATATAAACCCAAACTCTTGATACCCAAGAGTATCAAAAGGCCTCCAAGAGGCCATGTGCTCCCTTTGCCATCCTCTTCACATGACCATTTCTTGGTGTGGACTTCCTAAGAGTATTAGCACACTTTGTGACTCCACATCCCGATGTATTTGTTAATGTCTGTAGAAGAAATCATGGCATTAACAGCTCAGACAAGCCAATGAATATAAAGCAGGTGACTCATCTGGTGGCTATTTGAGGGCCATTTTAGCACCTAGTCTGCTTGCTTCCCTGAGCAAGGGATGGAAGTCACTCACTACTTTTTCCCTAGGGATCGTCTTCGTACCACTACCAATGTCTTGGGAGACTCCATTGGAGCAGGAATTGTTGAACATTTATCACGGCATGAGCTGAAGAACAGGGATGCTGAGATGGGTAATTCCGTGATAGAGGAGAATGAAATGAAGAAACCATACCAACTGATCTCGCAAGAAAATGAGAATGAGAAACCAATAGATAGTGAAACCAAGATGTAGGCTAGAGAAAGCGTGAGTTCAACACTACAAGTGTGGGAAAACACACACTTTTTCCGGCGATTTATGTCTTGAATTCACCAACTTCATCTATTCCTTGATTTCTCCCTTTATGCTCGCACTGGAAAGAATTAATGAAAATATATTCCAAACTAGCAGTGATCATGGTATATGTTGGCTTCCCACTTAAAAAAAAATTAACAGGCAACAACACTGGTCCTGCTAGACATATGCTAACTGGGGATAAAAAAGAGATTGTGTATATGTTACTGGAAAATGTGAATCTTTTTTTTTTTTTTCTTTTTTTTCTTTTTTTTTTTTTTTATGAACTGGAAAGTAAAAACAGATAACAGAGCCTGAAAATGGTTTTATTTTTTTAAATACCTGTTGCAAAATTCCTAACATCTATAAACATACAATCAACACTTCTAACTTGATAACTGCATCCAGCTAAGTAAATTAACAGGACTTTTGCTATTTTATCTGATTTTTTTTTTCTCTAGTGTTATATTATTGTTCAAATAGTAGCAGGAAAATAAAAAGCAGGAGATTATTTGAGGGGATAAAAGGGGGAAGATATATAAATAAAGAAAAGAAAATACCCCCAAATCAGCACTTTTACCAGCTGAGATGAAATATTTCTGAGAAAGTTATTTTATCTAGACAGTTTTTTGAATTAGATTCAGCTGATCTTTATAAAAATTTAGCCTAGTTGGCTCCCACTGACTTGCAAACATTTACATATACATGTATGTACTTCCAATCTGGATTTGCTCCCTAAATTTCAACATCACAACCCAGTTAAACATCTGTGTGTGTGTTTGTAGGAGCAAGGCCCTCGTCTGGGACAGAAAATGTGTCTTCGTCTCTGGATGAAAAAATTTGCACACTCTGGATGCACTAATGAGCTACTTAATAAGCAATTATAAGAAGGCAATGCCAGCCTTCTACAGAAGGTGCAGAGGGTGAGATGTTCAGCTCCTAAATGGGTTGCATTCTGAATCTGAATCCCTGAGACCAGCAGAGGTTTTCTGATTGGAAACCTCCCAAATTCTTGATCCACTAATAAATTATAGAGGTATGAACTGGATTTACATTTTGGCTCTGGAGACGGCTCCGTGTCTTAATGTGAATGTTTTAATTCCTAGAGAGTTTACCAGTAGCACCTGAAAAAGAAGATAAAAACCCTTAGAAAATAAAATTAATGGATACTTTTGTATTTTTATTAGGAAAAGATATGCAAATTGAAAAACAATAAATACTATAATATATGTTGAAATTTTAATTAGAAAGGATTTTAAAAGTGAAATATTGTAGGTAATTTTCAGGGAATAGATAAGAAAAAAATGAAAAAAATAAAACAATGCACTTGTAATACAGTGGCTTTTTTGCTCAAGATTATTCCCTGAAAAAGTCCTTTTCTAGAAATATAAATTATGTACTTTACCCTTTTTGCCTTGCATTATTAGAGAGGTTAAACCAGAAAGTTTTATAATGCAGATGCCGTTGGGAGTAAGAAAAACAATAAATGGACAGGCACAATAATTTTCAATGATCTATTTTATGGAAATATTCAACTTTCTACTTTATTTGTCCCTTTGCTAAATTAATTCTGATGACAGAAATGAAGGATCCCCTTGCATTGTCCCAGCTGCCTTTCAAAAAACATTCAATATGTTGCATTTGTTACTTAAAGTCCATCAATAAGATGTACAAGTAACAGTAGCGAAAATGTTAGCATGCTGGTCAAAGACAAACCTTTTCCCTGGCAAGATTAGTTTTTGGGACTGAAAATTCCTGTCAATCTTCTCCAGTTAAGTAATTCAGAAAATATGAGCAAGAACTCTCAAGTGAATGAAGTGAGCAGGGTTTAATATAGGTTACTGAGCATCAAACCAAGAAAGGTCTAAATGAATCTCTAAATGAATGACTGAAAGAAAATATGGGTTGTTTTTTTCATTTCTGGTTTTGTTTTGGTTTTTTTTTTTTTGTTTGTTTGTTTGGTTTTTCTTCTTCTTTTTTTTTTTTTTTTTTTTTTTTTTTTTTTTGCTAACAGAATGCAAATCTAGGATACAGACAGGCATTTTCTGATATATAATTAGAGATATTTTTATATAGATACTGTATTCAGAATGTGTGTATAAACATTAACTGTAGAATTTATGGCATAACATTTTAAATTTTTGTTAAGATTTTGTTTGGAAATACATTGCAAAGACAATGTAAAAGGCTGTCTTTCTATGACATCAGCTGAGAAAAATGAATTGTGTCACAAAGAATGTGATCTTTTTTTATACTAACTTTGTTTCTTGTGGAAATCAGGCATTATAGAAAGATCCCCTTCCCCATCCCTCACCGGTTCCGCATTGGTATGCACCCAGAGTGGATTGAGAAACATTACTTTGTAGATGTATTTTCAATAAAAATAGTTTTACATTACTGCTCTTATTGTGATTTAGATTTCTTTCAAAGCCTCTGTAATACAAGCTTCGCACAAACTCAGAGATGAGGAACTCATAGTATGGGATTTCAGGAATTACAGGCCATTGTGTACAGCAGGGATTTGAGCAGGGCTTTGAACAGGGCTTCCTCACTACAAGTACTTAGTTTCATGATCAAAAATAAAGAAGTAAGGGAGGCAGAAACATTAAGAATAAAAGGAACCAGTGTTTACCACACCAATGTTCATTCAAATTCAAGTTTATAAATACGTTAAAAACTGCAAAATCTAAAAAACCCCAGAAAACATATAAAAATCCACAAAGCCAACAATAACAACAACAGAAGATGCAATTAGATTATCCAAACCCCAAATTCAGCTTTGTAACATTACAACATTCTTAGACAATCCACTGTTATACCCATGAAAGCGATTTATGGTACTGGGTTCATTTGGCAAAATCTTCAGCTAGCAGTTATCATCTAATGGAAGTGAATATCTCATCAGAGGCACTGAAAAGGTATAAAAGATACAAGCTGAATCACTTGCATCTGGGAAGTTGTGTTGTTTGGAGCAGATGGGGACAGCAGGGAGAAGTCCTGCCTTCCTGAACATACAGCAGCAAAACACCAAACAATGGCCTTTATGAATATGTCTGTGGTGTTTTAAGCATAAACAAATTTTGTGAAAAAAATTGGAGACGAAAAACGTTCAGAGAAGGCATGGTGTTACAGGGCACATGAACAAAACTTTTAACAATTTTATTTCTAGTTACATGCATTTTCATTCACCCAATCCAGGTAGGCATCTTTGCTTCTCTGGAACTACTGTTGTGATGGAAACAGTGTAAAGAAAGAGGGCTAGTGTATCACAAAATCAGTTAGGTTGGAAAATACCTCCAAGATCATTGACTCCAGCCTTTGCCTGATCAATATTTTGTCAACTAGACCATGGTACTGAGTGCCATGACCATCCTTTTCCTGAACACCTCCAGGGATGATGACTCCAACATCTTCCTGGGCAGCCTGTTGCAACACCTGACGACCCCTTCTGTGAAGAAATAAATATTTCTTGATGCCCAATCTGAACCTCCCCTGGCTCAGCTTGAAGCCATTTCCTCTCATCCTGTCAATTGTCACTTGGGAGGAGAGATGGAAGCCCTGTCTGGCTACACTCACCTTTCAGGGAGTTGCAGAGAGTGATAAGATTCCCTCTGAGCTTCCTCTTCTCTGAACAAACACCCCCAGCTCCCTCAGACACTCTTCTCATGGCTTGCACTCCAGACCCTTCCCCAGCTCCACTGCCCTTCTCTGGACAAGCTCCAGCATCTCTCTTGGAGATGTTAGTGGCACAGTGGCCTTGCTTACTCTTCCGTGCCCTCATGCAGAAGTGAGATCTCTGGTATTCCATAATTTTTCAGCAGTATTTTCATTTAGAAGCTGCAGAACAAAACAGCATTGCCATTCAGGCAAGAATTCATGTCTTTGTAATGGTGTGTGGCCATAAAAAAAAAAAAAAAGCGATTATGCATGTGGAAAATGAACTACTGGCACAGGAGGGTATTTCTTCTGAAGGATTGAATTTGCACAAGTGACATTTGTCTTCCAATGCAGGCACAACAGACCAGAAATTTAAGGCTTTTTTTTTTTTCAGCTAACCCTTTCTTGTTTTAATAAAGTTACAACAGCAATGGTACTGTAGGAAGATACACAAGAGTGGATCTTGCTTCTCATGTGATCAGCAGTGTCCTAGCTGTGATAGCAGTGCATGATCAACTTGGTTCTGGTGTGATCAGCCATTTCCCAGAACAAGACAAAAATTCTGAGGCGAAATGAGAGATCACTACCATCCTGGATTTCCCTCTTTCTAAAGGGATTGTCTTATCCTGGAAGCATGGATAAGGTGGAAGCAGATTTCTACACGTCCATGCAGAACTGAAAACTCAGACTTGCAGCATCAGTGAGGCAACAAGACTTCTACACATAACAGAGAGCAGTATTCAGGTGATATAATCCTTCACAATGAGCTCTTTCCTTTTCCCTTTCCCCACCCAGATTCTCAGATGTCTCTGAGACACACAAACATATCTAAAATTCAAAAATTTTAAGACAGGAGTACCCACATCTCTAACAAAGTTTCTCTTGAACATGCCTCATTACACAACTAGGACTGCACAAATAATTGATTTTTCACTTCAGTGATTGAACTGAAAAACTGGGGAGAATAATTCTTCCAGGGAATCATTGAAACAATTTTTTGTTGCTTAAAAACATTCCTATCTCACTTTTAGATTGCCTTTACTGTATTTTGAATTGAAACAAACTCAGCTGTATAATGAACTGAACTTGGAAATAAAATGTTGAATTATTTTGTTAGGAAAATGCCAAAATAAAATGTTTCAACTTTTCTATAATATCTCCTCACTTTAAAGCCAGTTGTATTTATAGAAGTTGGCACAGCTTCACAAGTACTTGCCTCAAAAACTGCATTTTTCAGCAGTATATTTTTATACTCATGATTTTTCTTTGTTCTTTACAACTTCCTTTCTCCAGACATTGCACATTTTTCTCCTTTTCCCAATTACTTAGAGTTTATTCTTCATTGTACTATTAGCTTTTTTTAGACCTTTGATACTTGATTAAAATGATAAAAAATTAACTCTCTTCTCATATTTGTCCACTATTGTTACTATTACTCTGGCTCTTAAACTTGTGTTCATTTTCCACATAATTTCTTTTTCAAAATCTGAATCAGTTTCCCATTTTCTACAGTACCATATTCCTCTTTCCATCTGTCCCACTTGCGCTCATGGCTTTACTCCTCGTTTTCACAGTTTCTCCATCAAGAGGTCCCCTACAACAGATTTTCACATACCCAGATTCGGGTCTCAGGAGTATTCTTAGTTTTCAGTATGACTCAGCCTTTCTGAGTTTTGGTTTCTGACCAATGAAATATGGAAACAGCATTGCCCTGGCACCAGGATTTCCAGAGGAATTAAGATTGTGGAGAGCCCATACAACAGGGCTGACACAGACACCTGGGCCATATCTCAGGGGCCCTGAAGATTTATGTAGCACCTTTATACTTCTATCTCCTGTGCTCTAGTTACTTGGGTGAATGTAAGAATTTAATCTACCCTCTCTTCAAAACAGAAATTAGATTAATTGGTTCTTCATAATTATACCTAAAAACAGGCCAAATCATGTAGTGCTCCCTGGCTACTTCCACTGGCTAAAACACCATGAGTAGCAAAGAGAGAAGGATCAAATAGTGGCCTGAGTTGGATTTCAAGCCCTACTTTGCAAATACATTCAGAATAATGTTAGTACTGGTGGCAGATGGTGACTGTCATTCTTTCTGAGCAGGGGCCACACAAACCTCCCTTCACAGGTCCTCCCGTCCACCTTGCTCATAACCTGCAGTCCCTCTCCTATTCCAGCCCTGCTCCTCTCCCAGGCAGCAGCCCCTGGCCATGCCAAATTGCCCGGTGGTTTTGTGATAGGCACAAATGGGGACTGGGATGAGACCACCCAACTTGCTTTCATTTACAGGCTCAGCCAGGATGTAAGCCCGAGTCTCCAGAAGAAAAAGCCGACAGTACTAACCCACTGTGCCACTTAGCCCACACAGTGCAAAGGAGCTATTCAGCAGCTGCCAGCACTTCATTTTGAGATGTACTGTGGCTCTGTAACAATCAGCCGCCTAAAAACTGCAGTTTCCCAGCAATGACAGCCAAATTTTTTGTCTCTCTGGATTATGCTGCCATCGTGCGGCAAGTGTTTCTTACAAGGCATATTTTGCATCCAAGTAAAAAATTAAGCTAAATGCTCTGATGAACACTTGAGCACAGCACTTAATGTATTGAGAGCCGCATTTAACATTTAACATTTGCTCAGCTGCAGAATGTTGTTATTGATGTTGTTATTATTATTCCTATTATTGTTATGCTTATTCACATAAAGGATATATTCATCTTGTCCTCTGTTTGACACAGCCTCTAAGAGGTTTAGAGTCATTATATTGATTCTTTGGGTTTTGTTTTCATTGTCTCTACTTTCTTTGAGCATGTCTAAGGCAAGATGAAGGTGTCTTGAGGAAAATGTGTGCCAAAGTTCCCAAAACATTCTCTTATGTGTGTGGACTACTCTGCTAGCACTAAATGCTAACATAGCAGATTTCACACAGTACTAATCTGCCTTCCAGTCTCAGTTGCTTCTCTTTGAAGGGCTCTCTTGTAATCTGATGTACCCCAAGGTTTTATGAAAATGGTAGATTTGCACACTTGCAATCTGTACCTGCCAAATCATGTCCCTGCTGAAGTGTGTAGAGTGTACTTAGGTACAATTCACGTCCAAATTTGAGGAGCAGCTGAGGGATCTGGGGGTGCTTAGCGTGGAGAAAAGGAGGCTCAGGGCAGACCTTATCAGTCTCTACAGCTGAAAGGAGCTTGTGGAAGGTGGGGTTGGTCTCTTCTCCCAGGTAACAAGGGGCAGAATAAGATGAAATTATCTCGAGTCGCACTAGGGAAGGTTTAGATCACATATTAGGGAAAATTTATTCACGGAAAGGTCGTAAAGCATTAGAATAGGCTGCCAGGGAATTGGTGAAGTCACCATTTGTGAGTTTGTTGGAGCTGTGTGAATGTGGCACTTGGGGACATGGTTTAGCTATGGACTTGACAGTGCTGGTTTAAGGGTTGGACTCGATGGCCTTAGAGGTTTCTTACAACCTAAACAGTTCTGTGGTTCTATGAAGCAAATGCCGTGTGGCGTCTGGCCGGGGCCTAAGCTGTTCCTTTACAAACCAGCAGCGTTGCCAATCCCTGCAGTACTTGTAGTGTATTGCAAACTCCTAGAGACAGAATTGGCAGAATTTAGCTTACACTGTCTTCAAATTCATTTCCAGCACTTAGCACCATCTAAAAACATCTCATGACACAAAGGACCAGAACACAAAGAGTTCAAAATTACTATTTTTAAGTCAGATTCAAAAGGACTCAGGTCATGATTTTGAAAATTAGGTATCTGTAATAATGAATCCTACTAAAATTACATCCCTCAAAAGTTAGTCCATAAGATATTGATCTTCCTTGCAATTGCTGTCTTTGTCAAAGGCAATAGTCTTTCACAGTTTGGTTACCATGAAACTACTTTATCAAACTACCATGAAAGTCCACAATTATCAAAAAGTTCACTGTCTGCTAAAAGTACAAATAAGTATTTTAAAATAGCAAATATAATTCCAGGAGCATGGGCTGGACTTTTTTCACTGCCAGCACAAAGCAGCTCTTCTATTTCAGAGCCATCACCAACAAACTGCAGTCAAGCTTCACTTGCTCCCTCTTTCCTTTCAATTCATTACTTTCCACAGTATACTTTAGTCTGGTGGGTAAAGCATTCTCCAAATATAAGCTCAGCTGTGAACACAAGAGAGGGAGAATTGAAAGGGTGAAAGAGTGCAAGGGAGATATTGGGAACAGAGCAGCAACTCTGACTTCCTGCCATGGTAAGATAATAACACAAACCCACTCAGCACATGAGCAAACACAGGAAAATATTGCTAAGCAACTGATAGGATTCCAGCAAAGAGAAAATCTGTGTCAGGGAAATCTGTCTCATGGACCTCCTGGACTTCTTTGGGGGCACTAGGAAGGAAACTAGTTGCACCAGTGGATGCAAGTCTCTCAGTTTTTGGAAAGCCATAGATAATATCCTACACCAAAGGCTGTAAGAGAAAATAAGAGAAAATAAGTTGCCATGAACTGAAAGAGAGGTCCTTTATGGATTTAAACCTTGTTATAAGATGAGAAACAAGTGGTGGCATTATACTAACACTTCTCAGTAAAAAGCGTTTAAAGTGAGTCCACACAAAAAATGCTTTGGGGACTAATTTTATTGAACAGTTTTATCAATTCCTCAGACAAGAAATTTTGCAGTGCCCATCTCTGTAAGTAATAAATACTTCTTGCTCTCTAAAGTAGTTTTGTTCCTTGACAACGGCATCAAATTCCAGAAGTGGCCCACAAATCTGAATGGGTGAAAGTTTCCCAGGTCATCTTCCCTTAAGAAAAAATACAAAATAGTACACTTATGGGGAAAAAAAATTCTAAATGGCATCTACACGATGCTGAACTCAAAACTGGCAGTTATAAGGATCTTAGAGTTGCTGCTGTTTGCTGGAATCACTGGATCAATGCACTGGCCAAAATAAGGCAGAAAGATGCTGGGAATCACCAGCCAAGGTACTCAGAACAAGGAGAAAAGAGGACATTATTTTTTCTTCTATGTAAGGTCCTTGGTGCAGACACACCTCAGATCCTTTAGGATCTTTCAAGGAGGATATAGAGGAATTAAGAGAGGTGCCCAGACATGAATACAAAGTAAAACATTCACTAGAGGTGATATTAAAATCTGGGAGATACAAAAAAGTTCTCAACTGCAGAAGCTATACCATGAAATAAAACAAAAACAAGAAGGAAATGGATAAAGTAAAGGTAGAACTGTTAATCACCATATCAAACAAAACAAGTCATAGGGGTAACTGGGAACAAAGTAGAGTTTAAACTGGTTAAGTACAGCTTTCCAAAGTGGGTAGTGAACTCTGAGGCAACAGTATCAACAGGCTCAAAGAGAGATTATATACATTCAGAAACAGGCCTAAAAGAGTACTAAAAGAGTGGCACTGAGGGAGGACACAAGTCCCAGCACCCTTAAGACAACAGCTTTGGAAGTTACTGAAGCCACCCAGAGAAGTGGCAGCTCACATATTTCACAAAACAGTCTCTCCATTGCTAGGAAGTGAGAAAATATTGGTTTTAACAGAACAGCGGTCTGATCTTGCAGGAGAATTCTAATGTGTTTATTTTTTCCATCTATCCAACAACAGCAAGAATTTAGGCAACATAACACCGTTGATTCTGCTACCTGCTAATAAGTATTCTATGACACAGTAATTCCTTCTGTGACTTTCCACTTCACCAACACATTCCTGAAAGTTATGCATCTTGCATAAAAAGTAATTATTCTGGAGCTGCAAATTGATGATTCATATGTTTCAGGAAAAACTATTTTCTGTCTTCCCACTTGTGATATTGTGTGTGCTCATGTGTAAAATCTGCTATCCTCCTCCTCTGCAGCATGTTTCAAAATTTCTTTGTTAAACCTTTTACAAAACTGGCATGACTTCCCCCAGCACAGACCTCTCCTCTAGGCTGGGAGCAGCAAGACCCATTCCCAAGAGCTCCCAGTAAGCACCATTATGCAAGAAACACCAGGTGAGATGCTGAATAAAATGTCACATCTCATCTCTTGCTTTACAGTTCCTTAATCAATTTCAGAAAATCCAGTGGAGCAGCCTGGTAAGTGCCAATACGCAGCTGTAAATTTGTGCTCTGCTGTTTTCCAGATGGTCCATTTTTGAAGACAAAGTTCAAAATCCGGGGCAGGGGGACTTCAGCTCATTTACATGCAGTTTCCCAAAACACTACTTTCGTTATTCTTATGCTTCCTCCACTGTATGCAATATTCTCTTAAAGAACTCATGAAATTATTGGGACTGTGGAAAAAAAAACCTCTCCAGAAGGCTAATTTTTTTTTTTTTTTTTAAGATTCATTCCACTCTTTTGATTGGAGAAAGCAGATAGATAAAAACAGACAGCAGTCTGGTGAAGTAATTAATCTCTTAATGAAAGTACTGTTAGAACCAAATGCTGAAAAGCTCCATTTAAAATGTCATAAATACAAATTATTTTTAACAAACTAAATTATTATTATTTTCCAACACAAATTATCATTTAAATGTTCTTGTTCAAACATTTTATATTTTCATCTTTGGTTAGCAATCTTTGAAAGCATTTGATTAAAAGCACATTACTTAGAAAACCTAGCATTAAGATATGCAGAAATAGCATACATAATGTGACATTCCTGTTCTAACCAATGTGCCAAGTGTATGGGGATGTGAGACTTCCTCCCCTGAGCAGGTGAGGGCTGTAAGTAGTTATAATCCAGTCTTGCAGACATCATTCATTGGCCTGAACAGCAAAGATTAAACACACCTTCAGCTGACATCACATAACAAAGCACTAATTTATAGCAGAGGTCAAAGGATAGCAGCTCTGTTCATTTGATTTCTTTCCCTTTTTGTGTCTCTCCTCCTTTACTCAGTTTTCTCTCCTGACTCTTATTTCTGGAGCTCAGACTGATGGGTTTTGTACATTAAGGAACATTGCCTCTTAAACAAGAGAGTTCCTGGAAGTCTCTCTCAGAGACAGGGAAGTAGATATCTCTCCTTGTGTCATGAAATTGGTTGAGGTGAGAAGCAGCTAGAACATGAATTTGTTAGCTCCCACATGCTAGAGATTTTGTGGTTTAATCTCACTAAACCAGTGAGGCTCTGCTTTCAGCAGAGTGCTTTTATCCAGAAGCTGCACAACACAGAGAAGTGCAAAGGAAGCTTGAGCAAGAGATGTGACACACAGCCCTGCAATAAAGCAAGTCCAGAGGCTGGGAGCTTGCTTCCCCATCCCTTCCTTAGGTGGATTTGCAGTAACCCGTTACCAGGATGAAATTGACACTAGCTCAGGCAGGCTGAATTCTTCGTTCTGCCTGACACCTAGTGGTCCTAAACAGAAACATCTTCAGCGGTTCTGGACAACTTTTCTTTGAGTTTCCTGTTTGGATAGTACACACTCAGTTATGAGAAAAATTTACTGGCTTGTGACCTTTCCTGGTTTTCCTATGAAGATTATTTAAATCAGTCTTTTGTGGAAGAAAAACCCTGATACATGATCAGCAAAATTGTGGTACTATGCTACACAATTTTCTTTTTTAAAAAAAATAATAAAAGCACAGATTTTCCTGACTAATTCTGTTACCTTTGGACATGGCGCTCAGTACAGGAGATGTGTGAAAATCCAGCTTAGAATTTATGAACCTAATTTCCACTTTTCATTATTCAGATTTAAGGAATTAATATCTTTTTCAACTACAATTTTCTTAAAAAAAAATAAAATAAAATAAAAAAAAAGAACTACCATACGAAATTCGGTATCAAAAAAGTCCAAACCCTGAAAGGATGGATAAAAGTATAAAATAGTTGTGGGGTTTTTTTCCAGTGGGTTAAATAGAAACTCCTCATCTTTAAAATAAATAAAACTAAATAAAAACTGTTCATCTTTCACTATATCAGTTCAAAAAATATGTAACAGCAAAAAAGCCTTTCAAGAAAGACAAAACTCCCTTGAGGGCAGAGAGGCCCTGCAGAGAAACCTGGTAAATCAGAGAGGTGGACAATCACCAACCATGTGTATTTTAACAGAACAAGATCTGGATTCTGCACTTGGGGCAGGGCAGTCCTGGATGTACGGACAGAGTGGAGAATGAAATGCTGGCAAGCAGCGCTGTGTAAAGGGGCCTGGGGCTCTTATTCAATGGTGAGTTGAAAATCAGCAGTGCCCTGGCAGCCAGGAGGGCCAACCCTGTCCTGGGGGCATCGGGCACAGCATCAACAGCTGGGCAAGGGAGGGGATTGTCCCACTCTGCTCTGCACTGGCATGGCCTCACCTCGAGTGCTGGGGGCAGTTTTGGGTGCCACACCATGAAAAAGACATGAAGTTATTAGACTGTCCAAAGGAGGACAATGAGGATGCTGAAGGGTCTGGAGGAGAAGCAGAGTGAGGAGTGGCTGAGGTCTCTTGGTCTGTTCAGCCTGGAGGAGATGAGGGGAGACCTCACTGCAGCTACAGCTCTCTCATGAGGGGAAGAGGAGGGGCAGGCACTGATCCCTGCTCCTTGGTGACCAGTGAAAAAACCCAAGGAAATGGCCTGGAGTTTTGTCAGGGGAGGTTTAGGTTGGGTATCAGGAAAAGGTTCTTCATCCAGAGGGTGGCTGGGCATTGGAACAGACTCCCCAGGGAAGTGGTCACAGCACCAGCCTGACAGAGTTCTAGAACACTCTGAGGCACAGGGTGTGACTCTTGGGGTGTTCTGTGCAGGGACAGGAGTTGGACTCGATGACGCTGATGGGTCCCTTCTAACTCAGGATATTCTGTGATGCTGTGATTCTATGAAGAGAAATTGGAAAAACTCCCAGCTGCTAAGAAGGAGTAAACCTAATTGGAGCGCTACTAAAGAAGAGGTTGAGAGGCCAAGACCTCCATTAAGTGTAAAGAAGATGTGTCATTTATGTCCTCTTCTAATGAAGAAGCAAAGTGACAGTCCATGAAATGAAAGGCTGAAAATTCACACATTGCAGTTAGTTACTTCAGATTATATTGAGGTGAAGATTTCAGCAGAATCCAGGGGTTTCTGTGTTTATAAAGACATGAAGAACTTTCTTACTCACAACATAGATAGAATCACATATAAACTTTTGTAAGAGGTAGAAATTCTCTTCCCTCAGGGCATCTACAATTCTGATTATGCTGAGTAGGAGAGAAATCCCCCAGGAGCACACTAGAGTACATGTTTTGTTTAGAAGATTGCACTTTCTCTGAAGCTTTAGCTTGCAATTGTTGCCAAAATCAAATTACCAAATGAGATGGACTCTGGAGGACTGATCCATGATGGCAGCCCTCATCCCAGTTACCACAGCAGCATGGGAAAGCAAGAGACATTTTTGTTTATTAATGGAGGACAGGAAGTCAAGAAAGCAGGAGACCTCCTACCACTGATAGCAAACCATACATCACCTGTCATTAATTTACCAAGCTCTGTTTTAAAATCAGTTAGGAGTTGGCTTTTTACCTCCACCTTTACAGTTAGGAAGCTGTTTATTAAAATATCCAATGGTTGGGAATTTCCTTTTGATATCCTATTTTTTGTAATTATTTTGTTCTGTTCTGTATGCTTTCTAGCATGTAAGTACCTCTTCTCACTCCCCTTGTTGACTTACAGATTTCCCCTTCATCCTGTCTTTTCCTGGACTAAGCAAACCTTTTTCAAATTACGCCCATGGATTACACTTACTCTCTGCTCCTCTGATTGTGCTCCTGAGTCCTTACCCTTCTTGCATATAGGTGACCAAAACTGCAAATGGTATTTCAGATGAAGTTTGGAATGCACAAAAAAATATATTCTTTCTAATAGCTACCAAATACTTCACTGACACAGCCCAAAATCTCATTTACTGTTTTACTAGCATCTCATTCTCTCTACATGCAGTCATCCTTTAAACATTTCAACTAATAATCTCCAAGTATATAGCAGAAATCCTTGTTGTTTCTCCCTAAGAACAATGACTTTGCACTTTACTCAAATGAATTTCATTGCATTGCATCAGTACTTGAATTCTTTTTATATCAAAATCAGTAACAGAATTATTAAGATTTGTCTCAAATGGTACTTTACTAGCACCTCCCTCCTCTTCAACATCACTCCTTTCCTCTTTAAAACTGTCTCAGACTCCTGCATGATTCAAAAAAATCTTCAATGCAATTAATAGTTTTCTTCAAGACCAGACATTATGTAGAATATTAAAAAAAAAAAAAAAAAAAAAAAAAAAAAAAAAAAAAGAGACCCAGTAAATTATTCTTGTCAAGAAAATTACTTGTATTCAGAAAGAAAATGATGTGTCAAGTTTGGATTGATCTGTACCTCATGAGTTTACACTGTGTTTTATCCTGTTTCATTTAGACCCCACACCTCATCTCATCTCATCTGAATTCCTTTTGTAGTTTGCCAAGTCTTACATTCCTCTAAGCACAGCCTGGGCTTGGTGTCACAGCCATGGGGCTTCAGAGATATCTGTGCAGTCCAGACACCTGTGTAGGGACAAGATCAGGCACAACCTATCAACAGCACTGCCTCTGACAGATTAACCTGCTTTCAAAAACTATCATGGCTGTAAAAATCTTCAAAATTAACCCAGAGTTACACTCCAGTTAGAAGTGTCTCCTGCTATTCATTCCAAGCTCTCTCTGCAACAAAAAGTGCTGTTTTATCTTGTTTTTTTCACAAGAGAGAAAATTATTGATCAACATTTTATAATAGTCTTGCTACATGGATAGACTGTGGCTGTTTCACTGTCTTCTTCCTTGACGCTCAAACAACCCCACTGTCTCAGCCCCTCTTAATAACATATTTTAAAAACGTGCATTTTATTTCATATCTTTCAGGGATTTTCTCTAGTTTATTACAAAAAAAATTTAAATAACAATCTATTTATTATGTTTTACAATACAAGATACCTAAAATCAGGTAATTCCTGTTTCAAACATGAATGAAATATGATAACTAATACAGTGAATATTTGTTGTACAAGTACAGGGGCATGTGTGCTCATACAAACAAATATACACAAAATAAGCCTTATTAGGAAGCAAATATTTCACTGGGTATTGATCAAATAGATGGACCTGCTGTCCATTTGAAGTATTTATCTTTTTTTCCTCTACTCTACATATCCGAAGACCTGATGCCACAGACTTGAAAACTTAAGTCTATTCAACCACTCTAAAGAGTTCATTTGTACTGTTTTTTATTACTACTTCAAAAGAATTTTTTTAATAGAGGCAAATTTACATTTTGTAAATAACATCTAAGGCAGCTAGTACACTTGTTACATTTATAAACAACACAAAATATCTAACAGTTTCTACGGTAATCAAAACTATTCAAAGAATATTCAGACAAGATTTTAGTGATTACACAATTTTGCACTTCGAGCCTTCCTTCAAAAACCAATCACAGGGCTACCCAGCCATGACTGCCTGCTTGGTCACAAAGTACTCTGTTTATTTCTGGAAGAGAGAGATCCCTGTAAATTGCTGCTGAGCAGCTGCGTAACATTGTCTGCCCACAATTTTTTCGTAATTCCATGTAAAATAAGATAGATACTTTGGTCCCATGCTTCCACATGCAATAAACAGAAGAGATGTTGAGGAGATAGAGCATTAAAAAATGCTCCCATAAAAAATTTAGAATACAAACACTTAAAGAGTTTTCTTGGGAAATCCAAGCCTTGTCATGCTCCAAGACCTCCCACCCTGTGCTGAAGGGTTTCATAATGTTTTTTCCATTAAGCCTTTCCACAAGTAGAAGCCTTAGTAAAATACTAGCATGTTCTAGGTTTGGGGTTTTTCAAAAGGTCCATTTATAATTTTGACAGCAAATTTCATTTATCTCACACATTTTTCTGCAGCACTGATCTATTCTTGCGGTCCTCATTGTATTCTAATTCAGACACTAAACTATATATTTTGGAACTTTTCTCTCACTCCCTTCCATCAAAGAGGTAGCTAATCCCTTGCTGTCAGCTCCAGAAGCATTGTTGCATCAGTTTACAGGCTTGCATTCCAGTCTTGTTGTCTGAACAGATGACACGACGAAAGTGCCTGAATATCTGATGCAAGCGACACTCCCCAGGTGGCAGCTGTGCCTTATTAACCACTTGTTAACATTAACTCCTCTCTTTGTCTGTCTCAGCAAATGCTGCAATCCCCACCCCTAGTCTCCTCTGCTCCTCAGTGACAGGAGGACTTTCAGTGGCTTGCTCTCATCTCACCTTCTGCTACCCTGAGTTTAAAAGAAACAAGCTAGAAAGGATATTGTCCTGCAACAATCACAGGTTTTAGAACTAGGGTGTGTTCCAGTCCCAGGCAGCTTTTCAAGCTTCCCACTTTATGATGCTCCATGCTAAACAGTGACAGGATGTCTCAAGGTGTTTTAGGAACCTGGGCTCACTTGGCAACACAGAAGGAAAAACCTCTGTTTTCTGCAGCTTAAAAGGCTACAGAAACTCTCTCTCTTTGTAATTTGAGAATTCAGAATCTGTGCAGTTTGAAACCATCTTCTTGCAAAAGCCAGAGGCCTTTCAGCTGTTTTTTTCCACTCATTTCTGAGTACAATTTCTGAGTTTGAGATCGCTTTGGGTCACACTCTGAACTTAACTGCTTACAGAAGTACTGATTTCAGGGGTATTGAAAAGTTCAGGGTGGAATCCAACCAGATTTTCCTCCTCTTCCGTTCCCTTTCTCCTCCCCTCCTTCTCCCCTCAGTCGTACTACAGGAGCCAGGTTTGACTGCAATGGTGTTACAGCAGCGACCATAGGGACTGCAGTATATTTCACTCTAAAAGACTTGTGCTCTGTTTTCCCAGTGATAGTGCTGTAAACACCTCTCTCTCTGGAAAGGAAAGTAAAATTGGACCTGAAAGGTCTGCTGAGTATATCTCCTCAGGGAAGGCGATTGCCCTGTGCCAGATAAAAATATTAGATCAGTAGCCACCACTTGAGTTATGTAACGTTTTGTTACCTAAATGTAAGGGGAAGAAAACCTATCATTAACACTTTACTGTCTGCCTTCCCTGGGAGTCCTCCACTGACTATTCCATATTTATTCTTGTTTATGCTTCAGTCAGGCAGGAGCTTGATATCTTCCCTCTAGAAAGTAATTAGTTAAAATTCAGTCTGAAATAACAGTTCCCAGAAGTTTCACTTACCTCAGTAATTACTGTTCAGGGAAAGGAAAAAAAAAGAAAATTAACAAACCAAGTCTCTAAATCCCAGTACTTTCCTGATAGTTCCTCTTTGCAGCTGACATTGTATTTACTGATATATTTTAATCCAAGGATGAAAAATTAGTCAAATACTAATAACTTTGTTATCCAGAGGTTGGAGCAGTTAAATGACACGTTGGAACATGCTCATGAAACAAATGTACCCACCATCTTATTGGCAGCAATATCTTCATTAAAACTCATTCGAGGCAGAAGGAGAGGAAAAAAAAAAGGGGGGTGGGAGGGGAAAGTGAGAAAGAGAATGTAGTAATATTTTGCAGGACATCTTCTGATGCAGGGAAGAATATCGGATGTAATTATGTTTATTTTCTGTCAGAGGGTCAGTGGCGGAAGTGGACTATGTTGAATTCCCCTCACATGACCAATGACCTTCTCAATTCACACCTGAGTGATTTTACAAGGGAAATAAATAATCTTGGTTCAAACACAGAGTAACTCCTGCAAAGTGGTGAGAAGACAACAGGATATTGTGCTCTGACCTGCAGGGGATTAAAAGTGTTCTCACAGGATCTACCTGTGAGCTTCCAAAGGCTGCAGCAACCAGTCAACAGCTCACCGTAGGGCACTTACCTAAAGACACCAGCAAACTCAGGTACAGCCCTCATGCCAGGTGTGCCAGCATCCTTTCTTAAGCCAGCTCAGTGAGCTTGTTGTTCTGCATGGATCCTGACAATTTCCTGACATGAAACTTTTATTGTCCTCTTGAGCAATAGGTAACTAGCTTTTTGAAGAGGTTGTTTGCACATTTCACAGCTCTTGTGTTTTCATGATTGAAGTAAGTGGCATTTATAACAGGAGAGATCAGGTGGGGAAGATTTCTCTAAGGCTAAGGATATGCTAAATTATGCTGTCTAAATCTGCAAGCAGATGCCTTGAAATTTCAAAGCATCTAGATTCACCTGGGAAATCTTTTTCTGCCAGAAACAACAAATCTGGCTCAGTCTGAGCCTTTCAAGTCCACTCAAGTAAATACCTCGCTGTCTTCACAGATTGTTGTGTCCAAGTCATGTTTATAGCCACATTTCCCCCACAGAGAAATTCTTCCATGGCGGCTTTGGCTGTTCTGTGAAAATCCACCTTCTGGCACCAACCGCTTTATTAGTTTTCTATCATCAGATGTGGGAACCGAGTGCCACAAAGCAACCCCTCCCTTTCCAGACTACACAGGATTCATTTATCCAACATTTATTGTCAGCTTGGAGTAAGAAATCTGTGCCACGTATCGGTTGGAATCTTTTAATCTCAAAGAATAATTATTTAGTCAGCATAAAAAATGCATGAGTCAGATGTAGAACGGGGTGGCTCAGGGAGCAGGCCCAGCAGGGCAGCAGCTCTCTGCTCTGCCACCTGGGAGAGGCCAGGACTGGTGGGAATGTCCTGGGAATGGGGGGTGCTGATTATGCCATGCTTGACAAAGGGGGAATGTGCATTTTCACGATAGCAGCACCAGTCTTGTGCTGGCATCTTTGAAATGCTTCCTGAATATTAGAGATTAAGTTGAGCCCTTCTGTTCCTACAAATGTGTGAAACAAAATACAAACAAGACAAGAAATCTAAAACATAAAAGCAGAGACAGGGAGTTGCTGCAGTGCAACCCTCCTCATCACCACAAAAATTACCTCTGGCATAACCTTGGTACATTCAGAGTGACAGGATATATAGGTCTCACAAGCCAAAGGAGCAGATATAGATTTCTATGTCCCTAAAAACCTCAGCAGGTCTGTGTTCCCAGCAGAATTTCCTCTCACCCTAGGGGGATAAAATCCCTATTACTGGTTTCAGAATTAAATGCTAAGAAACTACAGATGTTGTATTCATGCTAATCAGCCTCATCCCAAGCATCCCACAATTGTGCATCCCACATATGATGGGAGATGCCATTAATCTCCTATAATCTAAACAATGCATAAAGCCTGATAAAATTTCACTGTGCCTTTAAAATTACCTGAGGGGCAGAGCAAAAGAGGAGTTTTAGGACAGAAATTAAAGATAACAGTGGGCTAAGGGATTTGGAGCCAAGGGAGTGACTGGAGTGGCAAAGGGTAGGGATGGTCACTGAACAGGAGATGATGATATTCAGATTCTGAGTATTGTGGAGTATCTGTCAGCTGGGTGGAACATCCCTTCCTCTGAACCAGAAACAAGAAGTCCTGAAAGCAAAGCAAAACCAGCACCTATCTATATGGGCCAGTGAAAGGTTAATAGGAGTGAGGTGGTAATGTTAATGCCTGGAAATATTCAGCAATGTCTTGGAAACCAAGATAAAGAGGTTTGGGTGAGAGTATGTGATCAATGAATTTCATAAGAGAGCAAGGAGAGAAATGAATGTATGCAAGGAGAGTGGATCAGAAGGACTCAGTTTGGTTTGTGATCTCTCAGTATAAAGACAGGACCTGGAGGCATGCAGATCACCAAAAGGTGCCAGGATAGAGCTAAGACCATGTCATGTAATTAAGAAATTAAAATATTCCAAACATAAAACATCAAGTTCACCTAGAGCCTAGCTCAGTTTCAGCCTCTGTTGATTTTCTTGGGATTACAGTATATATTCTGCCCTGAGAGAAGTTTAATCAGCTGTTCTGTTCAAATAATGGTTTAAGCATTATTCTGTCTCTGCATGTCAACCTCTGTAGAGGATTGATCTTGTAGGCAACTTCACATCAGAGAGAATGGTGGGATTAAAAGCTACACAGAAAATCACCTTGGGGGTTTGGTTTCCTTATTAGAAAACCTGAACAGAGAAAGTAAAATTCATGCTGGACCCAATGTGAATCTGCAGCTATTGCAGTGTTGCTCCATGCGTAGCTTTTCAATTCTATGTCTCACTGCCCTGAAAGGTCCTTTGGCAATGTTTTATACAGGAAAACACAATTGGCACTTTGCATCTAGATCAACATTTTAGTAACATGATTCTTGTGGCCAAAGGCAAGCAGATTTTTGTACACTGTGTGAACTACAGGAAACTTCTGTCTGAGTCCTCTGAGTGCATAACATTTGTAAGGTAAAGCAGCTGACTCTGCCTTTCTTTCACTACAGGTTGAGCTTTCACCAGAGTTATGAAGTTCTTACTTTGGAGGAACAAGATTTATGAAATTCACAAATAACACAACCTGAATTAGCATAAAAGAGCCCTGACAAACCCATGCTAGTACACAAATGTACTCATAGAGCAAAAGAGCAGTTTTAAAAAACTGGTCTTTTCACTTTACTCAACACAGTAATAGCTCTTCGAAGAGACTGAGAGAAAAAGACACTTCTTGCAAAACTTGTTCAACACACCAGAGAATAAGGTGGTAGGCAGCATCTAGAAAAGGAGAAGTTTAATTTTACTTAAATTGGAAAAATTTAGAATAACTCCAGTTTTTGTGTATGGGTCACTGTAAAATGTTTCTTTCAAAACAAAAACTTGTTAGGGCATCAAGGACTCTACTGGTAATCAAGGACAATACTGATTCAAAGCTGCATTGTAGAGGTTCAGACTGGACATCAGGAGACTTTTCTCAAGTGGGAGAGTGGTCAAACACCAGCGTCCTGGAGAGGTGATCAATGCCCCAAGTCTGTCAGTGTTCCAGAGACATTTGAACAGGGTCCTTAATAATAGGCTTTAACTTTTGCCATCCCTGAAGTGGTCTGGCAGCTGGACTAGATGATCATTGTATACCACTTCCAAATGAATTATTCTAGTCTAGTCTGGTCTAATCTAAAAAAAAGAGTGTGGAGTCCCTTTGATGTACAACCTGTGCTTTCTCCAGATTCCTTTCCAACTTCTCGTGTCCTCCCCAGGAAAAATACACCACAGACAAGTCCGTGGAAGTAAGCAGAATGCTATAGAGAGACTGGTTTCCAATGGGGAGAAACAATTATTTTTGAAAAGTTTGAGCAGAATGTAGTCCAACACCACCCATTCTAGATTCCCAACTGTAAGTTTTAGCTTCTCCACTAGGGATAAGACCCATTAAAGACACCTTGAGAAAAGATGTGTGTACAGATCACATAAAAATTTTTGCCTATAATTGTGGTATTCACATGCCCTCTGAACAGAGAGAAGTTGTGTGACAAAAAAAAGAAGAAAAAAACCCCATAATTCTTATCTCACTTGCTGTGCTAAAGTAGAATACAAAATAGAAATTATTTACCCAAAGTAAAGACGTTTTGTTCCCTTGGCCTATCAGGACCAAGTGTGTGCGTACTGGACTGTCAGGAGTCAGCCAAGAAAGAATCAAAAATTAGTGCATTTCTATGCAGTTGTAAGCAAAATAAGTGCAAAGCAGATTCACTTTAAATGCAATGTATATAGCACAGAATAATAAAGTAATTCTTAAACCTTCTGATAAGACAGAGTCCTCCTCATCATTTTCTCTCCCTCACTCACGTTGTGAGTCACCCGTGCAGTAATATACAACCTTCTGTACTATGCAGTCAGACTGAGCCTGTGTGCCTGCTTCAGATCAAATGAAAGGATTCATGTATGTCTTGTCTCATTCCTCCTGCTGTTGTATCATTCTCTTCTAACTCATTTCTGGGATCTCTAGCCCCACGGAGTAATGGCTGCTTGCATTGTATAGGAAGCTGTCCACTGCGGTGGGGTCTCCACTTTATTTCTGTGAGGAATCTTTGGGCACTGAGCAGGATAAAGAGGAGAATTGTGCAAGCATCACTCCCAATGCCTGCAGCTCACTGCATCAAATATGTCTTTTGTGGAAAAGCCCATAGGGTTCTTCCCTTGCATGGCTGCTAAGAAAATAAAAGTATTTCCTAGTGTCAAAACGTGGTAGTCAGCCTGATTGTCCTTACTCAAACACCATGCAAGCGCCACAAAAAATCCCAGGAGTACAGGAAACAAACAATGTGGTTTTACTTGTTCTGTTGGTCTTTTCAAAGGGCCTGTTACCACAGATCACTCTAACCATAGCCTTCCTACACACAGGCAAGATTAATCTCATGTTGCAGTAAATGCTGGGCCACTTGGGCTGAAATAAGACACAGGGTAGTATGTCCATGCTGCAGGGATCACAAGAAGATCAGCTGGCATTTGCAGCCTTTTAGGAACTGCTGTTTTTCAGGTTAGGGCTAGGTCAGGCTCCACTGTTCTGCAGCCAGCAGGGCTTTGAGCATTCAGCAGGCCAAGCAAAGCTTGGATTGAAAATAAGGAAGACTGAGGAAGGAGAGAGGAATGACAAGAGGCCAAGCGAGAAGCCAGCTGCTGTGCAATGGAAATCTCCTGCTGGCTTTAAGCCCAATGGCAGCCATGGTGCTTAGTGTTCAGAACACCAAGCTGCCACTGAGGTAGCTGTTTATTTTGGTCTACTTTTGCACTTACTACTTCAACTAAATCAACTTTACTTGTGCTTTCTGTGCAATGGTGTAGCTCAGCTGTTGGGCTCTTTCCACTAGGAGCTAAATGCCTCCTGTTGGAAGGTGCTGGACAGTCAAAGATGTATCTTCAGACTCGTTCCAAATTAAAGCAACAATCTCAACAGAGTTTCTGAAAAGCTTATCTTTATGGCACATACTTTTTTTTCCCAGTTACATCTGATGCTACATTGCTGGGTTCCGCTGCCTACCTCAGATATACTCTGTAACTACCCAAATGAGTGTAACAGAGGGAGATAAAAATAAGCTACCTCACAACACTGATGCCTGACGAGGAATGTCCTTTCTTTCCCCCGAAAATGCACAGCAACTTCAAGGATATTTCCGTTACCTTCAGTTTTTCAGCCTTTGAAGCTGGAAGCACTCTGGAAAGCACAACATTCTCGGCTGGCCTTGCATGTAAGAGTTCCCGAGGCAAAGGGCAGCCACGCGTTGGTGCTCACGTCCTCCACCAGTGCACGCAAGTATTTCATTCCTCCTCCATTCCTCCTGCTATGAGGCTGCTCTGACAGTATCCCCACCAAGAAGTTTGTTGTGACTGGTTGGGTGGGAGACCCAAGAAGAGACAAAACCCCAAAATACACTGAAGTCCACTCTGCTCCAAACTTCCAACTTGACTGTAGGCACAAGCATCACACGAGTTTCATCTCATTTTCTCTAATTTTAAAGTCAAATTGGAAATATGTATATACACGTATGTATAAATAACAGTGGGAGTGAAGAAAAAAAGCCAAATCCAACCTAAAAAACAAACAAACAAACAAAACAAAAACACCAAACTACAACCAACCAACCAACAAACCACCAAAAAAAACCCCCAAAAAACTCACCAGAAAAGCCTCAAAAGTAAACCTTCACACAGCACACTTCTGCTGTTTTGACAAACAGCACACTTTTCCACTTTAAAGATTTCATTTAGATGAAATGAGATTTGATTTAGATGACACATTAATTTTCTTTTCGTATTTAGGCATACCAAACTAGCTTGCTGTTTATCTGAAGGTTATTTCTTATCTGAACTATGTACAAAATGGAGGTGGTGTCTCTTTGATCAGAGCCTTGTTTTGCTGCCTTGATGGTTTCACTTTCAGGCACAGGTGGACATTCAGGAGTGATTTTAGGAGCCAGATGTTTTGAAACTCTTCCATGTTCAGATGTGTTTAAACCATCGTCTGTGGTTCTTGTTTTCACAGAAAGAGAATTCCACTGGCTGGAGCAAATAAATATGTAAAAATACACAACTGCAAGGTTAAAAATTTACAGATTGACTAGTAAGGAGAAAATTCTATTTTGTTTTCTCACAGAAAGTAATGTAGGTAATCTGCTTAAGTGAGAAGTGACTGCTCCCTAACGTTGTGCAGAGCCTAGCACATTCCAGCAGCTTCACAGCAGAGTAAAAAATGCATATTGGTGTGAAATGTGGCACCTTAGTGTTGGTGGTTCATCATTTATTTCTCTTTATGCATTCTAGGAAGGTACATGTGAGTACATTTAAAATATTGACCTTCTAGTTGCAATCTTTAGTGAGTCCTGCTGGAGAATGGAAAACTATCTGCAAAAAACAGATGATCACAGTCTATAGCCCTTTATACAAATAGCATAAAACTGTTCTCATTATATCTGTTCATGTTTTATTGCAAACATGTTGTTTGTGCTCATCAGAAAAATGACTATATTGTTAACTTGTCCTTAAAATCATACTCCCTTTTGTAAACTATTATATTGCAAGGCTATAAGGACAAATTATCATATTGGAAGTTTTAAAGATAGTAAAATGACTACAGTTTATCTCAAAATTATATTTGCAATTGTTCCAACCAAATCTCTATCAATTGAAGGATGTTGTATTTAACAAGAGCAGAAAATGCTGTTTAATATTGAACTGTAATATCATTGTTGCAAAAATTGTGTTTTCTCTATTTAATTCCTTGACAGGGTATTTCCCTCGTGGTGTTAAAGGTATTTTAAACTCCCATTTCATGGGAGTTTCACCACCAGAGGGCAATATGATAAGGCCGATTTTACAATTTATATTAGGAAGAAACCGTGAGCTCTAAAACTGTCTTCTATATTAAAACCATTTAACAAAACTTAAATGCATTACCTCATTTATTCAAGTTTTTCACCATTTAAATTTTTTAAAAAAGGAAGAAACTGTGTTGCACATCAGCGTACAAAAGGAAAAAAACAAAAAGATAAAACCAGAATATGTGAAAGAAGGCATCCTTTTCAGAAGAATATTACAAAAAAGAGCACAGATCATCAATGACATTCTTGTCATTCCACCTCACTGAATTTTTACTCCATGGTAGCTGGAAAGCTGAGGATCTAGAAAAGGAAAGGTCTATGATCTTTTAGCATCTTTTCAGGCAGAGGATAGTGTCTAACTGACTGTAACTAAGGGCAAATTTCAGTTGATTCTCAACATCTGTTGTCATGTTACAATCAGGTATAACAGCACACAATATCCTTACTACACTGGCAAGAATTTTATATACAGCATCTCTTTATATCATGTATGCAAGTACTGCCTTACAGAAGAAACCTGACGTTCTATTTTTTGAAGAACTGACAATTCAGTTAAACTGAAGAAGTCTGATATGTAACTGATCAAAAGGAGGGAGAGAGAGTTACAGGGTACTTAATAGCTAAAAGAGGCATGGACAATTTCAGAGATTATGTTCCTTCTTACAAAACTAAGACTGGACTCCTCATTTCATGACAGTTTCCTTCCAAGAAATTTGGGGATTTTTAGGTTTTATATAAAACTCAGAGGTGCCATTTGAAGGTTAATTTGTAAGATCTTTAGGGATCTGTCTGCTTTTAAAGACAGAATTTCCCCAATCCATAAAATAAGATTTTATGCAAAACCAGTATCTAGACACTCTTGATATCCTCTTAAAATCATCCAGGCCAAATGAGGAACAGAAGAGATTTACCCCAAAATCCATGACAGTCGCAAGCTCTCAGCTTCCTACATTGAAACCACAGGGATACCAGGGATTATGAACAAAAGCCCCACTTTGGAGTTCTTCAAAGTTTGAGACTGTTTAGTTCCAGAAGGAACTGACTAGTTTCCCACATATGAAAACTATTACAGAAATTACACTCTCCCTGGTTTCAGTATGGTAACATTTATACTTATCTAATTAAGAAGGCAGAAAGACCTGGCTGGCATCCGTCCCTGAAACTTAGGAAGTCATTACTTGCATGCATGCAATATAAAATATTGCATGCATGAAGAACACAAGACACAGAAATAGTTAATATTGATAATAATTATTGATATTACAATAATACATGCTATTAGTGACGACGGAAGGCATATCCCATCCACAGGTTTGCAGGGCTCCCAAATCCTGGTAAAATTAACTACATTTTATGAAGATCAGATATAGTAAGTGCTTATTTTGTATAGACAGACAGGACTTCCTAGAAAATGGCTTGTCAGTCAAAAGGAAGACAGATAATGAAAATGACTGCAAGCTTTGTGCAGTGGAAGTATGCTCACCAGAGAGAATCAAAAGAACAATAACTGGAAAGGCAACAGAATTGCAGCAGTGCTGATATTTTGCTTTTAGATTATATCTTCCATTTAAGAAGACTATTTCTCAAAAGGAGGGAAAACACCTGAGAAAATAAAGGGGTAGTATCTAATTTAGCCAAGGCCACACTGTGAATCAATGACCCAGGAACAAAAATTTACCTCTGCTACCACCTGCTCTGCTCCTCAAATGATGTTTACTACTTACCTTGCTAAAAGCACTGTTTTCACATGGCACTGGACCCTTCACAAAGAGTAATCTGAAACTCTCTTTTGCACAAGCTAAAATCACATCCATCAGGAGATTCTGCTTCATCTTTATTTGTAATAAAGATGTTCATCATTAGTTTTAATAAGTATAATACATATATTCCAGTCTATTCTGGGGGTAGAGCAAGTGCATTTAGCTTCTAGATTGGGCACAGCCTGAGCTACAGCAGATTTGAGAGAGCTTGCACACACTAGCAGTTTCAACAAGCCTTGCAAGCAGTCTGTAGGGCCAAGTCTGGAGAACACATCTGTCTCTGAGCAGCTAAATCCAGCACCACAAACAACTGAAATGTCACAAACTTACTGAGACTCAAAGGCAAATCTGACCTATATTCTGGACTCCAGGCTCCTTTTGGATTTCAGTTCCACTCAGTAAACTTCAGAGGCCATGTAAGAGTATGTGATGAGGAGAGGAATAAAGATGAAAGTGATTTACAAACACAGGTCTAGCTGGAATTCCAACACTGTTTGATGCTTGAGTACTCGGGCCGGTGTCAGACAGAGCTGAGATACATCTTCAGGACACACTTTGATGAGAAACTACTGACATCTCACTTTTAACCATCTGGCACCAGTCAGTCAGAGTTTCACCAGCAATGCAGTGGCACTTGCAGCACCTAATTCCTTTGTCCCAAACAAACCACACTATTTATTAATTCTCAAATGTAAATCAGGAATTAAATGGCAATACAGAGTGGTTTTGAATGGTCAGAACTGTCCTAAATGGTGCTTAAAGTAAGCACTGAAGGCCAAAATTGCACTGAAGCATTATGCTTTGGTGTCTTTCATGTTGGAATGTTGTCAATGCTCTTTCACCTCTGGGGTGCAGCATTGGACAGTTAAAGTAAATGGGAATTCTCTCACAACTCAATAAAGCACAACTGCTGCATCTTCCACGGGTTGTTGATTTTGTAAGATTTAGTTTGACAGTATCTACTTTTTATTAAATTTTAAGTCTGTTTGGAGGAAAAATCTGTAACACTGTTTACAGTTTCCTAACTTGAAGCACTCAGTGTTCCTGAAGTATGTCTTGGGTCTCCCATAGCCTGGTCACCTAGGGCCAAATAAAGACATACATTGTAGACCATTAATTCATAAAAGGGGTCTAGACCTTGCATCACTGCCTGTTCTTTCCACATAAACAGCCCATCACCAGAATTGGAAAGGTTCAGGACTAGCTAGCACAGCTCTTCCCAAAAGTGAGCCTTGCAGTAGTCAGAGCTCAAGTCACAGCACCAATATGAAGAGCGAATAGTGCCACCAAGACAGATTATACGTCAGTGACAGAAAGATTGTGGGATTAGCAGGAAAGGAAAATTAGCCAACACTTACAGTCACATACAAACACAGAGTGTATTTATAGCTCCAAGTTTAGCAATCTCCCAGGCAGTGAATCAAACATCATCTAAACTGTGCTGGCTTGAGGGCAGTTATGCATGTCCCACAACAGTTAATGCAGCTCAAACATGAGTTTATGTAACTCTCTGTACTACAATTCAGAGGACAACTAAGTGAAATGATGAAAAATACACTAGGAGTACAAGCAGTGTGACCAGGAATACACAGGATCTCAACTTATTTTTCACTTAGGAACTTAATTTTTTCAAAGGCTTACCTTTAATTCTGAAATCCTAGTTTTATAACAAATAAATTAATCAATCTTGGACTAGGAAGCCTTAACAGCTTCTTCTGTTCGAAACTCATATTTTAAATCTACAAAAAACTACTTGCAGCTGTAAATGATAAGTTATCTGATCAGATTTTAACTGCTTTGCTTTAAGTACCAGCTGGTGTTTCAGCTCCTTATGTTGTTTACCCCACCCAATACATTCTCACAGTCTTGACAGAATCACCGCATCTCTCAAGGGACAGACCCTAAAGGTTATTTGAGTAAGCACTTAAGAAATGCACTTCTAAGGCTCTCCCATGACGTCAATTTAGCTTAATTAAATCTCTACAACCTGACTGTACCTCTTTCTTCTTAAACCACTCTTTCAGTCCCAGCCTTAGGACTTCATGCTGCTGAGTTGTGTTGTGGTATTTGTGACTGAAAAGGGAAAAGCAATGATGCTCAGTGACCTCTAAGCTAAGACATCTTCCTGTGGAATCTCTCACATAGGCCTGCACTGTAGACTTCTCTGTTCACAATTTTGCATAAACAATAGAGATGAAGAATGAAAAAATTATCCAGCTTATTCTGTTCCTTTTAAAAGTACACATTTTCTATCTTAATCTGTCTTAGAAATTAGCTTTGAGATTTGCAGAGAAATAGCATATCTGTTTGTTACTTTTCATAGAACAGCAGCAAGCCTTGACATTTAGCTCAGGTAGTATTGCTCTCTAAATGCCTGCAAGATCAGGAGCCTTTCTTTTAAATCTTTTCAGCACATTTACATGGCTATAATATTGTCCAAACAATCAGATTCACACTCTCTAAATGAATTTTGCAAACATTTCATTATTTAATGTTTTTAATGAGAAACTGCTGAGCTAAATGGAACCACAGATTATGTGTTTTATAAAACTTAATAGCACGAGATCTACCAGTGTGTTTCAAAAATATTTTTTTTTAATTTCAAATGGGATAACAGTATTCTAAAGAAGAAAAATTATCACTGCAGGGTTTGCAACCCATGCACTGGATATTTTTTAAGGACAAAGTTTCTGAGAAGTTAAGCTATTTCCAAAGCAAGAGTAGCAAGACATAAAACCTTTCAGTTTGGGGTTTGTTAAGTAACATAGTTAAAGGAATGTTTTGCACATGCCAATTTTAAAATTTCATCTGTGGCTAATATAAAGAGTTAATCAGTGGTAATAAAGCTTTACATAAGTAAATGTGACCAATATAACAAGTCCTTTTGCTGGTCCAGCATAAGGTGGACAGGAAATGTGGGGCTTAGAAAACTTGCTTCACTCTCTCTGTTATTTTAGTGTTTTCTCAGCTTAGCCCTTAATTAGTCCTTAGACAAACTCACCTTGAATAAGGGCCTCAGGCTGTGGCACAGATGTAAACACAGTAATGAGCATTTTGGTTAACCTCTCTACAGTGGGAACAAGGCTTTCCAGCTTTCTGTCATGGACAGGTAACAAAAATCTTTGGTGCCACAGCAAAAATTTCTGATTTGTCAACTGAATTCTGAATATCTGAATTTTGTCCATGGGCTATATGAGCTTCTAGGCTACCTGAGCAGAAATCTGGATGACCACTTGAAGAACTGCAGAGGTCTTGCTACAAAACTGCTTTGACTGTTGAGCACCATGGAAGAGTCTGTTAGAATCAAGGAAATATTTAATTTTTTTTTTACTTATCATTAAAAATGCATACTCTAATCCTCCCTTTAAGGATTAAATATTCATGTCCACATCCTAGGAATCATTGGGAAAACATACTAGCCACACCTCCTAACACTAAGGCAATGTGTTGCAGGAACACTGAATTAAGACATGTAACAGGACACTTTTTTTTGTAGTTGCAAGGTATTTCCTTTTTTAGCATAAAGGAAATGTAGTTCTAACTAGAAAAAAAGATTTTTATAAAATGTAATGGAAAAGGCTATATATAGCGTGTATGGGAGTGAGGGACAAAGCATGGAAGTGATTTGCCTGATCTCCCAGAACATCTAAGACCAGTACTGCTGGTGTATTTGTGTGATGTGTGGTAGCCCATGGCTTTTTTAACAGGTTTTGGATTTAGAACCTAGAACAAAGAGACATTGAGCTTTAAATAGGTTGAGCCACACGGCCAAGCCTGCTTAGAGCATTTGCTGATTTAAATGTCTGGATTTCATAGAGATAGTTTCTTATTCAGAGTAATGAGGTTTTTAAGCTATTATGAAGATGTTGCAAATGCTCCAGCTACCTAATCAGCATATATTTTCACAGCCCTTGTATTGTGTACTCAGGAACGTTTTAATGGCTATTTTTCTCTAGTGTCAACAAGAGCCATGCGCCTTTTTCAACTGTAAATGACAGCCTTAATTTTTACCTGTACTTGTTTAAATCTCACAGTGAGGAAGAAATGATGGAAGAGGGATGGAAATACTGCTAGAGATGCTAAGTAAAATTGACAATTAGATGTAGAATACATATTGACAACACTCAGACATCTTGACAATATTCACTGCACCAACAAAAGTATGTGCTGGATTCCACAGGTTAACAGAGATGAGAAGAATTTGCATTTGAAGTTGAAAGTGTAACCATGCTGTGGATGTGTATTATGGAAAGATCCTTACTAGGCAAGGAAAGGCTATATATTCCACCAGTTTTAATTTCTTCTTGCCAACAGATAAGTCTGAGAGATGTCGTGTAGGAGAGGTCAGTCTTTCCTTGTTGGAAATGCACAGATGGATCCCAGATAACAAACACATCTATCTGTTATAAGCAGCAATATTTTATTAATATTTTTAAATATTAAACACACCAAGTAGATATATATTTGCATTATCTCTCCCTGTCAATGTCATCCTATTTTATCACAATTTGCTTGTGCCACTGCTCAACCATTACTAAGGGAAGTAATTCTGTAATCCTGATTTCTTGTACACTGGAGAGTAGCTAAGGTCTTATGAACATTTAAATATGTTATTTTAGAGAGTATGAGTGTCGAAAAAGGTTATTTTAGATACTGTCAGTATCACCCTAGGGACAGTCTCTTCATTACACTTCTGAGACAGCCTGCCTTCCACACTGAGTCAGCAGGATGGCTCTTTGACCAGCCAGGACCTCCAAAGAGCCAATTCACTGTGTGGCGGCTCGTGGATTGTCCCTGCCTGCAAGGACTCTGCAAACAGACCAAGGTCCAGCAGCCATGCTGCAAGCCAGCTAAAATACAAACATTTTGCTTTGCTTTGCTGGCTGTAATGAGTCAGTCAAAACTTTTTGCTAGAGATGACTGAATGAAAAGGCACAACTGGGATGAAGGACAGGACAAACTGGTCTATAGCAATGCCATAAGTTTGCAGAAGAATAGTCTACATTTCAGAGGCACAGCTTTGTGCTCCCATTACTGATTGTTTTGAGCTACTATGTGATTTTAGATGTAACCAATTTCTCAAATAACAAGTGGCATAAATTATTTCCATGCCTTGTCATCTCTTGTAGGCTTCCCCTTCCATTACAGAGCTCCCTTAGTTACCTCTGGCATCTGGACTGACTCACTTCAGGTGATTCTCCATCAAATGCAATTTAAAACACTAAGCCAATAAATCCACAAGGATGGAATATTTACTAGGTGAGTTTTTATAATGAGTAGAAGCTACAACAGTTTTTCAATTGCTGTCTTCTACAATTATTTCCTTTTTGATTCCACACTGAAGGTTTGGTCTATACAACCTGAAAAACAGTCTAAAAGGCACATCTATCAGTTACTAGCCTACATGGCAACGAAGTCAGAGAGGTCTTTAAGATACTTAATTTTATATTCAGACATAAATGGTACTGATATTCATCTATGCACCATAAAAGACTTCAACTTATAGTATCAGCTTCTTAATTGACTAACTCATTTTGTTGATTTTTGAACTCAGTGAAAGACTTCTCTTTTGCTTATCAGAGGATTATCTTTTGCAAATACTGGGACAGGAATTTTCCCTCAGAAAAGGGCAAACTATATGTGTTTATTTCAATTTCTGTACTCTTTCCTGGAACAAAAATGAAAGTTAAAAAAAAAATCATTTCATGAAATTTTTAAGAAAGTTGTTTTCAATTAACAGCTTTACTACAAAGGAAATTACTCAACAAATTAAGCAACTAAGTGTCAGAGTGCAGTAGCAGACTTTTTGTTGCTTTTGTTACTTTGCATGGCAGGTTGTTAGTATCTTCACAGCAGTTACTGCTTAAGTAAAATAAGAATAATAATTAACTATAAAAAGGACTTCTGTGCATTTTCACTATGGGGCAGAAAGACAAAGAGGAAAAGAAAAATGTTTACACGCATAAGTCCACCTCTAACAATGACCATTTCTGACAATTTGAATTGCTCATACCAGGAGCACCTGGGAAACTTGAACTCTCCCATTTAGCCATAAAGCATTCTAATATTTAGTCCATAATATGCACGTATGTGTGGACAATAGCAAAATTCAAATCTGGACATTACTGACTGGATAGATTGTTAAAGTTCAGGTAACTTTACAAAATCAGTGCTGCAATCACCTTTGGCACAGATTAAAACTTCTCCTGTCAGAAAATAATGTTCTGTTGATCCACTGCAATGGCTTCTGAGTAGTTATGGTCTTCCAAGTTACTGATCTGCAACCCAAACATCACCAAGGGGGACCTGAGCACTGCAACAAGTGCTGCTTGCCAGCCCCAGGGTTATTAACTCAGTAAGCAGAAGCACCTATTCTGATTTTGTCTATGACACTCATATGACACAGTCTATGACACAAAAAGCTGTTAACTTTTGTTAGAACACAAAATTCCTACCAAAATTCTGTAAGAGATTGAGGGTGTTCAATACAGAAAAAAGAGGTGTGCCATCTCTGCTCTGTTTTGTTCTGCATCTCTCTCAGCCGACTAATTTCCATCCTCTGTACCTTCCTTTGTAAACTAAGTAAAAATATACCAAGATTTTTAAGGCCAAAGGGACCATTATATTAAGCCCAGTGATTCGTGTTTGACCAAGAATGTCTTCCATGTAATTAATTACATTATATATATATATATAAAATACCATTTTATTGCATCCTCTAAAATCTATGGGTGAAAAAACACCCATGAAAGCCATTTTAATTATAGAAAAAATCTACTAAATTAAGAAAGGAAGAACTGAATAGAAATGCCTAGCTTGTGCCATCTCTCTTAACTCACTAGCATTTTATTTGAAGTTCTCCAGAGTTAAATGTTTTTTTGAATATAGATGTATATAGGATTTGGGTACTGAATGAAGTTTATGGCCAACAAATATTTAATTTTTTTTTAAAGAATAATTACAGTTATTACAAACTGAATAACAGATAGTAATTTTTGAAAAACTTCTATCCCATTCCATCAGGTTTTCCAACTGAGCCGAATAATTTATTTTTGAAAATATTCTGTATATTGTCAGTCTAGTATAAGTAAATAAAAGTTTATTTTTATAACTTCATACAGTTATATCTTTAATGAGAAAAACAGTTCCCTTTTTCTTTCAGAAGGTCTAAAGATCAGTTGAGCATTCAAATAAATCACCATGTATATGAAGACAGGCTTATTTCCAGGTTCTGTTTGTGACTCTCCTGTGTGATTCATTTTCCAGCAATAAACGTTTCATCCAGGTATTATCTCAGTAAGTTAGTTGCTGCTTATTTTCTCCTTATTTATCTCACTTGAAAAACCTTCGTATGTTAATACATGGTTTAGAATCACTATAGTATCTCAAAGGTTAATTAATTCTGTTAAGTCTTTGGTTTGAAACTAGATAAGATCCAGATTCTTCCATTCTTCATCTTGATATATCCTAATACAATTGTCTGTTTGGGAGAAAACTAGCAGAACAGGAAGTTCATTCAGTCTTTTTCTGCTCATGCTGTAACTTCAGGAGTTTTTAACTGAGATGTTTGTATTTCTGTAGTAACTTTTTTCGTTCTTTTGTCTTCTGCAAGACAGAGACAGGAGAGAAGGAAGAGGAAAAAAATATTGAATTTAAAGATATATATGTCTTGTATCTCCCTATTTTTTATACCATAGGTATAAAATGGGAAAGCTAACAGTTCAAGAGGATAAAATGCATCAGTGTAAGCTTTTAATTTTTTGTTAGCATATTTTAGCACCCTACTATACATGCAAATTTTATCTTGTCCTGTTTAAAATTAGCAGTTCCATATAAAGTTACAAAATGGTTTAGCAAACTCAGGCAGAATTAAATAGCAGCTAAGCATTGATTCTACTGAGTAAATGGATGAACATTTGTTTTTGAGTATATTACTGTAGTAATATACTCAAAAACAAATATATAGTGTAACTTATTAAATAGGAAAAAAAAAAAACCCAACCACAAGAAAAACTTTTGAAACAAATAAAGAAAATCTGATGAACTATTCCTTAAATGTTAATTATCTCAAATTAAGACTGATGAAAGAGGATCCAAGAAACTCCAAAAAAAAGCAATAAACACTGTGGAACAATTTGCAAATGATTGAAACAATCACTTGGTCAGGTTCTGACTCCCAGCCCTGATCTCTCACTGCCTCTCCCCTCAGGGGCTGTGTTGGTTCATTGCTTCCCACCGAGGGGGCAGGGGAAGAGAGTAAATTATGTGTGTCACTCATAAAAAGTGAACAACATCAAATAACTAAGCAACACAGCAGACTCTTTGACAATATCTATGTACAGGGGCAGATGCTTTTGTGTAATGCCTTTGATTTCAGTGGAACTAAACCAGTCTGCACTAACTGAACTTTTGGTCTGATATGACTTTTATAAAGACATCAAAGGGAAAAAAAAGTAAAGTTTCCACCAGCCAGTTCTAGATTATCTTCCCTGCTCCCTGTGGAAGAAAGGAATACACATTTCTTTCCATGCTGCCTTTGTAACTGCTTTGTCAAGCAATCTGTAGAAGATTGTAACAGTGACATAATCCTTGCATTTTGGAAAAATAATTTCACTCTAGCTACAATGAAAGACAATTCCAGTAGGAAAACCAAACAATAAAATACTGTCTCCAGTCAAGCCTAAGAGTGTTTAGTTTGCACTGCAGAGTGCCAGGGGTGTGTATTTGTAGATACCTCTCACCGGGTCTGCCTTCCCACCTGTGAAAGCCTTGTGGGCGCGCCTAATCCTGCACTGTCTTCGCATAGAATGAGATCTTCAGCACGAAGGAGTCAGAGCATGGTTTTCTGTGAATAATTATCAGGACCTGAGCTGACTCCTACCCTTTGCATCTGTGTCAGTTTCCCCTGACAGTCAGATCCCTTTTGAACCAAACATCTCCACTCTGAGTACCGAAACAAAGCTGTAAATCTAGCAGGCGCAGCAGCTTCTGGAATCATTGCTGAGGAGTTTGTTATCCTAAGTCAAGTACTTGGAATGAGTTTTTTCACAATGAAATAAAATGTTTACATATCTCTTTAACCATAATATTTTTAGTGAAGTTAAACATGCCACTTCCTTCTGGTCCTCAAAGCTCTACACTATAGAAGTAAAAATCTCCAAAAATACCCTCTCTTCAGACCCCAGTTCAGAACTGAAAAATAACTTGTAGAAGCAGCTGAATCACTTCATTTTGACTGCAGGTCAATGTACCTTATTTGCATTCATTTTTCTGCTGCTCTTCTCACTCCTCTTTTCAATGCCTTCTTTGTCCTCTTTGAAATTCCGTGATTGCTCTCATATTGCCTGAAGTGCTTGGAAAAATCTCACTCTCCATGGAGAAGGCAGAGTGGTAGGAATAGAGCCTTTTCTATTCTGGTTTGCAACTAGCTTTTATGAGAGAAGGGACTGCCATTTCCATGTAAACCTCTATGCACAGGCTGTGAAAGCACAGGGTAGCTGCAATCACAGAAAAGCACACTCTGGTGCCTCTTTGATGTTCTGCAATTTTTGCCACAGTTCCCAGGTATATCTAGGTATACCTCTGTGCTTCAAGTCTGCAGGAAACATAACATTTAACCTCATAAAAGCATTCCATATTGTCTCTCTTATTTTGAAGTGAAAGGCTACAGCAGCAGCTCTCTAGTTTCAGCATCCACAGCTTTTTTTGCTCTGGAAACCAGCCATCCCCCAGCATGCTGACAGCATTCTTTCCATCTAGTCTCTTCTGAGCTTAATAATTTCTAAATTTTACATTAATTTCCAATACCTATCCATCTCTCAATACATATTTTTTACTCCTTCTCTTCACAAAGAAAATGCTTATAAAGCTTCAGTAAGTATAGTTATTTATATATCACTAAGATGATATGTGGAGCATGTTATGCCAAAACAATCACATATTAGAAAATAATATTTATGTTCAGTAGGAAGAAAAAGAAGCAAAGCAGGAAGGAGCATAAAGGTAAGAGAAAAGAGGAGGAAGAGGAGGAGAAAATACTTCAGTTGCAATACAGAAGCTGTAGTGTCTAGAATTAAATTATTTACCATTGATTTTTCATCTATACAGGCTTTTCTCTTATAAAGTAGTTTCACTTATTGTTGTCATCTCTTGTTCCAAACTTCTTTCTGATTTTCAGTATCTTAACATTTTCTGCTACAAATGCTTATACCTATGGATACTGGGTATTTACCTGACAGGAATGGCACCTCTGTAAACCCAGAACAACCTTCCTCTTTTTTTCCACAGTTCTCACTTTAGTCTTCACAATCACAGGCAGTAGGAAACACCTGCATTCCTATCTAAGAACCTGACTTTGCAAAAACCTCTGTACTGTTTCTAGTACAGGCTTTAATCCAGTAAAGTAAAATAAATCCAGTCTATCATGAATAAGTCTTTTTGGGCTCAAACACATACATCAGTTTCCACTGAACCAGACCTTGCAGTATTGTGTTAATAAATTAACACAATACTGCAAGGTATTGTGTTAATACTCAAAACATTATGGTATAGATATTTTTTTCTTCTCCAAATTTCAAATGCCGAAATTGCACACGACTCTTTTTCTGAAAACCTGACCCCAAACTCAAGTGCATATTTCAAAGTTCCATTTATTACATTTCCACAACAAAATATGAAACCTTCTATCTTTCTTGCAGGTATTTTTGTTCTGATGAATTGTTAGTTTTCAATTTTGCACTAAGGTACTTAAAAGAGATGCATTAAAATGTGAAAAGTACTTTTTTATTAGGACTCATACAAACTAACAGTTTGACACAACTAGCAGATTTTTCATGTTAATCCTAAAATAATTTATTTTTAAATGCACCTTTTATTACACACTGTACATCTGCTTCAAGTATCTAAAGTCTATATTCTCCTGTTCAGACTTCAACTTAGCCATTAAATCTTTATTATTCTAGTAAGGAATGCAGAATTGTACTTAAAGCTAATGTAATTTCTACATACTGACTAAGTCTTTATTAGCATAGATCAAGTATTGATATAGTTCTAAGGTAGCACTGAGAGTTAATCTGTTAAAAGATACTTTCGTTATCATTCCAAAGGATCAAGAATGCAAAGTAGGCTCTTCCAGCCCCATCCACAAAAAGGCTGCAATTCTTCTTGGTATTTTCACAAGCTGCCCGAGGCAGAGGAAACTCCTGAGCCACTCTTTCCCCTTCTTCCCTATAAAAAAAAGAACCTAGCTTCAGGCAGGCACCTGAGGATTTGCTTCCCTAAGAAAGGTACTTTGCCTTCATTACAATTGGTAGAAAGAAACACCTTCCAATCATCTTTTGAGTTTCAAGAAAGTCATACATTAAGACAAAAATTTAAAAGAAAATCAACTATGTATTTGAAATGAAATAGCAAAAATAATAAAATGGTTTTGAGTATTTCTCTTTAAAATCCTATTTTTTTCCTAAAAGCATATCAGATTTTGCTCTGATAATAGAAGGAAAAAAATAGGTAATTTGAAAACAAAAGGACTCTGAGAAGCTTGTGAACCTACAGAGGAAATTTTGTCTACAAAATCTGAGTATTTATTCTAATCCTATAGAATAGCTTGTAAGTATAAAGCAGAGTCTTTAAATACTTTTCAATTTTCCTCTTAACACATTTATCTATCAAGACTACATTTTAACTCAGGTTATGACACTGCCTTCCTCTCCCATCACAAATGACTTGCAAACAACCAGGCTGGTCAGTGTATGGCATTTGATTTTCTGGAGATGGCAGTAGTACCTGAAAGCAGAATTTTCACTGGAAAACTCTCCTGCAGACAGCATATTAAAGTGTTGCCTTTGTGGAGGACTGATGTGGACGTGGTAGTAATGGCTGCTTACCATTTAGATAAAGGTTGACATACCTTTTAAATTTTGGGTTTAAATTTACAAGCATTTAATTTACAAAATGTCAGGAGAGTGTGTGACACACATATACCCTGGTACTATAGCATACATGGCTGTGAAAAATAAAAATCAGCAGTTGATGCCCCATCTGTGGAAAAAACATTTTATTTCTGTTGGCACTTCCTGTGCATTGTGCTATTTTCCTGAGCAGTTTAACCATGAAAATCTGCAGGATGCACCTAATGTATTCAAAAGACAGAAGTGCTTCCCCACCCTGCTGCCATGTCATGGTACAGAGGGAAGGCATCAGGCAAAGAACAACCTTCCTCAAGAACATTTGCATTTTCTAATACACAGCTAAAAAATAAGGAGGAACGTGAAGTTGACACTTCTAAAGTGCAAACTTGAGAAAGGGGTGAGGTTTCACATCCAGACACTGCTCTTCAGGGAAAAACTGAGTGGAATATTTGCAGTGAGTACTTTAGATCCCAGAATAAACTCTTTGTTCTTCATCTGTATTTTCTTCACCACTGTGTGGATTCCATTCAAATAAATGGAAAATGGTATTTTCAACTTTAAAAAAGAGAGAGAAGCAAGAGGCACTAAATCATGCTACCTACTGCATGTCTCACTAATGTCAGATATACCTCTAGATATATTTGTAGATAGTGTAATATACATTTATATTACTATATGCAGATATACTGCTATGTACAGATATGAGGCAAAATTGGATGTTAAAAGGATGACTCTAGTGTTCAGAAAATCCTCTAAACAAGAACCTGAAAATGACAATTATATAGTTTTGAGGATGGCTCACTGCTGTAAAGGTGTCTTAGTGGTAAACCTAAAAGCATATTACAGAAACTTGTAAGTTTGACTGATTTCCTGAATCCTTTTCAGAAGAGTGCAAACATAAATTCTAACAAACAATTCTCAGCACATCTTGAGAACAGAGAATCCTTTATTCTAGTGCTCCAGTAGTTTTCCCAGTTTAATTGTCAGAAGAGATAAGAATCCATTAGAGAAATCAGACCAATAAATCTGAATCATTCATTGCTACCAAAAATTTCTGACTTGTCTGTCTAAATCTGATGGAGTTGAAGTGGTTTGTAACTGTTAACATAGGCTAGAACAATTTCCTGGGAATTAGGAAATGTGAATGTTACTTTGTACAGAATGCCATTTTAGTGAGCAATTCCATTTCTTTAACCTCAGAATATCTCCCTGCCTCCAGCTGCTTGGAAAAATCTTCTGTTAAGCAACTGTCTACAATTTCTCTCTACAGACCTTCATATTGCACCATTGTGTGGGGTTTTTTTTTTCAGATTTTCAAATTTTGCTCTAAAAACTTGGGTGTCTTGAGTAGTATTACCTTCAGAATCCTGTTCAAACAGTTCCTTGTTTTCACTATTTGTCATTTGTCAAAAATATGCCTCACAAATTTCTGTGCTTGCTTTTCAGATTTAACAATCAATTCTGCAATTGTATTATCATTTTCTAAAATGTAGATTTTGCTTTATGTGACTATATGGAACTCCCAGTGACCTCAAATCCAAGCAGACACTTGAAAGTTTTCTGGTTTCAGTCTTTTTTAAACTTTTATTCAGCATTTTTCAAACCAATTAGACAATGTTTAAGAAAGGAGTTCCAGATAGCATGCGATTAAGATGGTAGGATTCATTTAGAAGCAAATTCAGAATACACTCCTGTTGTCCATTTTCAAAACATTATTTCTTCCAGCTTTTCTCTTCCTCACCAGTTTCACTTTGCTTTGTAATGTCAGTCCAAGGATTTTGAGGGAAACATTTAGTTCTAGCAAATTTTAAGGGAAACATTTGGTTTCAGCAAATAAAGGATTAATTAACTGAAATATGTTATTAAGTATCAGGAAGCTTTCATAACCTCTCAGTTTGCACATGTATGATACCTCCACCTTTCTCTCGTGCCTTCTTTTAATAATTGAGTCTCAAATTAATCTCATTCAGTTCTGTATGGCATTTGCTTCTCTTCATCTACAAGCTCTTTTCCTTCATACTTACCACAGCATTATACAGCCCACCACTGTCACCAATTTATTATAAATGAAGAACACACTAATACTTTCTGAAAGATCCATGTCAGTGTGCCTTACTACTAAGGTTATACTTATGAAACATCACATAAATAGAAACATAGCAAAGAAATCTGCTGTATTCCTGTGATTTTAATTTTTTTTAAGTATAACTGATGCTATCAAAAACCACAGCATTATACAGCCCACCACTGTCACCAATTTATTATAAATGAAGAACACACTAATACTTTCTGAAAGATCCATGTCAGTGTGCCTTACTACTAAGGTTATACTTATGAAACATCACATAAATAGAAACATAGCAAAGAAATCTGCTGTATTCCTGTGATTTTAATTTTTTTTAAAAATATAACTGATGCTATCAAAAGTTTTTGTTGGCATACAGGGTTTAAAATATCTCCCTGTACAATTTTCTTCATGTAATGTTTAAATTTAAGGACCTTACTCAGGTCTGTAATAATTCTCAACTAATCTGACTTTATCATAATTATTGTCCAGCAATCCAGCAGTATAATGACAAAAATTTTTTTTAAAAATATAACTGATGCTATCAAAAGTTTTTGTTGGCATACAGGGTTTAAAATATCTCCCTGAACAATTTTCTTCATGTAATGTTTAAATTTAAGGACCTTACTCAGGTCTGTAATAATTCTCAACTAATCTGACTTTATCATAATTATTGTCCAGCAATCCAGCAGTATATTTCTAATGACAAACTGACTACCATAGCAAACACAAAGGCATTTCCACTTCTTCCTGACACCTAGAATACAATAATAAAATAATATAATTACCTTCTTGGTGCTATGTGAAAGTCCAGTAATTCATAATTATTTTCATATTCTATTATAATATATGGGGGTAGGAGACATCATCTGTAATGTATCTTGATTTATATAAGTCATCCAGTCATTAAAGCTTTTTTTTGTACCATGTTCAAGGTAAGTAGGTGGCTTCTGGATGTGATGATAAATACTGGAATGGTAAATACTTTATGCTTTATTTTTCTGCCCCAGCCTTTTCACTAAAAAGTGAAGAATCTCTCCACTGAAGTCAAACGAACTGAAACCATCTACCTCAGTTTCAGTTAGTTTATTTCTGGAGTCACAAACTTCTTTTCAGTCAAACCTTTTATCTCTGTCAGGAAACCAGCCAAGACTTCATTGCTGTTGGCTTAGTGGGACTTTGTCCTTTTGCTTAGTAAGAATTCTGTAGTTCTCTGAAAACTCTGAAGAAAATTTGGTGGGTTTATGCATTTATTCCTTTTATTAAAAAGATGACGTAACAATGCTCTTGCCTAACAAGTCTGAATGCCTTGAGATCTTTTAATGCAGGATAATTTTCCTTGTAGCCAATAAATTTTCTTTCATGTTCTGCTTTAAATAGGCAAATTCCTAGTTTTTTAAAACTCTCATAATTTTATTTGTGAAGCAGAAGTTTTACTATCCTTGCAAGTACTTGCTGTTTCCAAATTCATGTCCATCTTTCCTATGTATTATACTTTTACATTAATACCTAAGTCTCATGGGAAACTTCACTCAAAACTATTTGCCCAATTTCAGCATTTCAGAAAAGAAGTTTTCAATTCATTCTGGGGAATAGATTTTATATTTGAGCCCTGTGGATTGTGTCAGGTGATCTGACATATATTTTCTAGAAATTCATAGACTGGATTTGGAGTGGCATGCTCTAATGTTCCTAGCGTGCAGTTACCTTGCTTGCAGTTACCTGCTGCAGAAGTTCTTGCAGGATCCACTCTCTTAAATCAGATTGCTCTTGGGATGCCATAATAGATACTTAAGAAAGAGCATTAAATCTAGACTCTTGTTAGAGCAGTACCTAGTTGTAAACCAGTCAATCTCTCTGACAGTGGGAATTGTGGTGGCTTGGCAATAAGGATCCCTCTACATCCTTGGATTCCTTGGTGTCAGCTCCCTATGTTACATATACACATGGTTTTAAACAGTCATAAGTTCAAGTTCAGGTCCTAGTGCTGGGTACCTCATACAGTTTATAAGTGGGAGCTAAGATGAATCCTTATATTCTTTGCAAACACAATACTAGCCTTGAGTTTCCTGAACTCGGTATTTGTCAGTGTATGTGAAGATGCCCAACTTCAAGACCGTATCTCCACACCATAGCCTGGGAATTTTCCCAGCAATGGAACAACCTCTACCTAGGCACAGTCCGGACAGGTGTTAATCACACACCAGGTCAGTAAGGCTGTACTACTTTGTGCCAGCACTATAGCTCCTCAGAGATGCAGGTTAAAAGTACCTGCTTTGTGGGCAGCTAGGCACAGGCTTTTACATAGCCCTGTGAAAGACACGGGCTGTGGATGTGAAGAAGTGGTAAGAACACAAGGACTTGGACCTCTAGCAACGCACAAGACCCCCAGAATTACTCTTACAGGACTTTTTATTAGGAAAGGAGTCAGATTTGCTAAGGGCCATATGAATCATGAGAAGAGCAATAGAAGACAAACACGTACTAGATTCTTGTCTCCATCTAGCTTTCTCCAGCCAAGGACTTATTTAACTCCCCTCAGAAGGATCAACTTAGGACCTTAATTAGAAACTCTCACAAGTGTTACAAATATCATCCTTGAGTGACAAGCTCATGTACGAAATTATTGGTGGATACAAGCACAGCATCCAAATCAGGATCAGTTCTTCCCCTAAATACTCCCACATATTTTCCTTGTGATCTGCCCAGCTGTCAGAATGGTGAGTGGGAAAACTGACATACCTCCTTCCTCTGCACTGCCAGCTCCTGCTGTGCTAGTACAGTGTCAACAAACACTGCATCAACTAAAACTCCACTATGCTGTAACTGAATCAGAGGTTTATAAATGTCTGGAAAGCTTAGTCTACAACAAAAGTACATGTATCTTTATTAGGATTTCCATAGGATAGTATCTTGTCTGAAGTTAAACACAGTGCCTTACAGCAAAAGGGGAAGGGGGAGGGAGAAATTAAATATCTTGTATCTAACACATGCAGAATGTTGAAGATGTATAAATGTAACAATAAGTGATAATGAGTAAATTATCACTTATTGAGTAATTATTAAAAATTATTACAGAAAAATTAGTTACTCATGGGAAAACCCCTATCCACATAAAACAGCTGAGAATGCCAAGAATGTTCCTGTATTGTATCAGTAAGCTGTGTTTCCTAAGAGAATAATAACGAAGTCTGTTTCTTGTATGCCTTCCATAAGGTCTCACCCTACAGTATACTATGTAGATGTGGACTGTCTTTTTACAGTGTGACTTCTGAACAAAATAAAATTAACGGCCTTTTGATACCAAAGGAATTGACTACAGGAATGATCCTATCAAAGCAGGTTGTCATTATTTTATGGGCTTCTCCTACCCCTAACACAAATGCCGCTCTCTAAAAAAGCAGTGACATAATATAAAGTGTATTTTAATTACCACTTATTTATAAGGAAGAGTAAACCACTTAAAAACAAAAGCTAAAGTGTCTTTGCTGCCATGTAACAAAAAAGTGTAACTAGCAATAAAGTAGTATACTCTAATTTTGACAGACAAATGGAGAATATGGGACTCCTAGAATGCTTCTCCCATTGGGATGCATGACAAAGGCAGAATCTTTTTAAGCTTTTATATAGAAATTCAAAGATAATTTGGTTAGTTATTTAAATTTTTCATATAACAAATTTGAAACTGCTTTTGTCTTCAATTCAGATATATTCTTTGAAAGCAAATTCTTTTGTACTTGTACAAGTCTCAGAGATCCGTATGTCCTTTCATTTCTACCATTTACCTCAGTAAGTGTTTAAGAAGAATAAACGTTCAGCTCTGAAAATGGCTGGGTACATCTCAGGGATGCCTACAGAGAAGTGACATCTTTACAGAGACCACAATACAGTCCAAGCATTAAAGAAATAGTGATGCCCTTTTAAAAGTCTGATTTCAAATTCAATGTTAATGTATATTGCATCTTCAATTTAGATCCTCTGCTCAGAGTTTCCCACAGATTTTATTGCAGAGGCACTGACCTTCAGAGGTGAGTGGTTCAGGATGCCTCACATCACTCCAAGTGCACTATGCACTTAGCCACAATTTCTTTTGATCTTTGGATTTAAGCACAGTTTATGAAAATTGTTAAATACTATTTTCCAAGCTTAATATTTGGAGGTTCTGATTAGATATTAGAAATATTTTTTAAACTGAAAGAGAGGTCAGGCATTGGTATAAGTTGCTCAGGGAAGTGATGGAATCACTGGTTTTGGAAGTGTTCAAAAGGTATCTGGATGTGGAACTTTGGAATATGATTTAGGAGTGATTATGGCAGTGCTGTTGGACTTGAAGATCTTGAATATCTCTTCCAACATGGATGATTCTATGGTTCTGTGATGCTTGAAAAAGATGTTTTTCCAAAGCATCTGTGATGCTTTTCCAAAAATATTTATTTTCAAGCTCAATGAGGGAGTCTGTAAGAGGCTCTATAAAGGATCCATTTCTTCTTGTGCAAGTCAGTAGCTGTCTTATACAGACTGACACTATGCAAGATGATGGATGTAAGAAGACCTGGCAAAACTCCATCCCTAGTTCTCAGAAAATTGAACACATGTGTACAATGCATGCAGAAAGTTAAATGTATGTATTTGTAGAATGAAGAGCAATGAGCAGCCTTTTTTGAGCGAAATTGATGCTGAATCTGCAAAGTAAATGGTGAAAGCCCAAGCTACAGAAGTTTGGCAGGCTCTGTTCTCCTATGTAACCCTATTTCATCACACCAGAATATATCTATCAGATTCCAGGACAAACCACAAACTCTGATTTACCACCCTGTAAACACAAACACACAAAATGACTTTAGAAAACCACATCCTGATTCCTGACCAGTTGAGTACAAATCCTCAGCCCTTCTTAGCTGGGTCATAAGGAATCATGCACCAGTGTATGCAAACATGTAGATGCAGGAGAAGGGAAAAACAAGGCAGAGAAAATGAAAAGGTAATGTAACGCCAAGTAAGAGCTGGGAACAAGTTTATGTTCCCAGAAGGATTATGAACAGACAACCAATATAATTGTTACAAAATACTACACATGATATGAAGGTCTTCAGCAACACTTTGTGGTCTGCTCAAACATTTTGCCTTGCTTGGAACTTCTCAGCAGCTATGAAATAAAAGGCCTCTATTGCATTTTGTGCAACTGCTGCTCCAAATGGCTATATTTGGCAAAGAGCAAATACAAATAGTAAATATTTTACAAATGGGAGGTGATCATCACATGCATAATTTCAGTTTTCATTTTCTTTCTCCCACATGAAAGGATGATTCACTATGATAGCTGTAAGCCATTTCAACATGTGCAATAATCAGACAGTTTCTGTAATTGTCAGGTGGAAAAAGGCAAAAAGCAACTTTATTCTCACAGTTTATTGCTATAATCCTAGTAGCTAACTCCTCCTTATCACATATAGAGCTCAAATACAAAGGTAAACTGACACAGCCTTTTGTGATGTAAATCACTAACTTCATTCCATATGAATATCACAGTTTAGGATACACAGCACAGTTAGCCTAATGTGAATATAATTAGCAAAATAAATCTCTCACAGGATCCTGGGCTTTACCAGTCTGCATCTGTTCAACTTGTCAAAAGATTTCATTCCTAAGTATATCCTACCATGTAGCCCAGCAGATCCTACAGAAACAAATAAGTAGATTGTACAAATGTAAATATGCAAGCAAAGCATAGAAGTCCACAGTTTAGGATACACAGCACAGTTAGCCTAATGTGAATATAATTAGCAAAATAAATCTCTCACAGGATCCTGGGCTTTACCAGTCTGCATCTGTTCAACTTGTCAAAAGATTTCATTCCTAAGTATATCCTACCACGTAGCCCAGCAGATCCTACAGAAACAAATAAGTAGAGCAAATGTAAATATGCAAGAAAAGCATAGAAGTATGTTATCACAGAAGCTTGTTACCTTTCCAGCTGTAGAACACCAAAGCTATGCAGTGAAGCTCATGGTGGATTTCTTTTCAGAACCAAGGAGATGAGCATAATTTGAATCATGGCTAATTTTTGCAGCGTCTTTCTCACTGCTGGTGTAGGCTTTGTGCTATTTCTGAAAAGTCCAATATTTGCATCTTTATGAATGAAGATGAAAGAAACATTACTGAGATGGTGTCTGAGGAGGAGTGGAATGGAGAATGAGTGTTCTGTGTCCACAGAAGAGTACTTAGGAAAACAGCTGTTGTTCAAAATAGTAGAATTTAACTTGTGATTATAATGGCAATGATGCTGTTATACAGAAAGGGTGCTAGCTTGTGGCCTAGATACATCAGAAGAAACAAAATAATAATACTGATTTTGGACATGTGCTTGCATAAATATGGCATGCATAAATGCAAGCATATGTGCATGCATAAATATGACAGTTCCTGGGTAGCAGGAACTGAAAAGTGTATATGATGGATTTTGGGTCTCCTTTCAGTTTACTCCATATCTCACCTTCAAGAGTTACGTCGTAAACACACCCAGAAATCCTCTGTGTTTCCACTGCTTCAGTTTATAGCCTGACATTTACCAGATGTTATGTTGTATTTGCTGGTACATTTTGAATCAACCTACTTACAAACTCAAAAATCTAGTAAGATAAATAAATAATTATTCAGCAACTAATCATAAAGTACATGTTTTAGTTTCTCATACAGTGTGCCTATTAATTAGTAAAGCTTATCAAATTTAATTAACTGGTCTTTCTGCTCTACAGCAAAAAGTATAAACACAAAACATCTCAACCAATCCCCTAAACAACATTGTATTCCCTCCAAAAAGTCACAATACTTCATAATTCCAAAATATTTACCAGAAGAATAACTGACACTGAGATGTCACAATATTCTTTTTATAGCTAAGACTGATACCAGATTAGTCTTGCACTGCTTTGGTTCAGTATTATCGTAGTGTGCACTGGTGTTTCTCTGGTTTCACTGGTGTATCTCTACAAGATATACACTGATTATAAAGCAGGTGCCACCTTCAAACTGGGATAGAGTGTTGTCCTGCTTTTTTAATGCAGAACATGCAAAAATTATTTGGCTAAAATATTTTTAGCTTGTTTCTCATGGTTTTGGCCCTAGATGAAAGACAATTTTTACTGGTCCATCATACTTCCTGTAAATTTTGTTTCTTTGTAGTCATATGTGCCAGCTACACTAAAGTAAAAGAAATTCTATGAAGAAATTTTGCTGTTCAAAAAATATTTACTCAGTTCTCCTATTGGGATCAGCAACTATATTGCCATTGATTTGATAAAAAGTAAAGGTATGTTCTGTGTGATTGCACAGGTATGACACCTCTTCATATTTCTTCAGCAATTTTCACTTAAGGCAAATTACAGACTTTTGCAACCATTATGAGGAACTTCAACATTGAACTCCCACCTAATCTTGTCTGATTAGAAAGCTAATGCTCTGTTCAGGTGCTGAGATTATTGCCTTCAGCATTTCAGCAAGCGTCTCAAGATAGTTTCTCCTTGCAATTTTCAAGGTGAAGCTTTTTCCTGCCTGTGTCATTAAATACAAAACAAAAAAAACCTCACTTACTAACTGCCTTCTACATGTTCATGAAGTTGATAAATAGAATGATCTTATTACTGGCAATTATTTCCTTCATGGAACCACAGGTTCAGCTACAGAATCTTCAGAAGCAATATTATTTGCTTATTTGCATGACAGATTTTGATGCATGTAAATATAAACAGAGAGGTAATCCATTTCTCAACATTATTTCACAGAATCACAAAATGTTCTGAGCTGATCAAGTCCAGTTCCTGGCTCTGCACAGGACACCTCAAAATTCACACCATGTGCCACAGAGCATTGTCCAGGGTTGGTGCTGTGACCACTTCCCTGGGCAGCCCATTCCAGCACGCAGTCTTTCTCTGGGTGTAGAAGTGCACAACCTCTATTTTCCAGCCTAAACCTCCCCAACACAACCTTATGCTGTTCCGTCAGGTCCTGTCACTGTCACCACAGAGCAGAGATCAGTGCCAGCCCCTTTGATTGCCCTCACAAGGAAGTTGTACCTGCAGTGAGGTGTCCCCTCAGTCTCCTTCAGTCTGAACAGACCAAGAGACTCAGCCACTCCTCACTCTGCTTCTCCTCCTGACCCTTCAGCATCCGCATTGCCCTCCTTTGGACTCTTACAAGTTAATGTCTTTTTTTATGTTGTGGCACCCAAAACTGACCCCAGCACTCGAGGTGAGGCCACCCCAGTGCAGAGCAGAGCATGACAATCCCCTCCCTTGCCCAGCTGTTGATGCTGTGCCTGATGCCCCCAGGACAGGGTTGGCCCTGGCTGCCAGGGCACTGCTGGCTCATGTTCAATTTGCTGTTGACCAGGAAACCCAGGAGCCTTTCCAACACACTGTTCTTCAGCCTCTTCTTCCCCAGTCTATACACAGAGCCCAAGTCACCAGATGCAAGAATCTTTCACTTGCCCTGCTTAAATTTCACATGGTTTGTGATTGCCCAGCCCACTCATTTCCTGAGAATTTCGTATGTTCTTCCTTCCTTTGAGGAAGTCAGAAGCTCTTTGCATTTTTGTTTCTTTGGCAAACTTGCTCAGTATCCCTTCCAGTCCTGTGTCCAAGTTTGTGAAGATGTTGAAGAGTAACTGTACTGTCACTGTACAGTAACAATTACAGTCACTGTAACCCTTTGTGCCCCACCATGAGCCAGCTGCTCACCCATGGCATGATGGTTTTTTTCAGCTGGGAGCTCTAGGAAGACACCATGAGAGAGATTATAGAAAACTTTGCTGAAACCCAGGAAAATTCAGCTGGCTTCCTTTGATCAGCTAGGTGAGTTATTTTGAAGGACTAGGTGTTTAGAAGATACTAGCTTGCCGTAAAATTTTTGCATAATGCCATATTCTTAGCCTACAGAATGAAGAAGTGAACATTGCAAAATGTACTAGGATTCATATTAAAATTATTTCAACTTAAAACTTCCTAACATTCTTGTTGTTAGAATAGCTGCCACTCAAAGTATATGATGATATAAATTATCCCATTTTAATAAGAAAATTGCACAAAATTTCAGCGGATTTAAATACAAAGCCATAACCATAATCAGCAAGTACCTTTGTGTTCTAAATATGTTCTTAGGACCCTAACATACATCACTGAAGTTCATGGAGTTTTGGTCTTTCTGGTCAGCAGGACCAGGATCAGAAGCTGTCACAGATTTTTAGCTTAAAAACATATTTCTCTCATTATATTTATCTGAAGTTCATTACATTTTTCTAAATTTTTGGCACAAATATCATACCTTTAGGAAAGTTGGGTAATCAGGAAGACACATAAACAGTGAAAACTGTCTTACTAGTTTTAGTGAGGCAAACTCAAATTTTTATAAGGATAAATATGGTTATTATTTTTCTTATTCAGGAATGATTTCTGTTTTTCCCAGTCCCTAACTGAAAATGCTTCCAGTGTGCATGATTCTTAATCAGTTCAGTCTCCCTGGTAACTGCTGGGAGAATAGAGACCACTGTTATCCTATAGTTGTGTACAGTAGTTCCCATTGTGGGAGGATAGGAAGAAATGGGACTGACCTTCAAGAAAACCAGTAAACAATTACTCTAGAGAAAACTTCAAATTGTTATGTAATGGTGAAGTGCTGCAGATGTTGTTACTTCACCCTCACTTTTGAGTTTTCCCTAAATAAGTAATTAACAGAAGAAAATGATTGTACATCATACCTTCAACTTATATTTCAGAGATCATACTTTCTTGAATAAAATGTGATAGTCTTTAAAAACTAAAAGGTCATTTCCTTTTTCAGAATATGGGACCTCTAAAAATACAAGGAGATTAAATAAACCAATACTTTAGTTTATTTATTTACACTGACTTAAGTGTCTTCAAATAGCTGAGTAGTCTGTTTCCCAACATTTAGGAAGACCTTATTAAAGTCCTTAAAGGACTTTTAAAGGTTGCAAGGTTAACAATAAGAAGTAGTCATGGAATGACTGAGGACTATAGCAGAAGTGCAGGCAACATGAACCCACAAATCTAAGTCGTAGTCCAGCGGATAAACAAAAAAATGGATGTAAGGAAGATTCTGAATGACAAAACTTTTGGGGGACTTCTATGTTTCAAAAGCATTATTAATGCTCAGACATGAGACATAATAGGGATGTGAGAGATCAGAACCTTAATTTCTGAGGTATTTATTATTAAAACCTTATTAGCAAAACCTTATTAGCAACCAGAAAAAGCAGTTGGGATTATACAATGGCAAACTTTACTTAACTGGAATAGTCATGTACAAAGAGCACATATCTAGACTTCTCTTATAAAATATAGAATTATCAAATGAATTGCCCATCACTGCAAGCAAAAAGTAACATTTTTTATAAATTAGTGTGAATTTAACTTTATTTACAGATTACATGAGAAGTTACTTAAGCTGGCTGGCCTTTGAATTGAGGATTGTCAGGAATATATTTGCTGCAGAGGTTTATGCTTTCTTTGACATCTGACCTTCATTTGCACTTGAAGCAAAACTTCTCATTAAGAAGAGAGTGACACCTGCTCTTCATGAATTCACCAAATTGTATCCTGAATAGTAAAGTCACTTATAGCAAAATTCTCCCTGCAGCTTGTGATGTCTACAATCATCTCTATTCTCATTTTAAAGAAATTTGAGGAGCATTACTTCATTTGCTTACATTATCACGTTTCACCCCAAAGGTGATGCCATTCATGGCCAGTGAACTTATTCTTACCTAGCTGGAACAGGAAAAAATACCTTCTGGTTTAGATGTGTTTGAGAAAAGTTATAAATGTACCTCTAAACTGCCACAGATAGAAGTTAAACGACTGATAAAAACTCCTGCAATTAAGACTGGGTTGACCTTCTGTTTCAAAATCCATTATGAAGTCTGTAATATTTCAACACTTTAATATAACCTGGGGGTTTGTGAATAACACAGCATATTCTCTCTCTCTCTCTTTTTTTTTAAATTTCTTTAGTTTTCTTTTTTTTTTATGACTTTTTTCTAAACCAAAGGTACTGATTTCTACCTCTACCTACTGAGTTGAAAATAATATTTTCCTGTTTAGAACTTACATTTAGGAGGTAACATTTTCAAGTTGCTAATAAACTGAACAATTTCACTATGTTGAAAAAATCATACTGTGTGTACATTTAGAAAATCTATATTGAGCATGCAGAGTAATTAATTTCACAACTTCGTTTGTCATGACAATGACTCCATAATTTAACTTCAAGACATTGTTTTCCATCCCACAATCCCAATCACATCTGTGTAGGTGTACTGTGATGCCAGCACATAGCAGAAGGAAAACCTGCCAAAAGGAATTCAAAGTACTGTAAATAATCTAGTCAAGAAAAACAGAAATTTATGTCCTACAGTAAAATACAGCATTTCAAATGGTTGTCCTTTGGCTATATATGATATTATAATTAATATTTTAAATGTGATGACATGATGAAAATGGAGATACTTTACGGCCAAAATTAATTATCTTGCTTCATTTTAAAAAAATGTGAGTATACATCAATGGAACACAGAAGAATTCGGGAGCTGAATTTTTCCTTCCCTCAGCTCATAACATTCCGGTCTCCTTTTCCCCATTGACTGCCTGTAACTGTTTTTTCCTCAAACTAGAATTATTGCAAAGATGAACTGCAAAATGTTAGAATAATAACTCTCAATCAAATTATAGCATAAATTTTTAAAATAAATTTATTTTTAAATAAAAATAAAATTTTAAAATAAATTTATTTAAATTTATTTTAAAAATAAATTATTTTAAAAATTCATTTAAAGAAGAAAAACTTCTTTAGGAAAAGATTATTTGCTACAACTTCTGATTCAGGTATTTTCCAAATAAGGGTTTTCCTTTTGTCTCTTGTTACAAGAAACCACATTTTTTCATAAACTACTGTGTTACATCCAACAGTAATAATTCCTTCAAGAGCAAACACATCAAAGAATAAAACAGGTGCTGTCTGTGCTAACAAGGGACACAGGGCAGTGCAGGGAAATCAGTGGTGATGAGGACAGGTGCTCTTCGTGACTCTGTGTGACCATCACATTTTAGCCACATCTGGGGAGCTGGTTCAGCCTTCTCTAAGCCTACTGTTCAAAGCAGAACAAAAGTAAGTGAGCTGGTTGCTTCAAAACTAAAAAAAAATAATGAAGATGCATTTTAAATTGATTTTCTGACATATATTGAACCAATATCATGATCTAATAGTAGAATAATGTTGTTGCAAAAAGCAATTTTTAAAGAAAGAACACCTTAAAGGAAAAACACTTGGACATGTGAAAATCAGGATGGTGATTTTTTATCAAGTTTGCCAAAGTTTACTTATAAACACGTCATTTTTCTACAGAGACACTAACTATTTTTATACCCAAGTTAAGGATTTACATATTAATTAGAACCAAATGTAACTAAGCAGTAGTGCACCCAAACTTTGCTAACTTTGTCCCTGGAAAAAAAGAAAAAGCACTGAATCTTCCCCCAAAGGACAGGATTAGCTAAATTCTCAGGTCAGACACTCAAATTATTTAAGGTATGCAGTCCTACAAAGTATGTCTTTTTCTGATACTGTTATTAGCTGGGTTTTCTACCACCCAAAATCTTCACCATCTCACTAAATAATGAGCAAAAATACATTAACTGTTTCAAAAAGAGTGAAGTGCCATCTTCCACTACAAGGAAATTAAACATATAAAATTAATGCAAGGAAAGGGACCACAAAGTAACAGTTAGCTAAGATACACAAAATGATCTATAGGACTGCTGATGAAAATGAGCAAAATATGGTTGTTGTAAATGTCATGGGAAAGGATATGGAGAAGAATTGTGAAAGAAATACATTTAACTGCTTTGTCACAAGATTTTTTCCATTCTCAGGGACAAGAGGAAACAAAGGAAATATCTGAAAAGCATAGATGCTTGTTGGGCAAAAAAGACTGTGAATGTTGATGAAGTGAAGACAAAAATCACCTTTCCTATACATCTGTAATCTAGTGAAGCAGGACAGGTGCTAGTAATAAAACTTCTAGACGTATGCAACAGTGGGGTTTACTGCATTAATTAAAAATTGAATTAAAATTACATGAGAATTCTGTCTTATTTTCTTTTTCAGTCTGGATAAAACAACAGCACTTAGTAGCTACATAATTCTACAGAAAACATTTTTCCTGAACACCTTCAAGGTATATCCTCTTCATTTGTGAAAAGTAAAATACAAAATAAGTTAAATATTGCTACTTAGATTGCTGCTTCAAATGGTCACCATAGCTAAAAAGCCCAAACATACAAAGAAACAAAATCCCATTAGTCTCGATTTCCTTTTATTGGAAATTGTTAAATAGCAGAAATAAAAGTCATGCACTCAAAAAATGTGAGTTTTTATTCTGGAGGTGACCCCTATGCTCTTTGTCTTCTCTAGTATCACAAACATACAAAGATTGTGTTATACAATATTAGAGCAAAACTGTAACAGCTTGTTGGAACAAAAGCTGCTCATGAAAGCCATGCTAGCCTCTTTAGAGCCTACCCCTATTTCCTTTTAAGTGCACAGGAGATTTTTACTAACAATATTGGATTTTGGGTTGGGCCCCTTATCATTCCTGAACAACTCATCAAGCAAATGCATTAAATACACAGACCTAAATTATAATCATAACCACAATCATAATCCATACCTTAAATAAAAAGCAGAAGACACTGAAACGTGTTATTTGAAATTGAATACACCCAAAACACATAAGAAAAGAAAGCAGACAACTTGGGAGCTGCTTCCAATTCCTGCCTACATGATATAGTTATCGGCATCACCATTGCAGTTAAAAATCTACAACCCTGATTTTCATGAAAAGTTTAATGTTTGCTTATGGCCCTAAACCATCACAGCTACCCCACCACCCTTATAGTGCTTGAAATGTAGCTCATAGCTTTCTGTTACAGAAAGTATCAAAGGCAAGTAAATTAAACAAAAGCAACTTTTGATAACAAACTCTTTACAGTTCTCAACTTGAGAAAGACTTATATCATCTATGAGTTGCTGTAGTCTGGAGGGAAAAAAAACCTCTAAACAACCAAAAACCAAAACCAAAAAAACCAAACAAACCAACCAACCATTAAAAGGCAATATAATTTATTATTGAATAATGTGCACAGTGTAACTGGCAAAAACAAGGCTTCTTAACTGTAGCTCCATGCTTTAAATTTCATTCAACACAGTTCAGTATTTTAAATGTAGTCCTGGAGTCAAGACAAGGCTCAAGACAGTTGTCTTGAGTCATTGCAGGTGTCACTACAGTGTCTAGAGCTCACCTCTACAAGTCATGCTCTGCAGCTGATGACTGATGCAGATTCATTAGAAATGAATCATTTCACAAGAGGTACAATCTGAAGGGTTTTAAATAAAAGGACTACCTCCAATCAGTCCTTCTTAAAAAGAGTTTAGGTTTTATCTTCCTTATGTTACTGTGGAACTACATGAAATACATTCCAATAGGTACAAATCCCATTAGCTACAGAATATAATGACTTATTAAAAAATCATTACCATCTATGTCTCATTAGAGAGATTAAATTTGGGTTTTCTTTGTTGCAAACTTATATTCCAGCTGGAGACTACAAATGCAGGTCTTCTGTTTTTAAAATAACAATGCAAATCTCTACCTTCATTAATAGAGGGCAATAATTCAGACAAAAACTATGTTTGTTTACCCTGCTACTCTCTGTGCCTTTTTCTCAAAGCTGACTTCATTCTGTAAAGGAGATATAAAATACAAGTATCAGAAATAATTGAAAGGAAACTTATTTTGGTCCATTCTCTTGCCCAAAGACAAGATCTAAACTGTTCACGGCACCTGTTCTTAAATCTTCAGGCCATCTACTTCAGAATTTAATTATCAAATTGTGAAAATACTGGCTTTGTTTTTCTTTTTTTTCCCCTCTAGTGCTTAACATAAATCTTTCTCCCTACAAACTGACCTCTGATTTTGTCTCAGAAAAAATACTGGTGTTTGCCTCCCCGTTTTCAGATACACTTTACATATTTGAACACAAGCCATCCCACCCTTGGTTGTACAGACAGAATTAATTTTATGTTATTTTGTTCATTCATATTTTTGTAAAGCTCATTTTGTTCAAGATGTTAGGCATATCATGTTTTCCAGCAGCTTGTTCTTGCTGTGTCATGTTTTGCAGGATATTTTTTCTGCTGATTCTCAAGTTGTCCAAAATTTTAATGAAATACAGTTGTCAAACCTGAAAAAAAAACCCACTCCATTTTCGCCTTTTTCAGTTTCAAACACAGTGGACATACTACTTCATACATGTTACTGAAGACAGTTTTATTTAAATGTCTAAATATAATGGTTGATTACTGGATTGTAGTATGACAATTCTGATGGATACTCAGGACAACAACTAATACTTCTTTGCAAATTTGTAATTTGCTATCCTATGTTTTTTGTTTTCTTATTCCAACCTTCTTCATTTTGACATATTTCTGTCTTTAATGTTGTTAATATTTTTCTAAGGCATCCTGGGATCTTAATTCCATGTTGATCTTTTACTATGGGATTTTTTTACTAACAGTGTTTTTATCATCCCAGAAATCATGAGTTTTATGCTTCATTACCACAACCAGTGTTGCTTTTCATCTTCAAATTCTCCCAGAACTCTATACTGACAATTTCTCTATCAGATGCATTTCACCTTGATTTCCTTCTTAAGGGTGAAATAACAAATACAGTCAACACATTCCAAGACCTTGTTAATATTTTGCATCTTGCTATATGCTGGACTTCTACTGCAGTCCAGCCTAGTCTGAAACTATTTCATCTGCCTCATCACCTTTGCCTGGTGTTTCATCTTGACCATAAAAGCACCTTTGTGATTTTTCTCTTTTATTGCCACTACGGACTTCACGGATTCTGCCACTCAGAGCAAGATTGTGTGCCTCGATATATGGAATAATATTTTACTCCTCTTCTTTGACTGTCATTCCTAATAAGGTTTCATATTCTATATTCATATTTGAATCAGGAGACTTAACTACTCCTATGCCAAACAGATTCTTTTTATCTGCTTAATTTGTTTCTGTTCTCACTTCACAAGTGGATGTATTACTGCTTGGGTTTCCCCATAGCGTAGCATGACAGCATGGGTTTGAAACCTGGTGAATGCGTAGCACTGAAACAAATCACCCGCTTTAAAAAGTAATAATATTAAGAGTAATAGAACTTTTCTAAAAATAAAAAGTGTCTGATGCAAATTTTAGAAGCAAAAATTTTCAGCAGCTCAATAATGCTGAGAAGTTGTCCAGCTGTGCTAATATCATTACTACCCTATCACCAAATATTTATCCCAGTGTCAAAGTGTATTTATATTATTATGTTGTTATTGCCTTAGGAAAAAATATTTTAATTGGTTTTTATACTTGTACTTCTAAATCATACCAGAAAAATATTAATGGACTGTCTGGTACAATTATAAAGGTTCACTTACATTTTCATTAAAATTTCCTTAAGATCATCTGCAGAAAAACAAGAAAACCTTTTAAGTTCATTGTTCTTTTTTGTTCATTGTTCTGTTTTGTTCTTTCTTTTAAGTTCTTTTGTTCTTTTTAAAAAACAATGAACTTTTGCTGTCTTAGTAAGACTTTTAACTAATAAAATTTAAAATGTGTATTTTCTAGAAAGCGCACCTTGTTTTTTAATATTACTTTAATGTGTTGTGTAATTTATTGTATTTATTTTTATGTCTTTTTCAATGAATCATTTGTGAACACTTTAGGAGATAAATAGTATGACTTGGCAATAATAGCACAGTACACAGTACACGTGTTATGTCTGATGCAATAGCTAGTCAGAGTCAGAATAGGGAAACTTAGAAAAAATAAATGGTTCCAGAACCATGAGCAAGAATTTTCTCTGAAAACCCACATTTCAAGCCATAAAATTCCCTAGCAGGATACACACTTTGGTAGTGAAATAGAAAATAAAGTAGTATGTTTTTATTTATTAGGCCTTTTTTGTTGATCAGATAGAGAGAAATCACACTGTCTGTAGTAGCTATTATGATGTACAATTTTCAAATAAGCTTTTTCCTGAGTAAAAGACATAACACACAATTCTTCCATATTCTGAGGACTGTTCACCACTGCAGACATGCAGTATGCAAATTAAATTTTTTTTACTCCAGCTGAGGCTGTACTTCTCCCATTGAGTGATTTATTTTACAAGAGAGAAAGCAGTATTTGCACCATTAACCTTCCCTGAGACTTTGCTGGGGGACGTTTTCCTCATCATTTTTATACGATTACAGAAGAGTCTAGGTATGAGAACCATCCAAGATAGAAATACATCTGGGAATGTCCTGGTCATGGACCTTGTATCTGCAGTCTTATTCTTTTAGTTTAAAACACAGGCCCTAAATAATGCTTTAAGACAGCTGTAAACTGTTTTCACCCTTTGCTGTGAAACTTTCTATCATCAGAACAAATCTGTTATAAATTGTATTAGCAGAAACTGACAAAATTTAGAAGTGCACATGAATCCTAAAATAGTTTATTTGGAAGAGTTTGTACCTTTGAAAAAATCTTATAGTGAACAGTAAAGCAACTGCTGGTGCACTAGAACAATATGTAGAAATAAGATTGGTCTACTAACATGTACAGATTTGTTTTCCAAAATGAAAATAATAACTTGTTAAATGTATTTACTTGTTGGTTCTTTTTTCTTTAATATCTGTATGTAGGCCTTAAAGGCCCATGGAAGTCAGATCTCCTTGTCAGTTCAAAAAATAAAATACTCACCATTTTTAAGGAGAGGTAAGGTAAAAAAATTAAGAGAAAACAGCATAACAAGACAACAGCATAACTTATTGTTCTACTCTTCCATTATTTCCCATTCAGTCCTTCTTCCCTTGGCTATTTACTTAAACTGTAAGCTATTTAGAGTGAGGGGGTTGTTTTCTGACTCATTGTCCATACAGATTGCTGGCATTCTGTACTAACAAGCAACTATTATAAACAACAACATGTATATTCTCTTTCATACAAACACAACAGATTTTTTAACAATCAAGAGTAAGGCTTAGAAAACAGACTCTACACCTCAGAGCAGAATAGTGGAAATTCACTGAGATTAAATAAATGAATGACCCAGATCCCCGGAGTTAAAGCAAAGAATTCGGCAATGCCACCCCCAGCAAGAAGTGTTGAAGAGACAGAAGGGAAGCTTCTGTAAAAGTACTGGAAGGGGTTAAAAATGAGACAGGAGTGAGCCACTCTTATGTGAATATAGTTCTCATTAAACAGAGCTGAAGGCTTCTAACTAGAAATTTCACATTATATAGCTTCCAGGTAGTTGAAATTGCCAAGTCAAAACACTGTTGGTGAAAAGATTCCAAGCTTTGCACCAACGTTGTTCAACAGGTAACAGTGACTGGGTCTGAAAGAAGATATTTCCCTTTCTCAGTGGCCAGTTCAGCAATATCACAGTGACACTAAAACACAGTCATTTTACAGACAGCTCTATCTTTATTCTAATCATTTTTTTTTTTAATGGAAACATTTATTTTGTCAAGACTAGCCAAAAGCACTAGTAAAAACTGCTTTGGTTTCAAAATGGAAATACATAATATGTGTGTTTATCACTGAAGACAGAATACAATCAGTAGATTATCAGATTCTCTAAACTGATTAAGAAAATTATAATGTGTGCAATTGCATGTACGGAGTCTATTTAAGAGGGAAATATGATAGGGAAGTTTATTAACTCATCCAAATAGCTACACATAAAACAGAATAGACACTACATGAAGATAATTAATTCATTGTTGTATTTATGGAATTTGTAAGAATACATTTAAAAAGTACAATACACATCTGCCCTTTCTTAAAGATGGGGACTCAAATCACATTGCAAAAGAGCATAAACTAGATTTTAGTCCTGAGTGACAGTATTTCTATTTGTGATAACTATACAACAACAATTCTACATATTACAATGATTAGTAAATTAGATTCTAAATGCCTTTGACTGCCTTTCTCCTCAGTGGATTTCTGTATAAATTTTGCATAAAGTCATTACTATTGTCACTTTAGTTGAATTGATATTACCTGCTTATTTCAAGATAATACTCTAAATAATTTTTCTTTTTCTCACCTGTAAAACTCCCATACTCCTGCATCAAAACAAAACTATAATGAAATAAAATTACTATTATAAAATTTTTCCCAGTATACCTGGAACTACAGCTTAGAAAGCCTCTTGTTCACTGCAAGCAAATTGGTAAAAATTATACTGAAACCTGCAAATAGGGGACACAAGGATAAATAAAAATAATGGACACATGGATAAATAATAATAAAAGGGAAGCATGAACTTGGCTTTTTAGAGTCAAATAATTTCTCACAAATCTCTTGGACCACTCTAGATCAGCTCTCAATTTTCCTATTACATGTAATCTTCATGGATCCAACTCTAAATACACAGAATGCTCTATATGATTCCTTACATTTCACTAAATATATTTTCAAATGTCAGTTAATTCCTGGCACAAGTCAATTTGGCAGAAGTGGACAAACATAATAAAAAGGTATAAAAATCCCTTATTTTCTCAACTGCTACTAACTACTTATTTTAATGCTGTTGCTTTACTATTTCTTCAACCTACTTGCTCTACAGTTCATTTTTTTGTTTATTTGTTTTTTCCTTTGCTAAATTTGTTTGGTTTATATTTAGAAATCTGGTGTCTAAGACTGTGGTTCCAAAACTCCTTTACTTCAGAAACAAAACTCTGAAACATTATTTCTTTCTGGTCTTCATGGGTGTGTCTACATGTCTTTTTAATTATTTTTTATCAAATGCAACACTACAGTAAGTAATAAAAATAAAGATAGAAACTGGATGAGACGCAGAAATTATTGTGAGAACGAGGTAGAGCATTAAAAAAAATGTGGCAAAGGCCAATTTAAAGTTTTCAGTGTAAGTAGGGAAGTCATTTTTTGATTTGCTAAATTACTCTAAGCAATTTTCTTAACCCCTCACAAATTATTAACAAACAAAGGCTTTCCAAATTAACTTTATTATTCAATGTTCCTATTTCCCATTTGCTATATTTTCATGGCTGCAGTCTGCATCTCAGATAATCCACACCTTTTTTGAAGAATCAGGCCTGGAGAGTAAGCACTGAGATAACATGCAGAGGACCAGAGAAAGAAGCATGGAAACCACTAAGGAGCAAGAACTGTGGAGGAATTACTTTGCAACCAGTCCAGCTTATAAAATTGTTCATTTTATAATAATTGTTAATTTATAATTGTTATTTTAAAAAACTCAAAGCCTCACCAGTGAGAAAGAAGTGTGAGGCTTCAAATTGCTATCAGTTACGTGCCATATGCACAATTATTTTCCCACAGCCTTTACCATTCAGCTGCCTAAAGTTTATATCATGTATTTTTGATACAACTACCTACCTGTGTTTCCAAATATATTCACAGCTTCAACTTTTGCTGCTGTCTTTACAAATGAAAAACAGTTCCACAGATATACCTCTGATATAACCAAGATCTTCCACAGAATCATTCATGGTGTATGGATTGATAGATTGCTATGAGCTGAATTAAACCATTCTTTTTGAGTTAAACAAAAGACTGTCTAATTTAGAATGTCACATTTCTGAAACAGATATTCCTCCAAACTGTCCCAATAAATTGTGCACATTCATTGAGGGACTCGAATACTTCCTCTCTCTAAGAGGTTGGAAAGTTCAACCTTCTTTAAAATATTACCAGAGTCTTTACTTTTTACAAAACAAGGAAGAAGTTTGTTTAAAAGTATTTTCACGAGACTATTCACGAGGGGGAATGTGAACCCGCAGGAGGTGAACCTGCTGCTCTAGGAACAGGGAAGCCAGAGCTGCTCCTGTATCACCATCTAGTGGAGAAGAGCCCTGCTGCTCATTACACAGCTCCCGAGCTCCGTGAGTGTGAGACCGGGTTCCTGACTGAACCTCAACTGATGGATTGCACACTATCTGCTTTATCTAGATCTTTATGCCCAGAGATCAATTAACTTCCAGATAGGAGACTGGAACTTACACCTAAATATGTTCAAAGTAACAACCTAAGAGCTCTGGATATCTTACCTTTTTTAACCTTTTGCCTCCTTGGACCAAAACATTCAGCATATTTTTTTGAGTGTCATAAATGTCATGTTTTGAGGTGAAAAACTAGAAACTGTTCCCTAACTGTCATTTGGAGTAAAGAGTCATCGCAAATAATGGGTTTCTTGCAAATTAATGGGACAGCAAATTGGCCTAATTTTTTTAGGGAAATAAAACAACTGGGCACAATTTACACAACTGAAACAAGGAGAAGAAGGCACTGTTACTTGTCCTGAAACAAAGACAAGAAGGCACTACTGGAAAAATCATGTCTATGGGGTAAGCATTCAAAGAAAAAAGAAAGATTTCTAACACTTACTATCCTTTCTTGTAACATTAAAGCAGTAACTCTAATGCAGTAGTAAGGGAAATAGTAAGGGAAAAAATAGATTCCAATACAAATTTTACATCCAGTGGGGCTAATATTTAAAAGCCATATTGATATTTTCAGTGACATCAGAGAGACATGGTAACTATTCTCAAAATTTCACTGGGGCAGAGGTATCATAGTGTATGTACTTCCAATAGATTTCAGCTATGAAATAGTGTAGTTTTTATCTTCACAGGTCAATGTAGCATTTAGGGGTTTTTTTTCCTGACCTAACTGTGTATTTTCATACCTAAATATATTCACAGAACCACAGAATGGGTCAGGTTGGAAGAGCCTATAGTGCATCATCTAGTCCAACATCCCTGCTCAAGCAAGGCACATGGTGTAGGACTGTATACGGGCTTGGATATCTCAGGTGAGGGAGACTCCACAACCTCTCTGGGCAGCCTGCTTGGTCACTGCACAGTAAAGAAGTTCTTTCTCATGCTCAAGTAGAACTTCCTGGGCACCGCCACACGCAAAGACCCCAAACCAAACAAACAACAAAACACAAAACCCAAAGAATTGTAGCCGTCTTGCAAGATTGTAGTGTTAGAGTAAAAAGCACATTTCCACCTAGAGAGGGGTCAGGAGGTCAACAGAATCAAACACCACTTCAAAAGTTCCCAGTGCTCACAACACTTTGTTGTATGAAAAGGAAGGCCCTACCTTTGATTGAAGACAAGCAAACAACAAAATTCACTAGCTGAGTACAATACCCTATTTTACACTTTTTTTGAGAACTCATCCAACTCTAAGCAAAACCAGACATTACTCACTTGCAATGTTTTAAACAAAATCTTGCATTTTATTGCTGTTATTTTGCAAAATTAGTTTTCCTTCTACTTTCACTTTTGAAGACTGTGTTTGCAGTTGTACACCATGTGTGCTTTCTAGATTAGATAGCCAGGCCTGATGTTGAAATATAAACTGAAACTGCAAAACACTTTTCAGACAAGAAGTTATGCAGCGGCAAGAAATTTAAATATTCTAATGTCTGAGTATGTTAAAGGAAAATATGATATCAATATACATTATTTGTCAGACACCAGCACAAGTAACTCACCTTGCTTGGCCTTAAGCAGACAAGGAACTCAAATTTGTAGATCCAGTCATATCACTTGGGAGGTTTCTAGAAAAAGCTCTCCTGCACTCACGCAACTTGCAGAAGTTTTTCTGCCAGAAGACTTTCCACATGTTCCTGGCTACCAATGAAGGAAGGCCTAAAAACTAATAACTTGAATTAACTTTATAATAATAATTGGAGTAAAATCACCAATTGCAATTCCTCTTGCATTTACTTTAAGCTATATTCCCTCCCTTCTCCTAAAAAATGTAAATGCCTCTTGCCATACAGTTCAGTATAGTTCAGGCCATTATCCTGGGAGAATCAGAGAATAAAAGGGAAAGGAAGGAAAAAGCATAGTTCTGATAAGGAATATTGACCTGGAAAAGTTGTCAAAGATGGAAGATATTGAAAGGAAAACGTCTAATTGCAGGCATTAACATCTGTGTAAACACCACAGAGATCCAGTACTGTGACCCTAGGAGATAATGTGAGGAAGGGAAATAGAATTTCTAGTATTTAATATGGCAATAGACTGAAGAGTCTAAGAATTGAGAGGAAGATGATAGGTTTTTTTACATACTTTTATTTCGTTTAACAAAAACTTTTTGGGGGATTGAATTGCCACTTGAAGATATGGAGAAACAGAAATAGAGAAATGAGGAATAGTAAAGAAAAAAAAGACAAAACATGGAAATTTCAGCTAAATGACCCTTTGCATTATATTCTGTTAAAATGTAAGTAGAAAATTTACAATTTTGTTTAATCTCCCAGTAACTGCAGTTGGAAAAGAATGTATGTCAAAACCCCATACCATCTTATCATAGAGGTTAAAGTGCTTAAATTGGGAAAGTCAGGTTGGGACCCCAGCACTCGGGGTTAGGACACCTCCATTTTTCCAGTTATTGCTAAATAGAAGACCTTCTGAGAGGTGACTGGTAGGAAAGATGTGTGCTAATGTCTTTACAAACAATTCTGTGGGTGAAGGAATGGGTGTTAACATCTTAGAAATGAGTCTTAATATCTCTACTGACTTCAAGCCGAAGGTTTGTTACAGATCCCAGACAGCTTGACAAACAGGCAAGGGTCTGCGTAAGCCTCAACTTCCGAACTTTGGGGTAAAATGACAGGTTCCAGGGGGAATATATGGTAGATAGTTCAGGAAGGCTGTCCCTTCCTAGTACCTCAGCCAGTGGGGGAAGCAAGAGGGCAACATACGGCCGGGAGCTCAGGATAAAAGGAGGCCACATCCTCTAAAACCGAGAGAGAGAAACCCCGCTGGCGTGTGCCCGGGTGGACTCACTGCAATTATGCGAATAAAGTTGCAGGATTCCTCTGTCTCCTTTGTGGACGCTGGCTTTTCACAGCGTGGTTTTCCGTACACGCCTGAGCCCCCCGGAGGAAAGCAGCCGCTCCGGCTGAGCAGGGACGATGCTCCGTCTGCAGGGATGGGGAGAATGCTCACTGCTCACCTGGGGGACAGGTAGGCGCCGTCCTTACAGGGTCTACAAAATTCTCCACTGGGAATCATAGAAACAAAAAAACAAACCAGCAAACAGGCAAAAAAGACAATACCACCCCCCCCCCCCCCCCCCCAATCCCACACACAGAGTTTGCCGATCACTATTTAAACATTGTCGCACGTTTCCACACCACTACGAAGTGGAAGACTGTTGGAAGACTTTATCAGACGGCATTTAAGGCCGTTTTGCGGGTGGGTGGTCGCTGCCCCCGCTTCATACCGCCTGTATGAAGTGTGTTCACTACCCTGACCTGCCCGCGGTGCTCCAGTGCAGCAGACCCCGCGGCAGGATCCCACTCCGTCTCCGCCACGCTGATTCTGTGGGATCGGCAGGAAAGGGGTTAAACGAAGGAGCCTCGGCGTCTGGAACACGGCGGACTGTTCCATTACTTCCAGAGGGGAGACCCACTTACACTTTGCTAATTATTCGCTATCAGATAATGTCATGACTCGAAAAGTAAAGCTATAAGCAGTCGTTATAAAGCACAACAAGCATGTCTGTGAGTCAAAACAGGAGAACCTGAGGTAAAATCTTGATGGCACCTCCGTCTTTTCTCCTGCGTGGGCAAGTTGCGCTCAGCCCGGTCTGAGGGAGGAGGCGAGGCGGAACCCCGGTAGCGTGTTTGGGGCTCGCAGGGGCGCTTTAGGAGTTTTAGATACACTTTAATTTCTCCTTTCAGCATCGCTAGAGTTTTCCTCTTCCCTGGCTGCTTGTAACAGGCCTTGTTTGCCTATCCGGGACTGGGAGGAGAGGAGGAAGGGCGGGCAGGGGAGCGGTGACGGCAGGAGGGTTCTGAGGTGACAAAGGCGCGGGAAGCGGCCGGAGCAGCCCGGGTGCTGCTCGGTCAGGGGGTCAGTGGCTTTCTTTAGCTCAAATAATTATAGAATCGATCGTGCCGAGACCAGTGGAAGAGATGTGACAAACAGGTTTGGGAGTCCTGAGCATAAACGAGAGTAACTCGGCCGGATCTCACAGGCGGTGTTGGAGAGCCGGGGCTGAGATCCGCCCCAGGCGGTTCGGGGACAGGCGGAAGGCGTCCTCAGACATCTGCTCACACCACTGTTTTGGAGTGTCTTAGAGACATTGTCTGTGTTCTTTAGGATAGACTTAATATGTCCGTATAGAGGAAAAAAAAAAAAAAGTGTCTTTTTTTTTTTTTTTTTTTTTTTTTTTACTGTTAATGGTAAGAATTAAGAAAGTTAGGAACTGGGTTCTTACATTTGCACTTTGACAGGAAGAAACAGGGTGCTTCAAGTCTTATGAAGGAGCTGGTTTAAAAGCAGCTATTAGTGATAGAGAGCTTTCCATCATACTAAAAATATTTCTGTGGAATCATAAGCATGGGCAGTGCTTCCCAGGCAACTATAAAATGCCAAGCCCACTTCCTCTGAGAAACTCTGAAACTTAAAACCAGATCAAAACCACACAGTATTAACAAATTTAGAGCTTACAATGAGAGAATAGAAGGGGCATTGTCTTTGAGAAGCAAAATTAATTTTTGTAACATATTTTCTTCTGTATTATTTATAAGAAGATTTCTTTTCTGCGTAATTTTTCTTCAGTACCAGCTGAGCAGTATTGTTTCAGTAATACTGTGGTAACATTGTATAGATGGAGAATCCACATATCTCAGAGAAATTATGAGAGATTGAACTACATTATAACCTGGGTCCCTCTGGGGTGCAACAGTGAAACAGCACCAAGTGTGCTTTAATCATTATTCCTGCACTGGCTTTTTTTGTTTTTTGTGGCTAAATAAGGATCTCAGTGCACTAGACTAGCAAACCAGAATCTTTCCTGAGTTCTACATTACCAAAAATAGCGTTTAATTTACAAAGTTGCAGTATGTTTTTGCAATCAAAGGAAAGTGTATAAGCTGGAGAAAACCTATTGGATTAACAGTAGTGTAAATTTTTGCTTGGCACATAGAGAGTTCTAAGAGGTTATCCTTAAAATTTCTGCCTCCCTCCCAAAATTCCTAGGAGCAATAATTAAGTATTATTCTACAGCTACCTAAACGTGTAGTTGTATTCCTATAGCCAGGTTATTACAGCTCTATAACTTCCCAGAAATTACATGTGAAATTTTCTATTTCAGGCATTTTGACAGCAGTAAATAGCATTTTGAATGAAATTTTTGGGAACTGAACAGATTATATCTATTACATGTGAAGAACACCAGCCATAAAGAAGTCTCATATAGACATCTCTGAACTGCTTTTAGAAGAGGGTAAAGCTGGTAGAGGCCTGGTAAGAAAATCTTCATTTAAATATACACAATTTTATTGTTGGGAGGGAAGATTATTCAAGGATTGAGAAAGAGGAAGAAGGTAAAGTTAATACGTTTGGTAGATCTTGAATGTTCAGCTTTTACACGGTTTTATACTAACTTCATAACACCAGGAAGGTTGCAGGAATGATATGTAACACAATGTCCACCATAGTGAAACAAAGCCTTACAGCCAGTCCATCAGACATGTATGAGACACTCCTTCCCCCAGAGGCCATGTTATATTTTTGAGTTAATCATCAACAGTAAAGGAATACCAAGGATTTTTCTCACTTTTCAAGTTCTAGATGGTATTTATGAGAAGATATAAAAAATAGGGGTATGATAAGGATATCATGACTACCTGTAAGATAAAATATACTTCCCAATAAAATTCAGATGGACTAGGAAAAAACTCATTTACCTTTATAAATCTATTTTTTAAAACCAAAGCAAACTCCCTAAATGTCTGTCTATCACTAATTTTTAGATGTTCAATTTTTCACAAAATTTAATTCTTAAGGAAAGCTCAGACATGGGTAACATCTCTACTTGGCATGCCCCTAGGCTGGACAGTTAACTTCAGTACTTCTGAAGTTTATGAGGCAACATCCAAGTTTAGCAATATGCAACATCCAAGTTTAGCAATAGGCAAAGTTATTCACAGACAATCATAAACACAGCAGAACATTTACATTTTAAATTAAAAAAAATGCAGTCACTAGTCTAAATGAAACTTGGTGTGAAAAAAATTTAGAAAAGGAAAGATCATATTTTTAGGCCTGCGTATATATAACAATTTTTGTGACAGTTTTTCATGTAAGTACTTTTTGTGCTTTTCTATAATTTAAACAGAAATTTATAGCATGGCTCTCGCAAATAATCTCTTTGACAGCAGATTATCCCTTATTTGACTGAACTTTTTATCCAAACATTATTCAATCACAAATTCCTTTTCTACACTATTAAAATGGCATACCCACCAAAGTCAGTTTTTCATTCACTTTCTAGTCATAGTACATTCTTCTTTGGGCATTTTGCTATTCTGTAAACACAATTTATAAGAAAAAAATAAACCCAGTAAAATAATTTGTTATAGAGACATCCTCTTTTTAAGTTAGTGATTCTTTAAGTGAAGCAGATAGAGGTTCACATCATGGATTATTTTGCCAATGAAGAAAAATCAAAATAGGAAAATAAAGTAAGGACTTTTATATGCTGCCTCTAACCTTTGGGAGCAAGTAAGAAGGAAGCAATCCAAAACGTTAGGGAAAACACAGCCTAGTGGCAAAGATAAACATTGCCCAAGGAAATGCAGGAGGAAAAAACACTGTAACTAGAGGAGAGTAATCACTAGTGTAGCCTGGAATAAACAAAAGACTTTCTTAAGTCTGGAAAAGAGGGGAAACAGCAATAGAATATATGAAAGTAATGAATAAGTTTAGGAAAAAGTCTAGTGAATGAAAGTATATAAAGTATTTTGTGGTGAGTATGCACATATGTTCTTGGCAGGGAAATGCATATTTTGAAAACTGCCAGGTTATTGTAGTTTATGGATCTATTTAGAAAGCAACTGACTTTAAAATTGGCAGTGTATTCTTACTTAATTTGACTTGGTTAGTGCAGTGTCTCTGGTCAGAAAAAATAGACGGCATTAAATGTTTTGATGCACTCTATTTATAAAGATTGTGTGTACATTCTTTTCCTCTGAAACCATGTGAATGTTTCACTCAAAGTCTCAGCTCCTTTTTGGTTGATAGTCAACGTGAATCTCTCTTGCTCTGCTTTTCTTACAGCTACCTTCCCAGTGATTGTTCAGGCGTGTATATGGGTATCTGTGTCTTCTCTGCATCAATTTCTATGGCATTTTACATCTCTTTTTCTCACACATGCCTATCCCCAAATATCCAACAAAACATGTGCCAACCACATGTCTTTGTTTTTGGTGGTGACATGCACCCATGTTCTTGTGGAAACTGGTTCTTTTTTTCAGAAAGTTAAACTACTTCTAACAGTGATTTTGAAGAGCACTGCCTATGACAATTATCTGTAATGTGTTTTATCTAACAGCGATTTTATAGATAACAGACCATGTTAATAAATTGAACTCAGCATGGAAAACAATACTAGCAGTAGCACAGGTATACAAATCACAGCCTCCTCAGGAGAGTCAATGTATCATTTTTCATACGAGTACTTGCACTGGAATGCAATCAACAGTAGAAAAAGTTGGCAAACCTACAAAATGTACAATAATAATTCAAAATAACAATTTAACAATGCTGTCCACACTGGTCTTTCATTATCATCACAATTTTAAAATTATTTCCACTTACCTATAAGCTTTAAGGAAACTGATTATGCTTAGTGTGTTATTTCTCCAAATGTGTACCTTTGAGACAAAAATTTTCTATGGTGAATTCATCTTTTAATATGTTTAAGAAACCTGAGGAAGTTGAACAGTATTTTAAAATAGTGGGAGGATAAATACAGAAATGTAAACATCAAAAACAGGAATTTAAATATATCATGATCCAGAAAAGGATATTTTCCATAAATAGATCATTTTGATGTGTTTTTTAAGGTGCATCGTCTAGGCAGAGGCATATATTTGCATTTAATTTGAGTTTCTCCAGGTCAACAGCTCAATTTTCTGGACCACTTATTGTCCCTGTCAAAAGTTTAAACAAAAATTTTAAAAAGGATTGTGCTAGTGGAGCATCCATACATCTTCTAAAGTCCTGACAAAGTAGATACAGGGCTATTTGTCCCTGTGGCCTTGCTGAGAAGCAAATTTCCAGCACATGTCCAGCTACATAAAAAAAAAAGAAAAAAAAAAAAGAAAATAAAAGTTATAAATGAAATACTCAGCATTGAGAAAATAACAGATTATGTTTTATTTATCCTTACCCTTTTTCTATTCTTATCTTAAAATCAATAAATTACATCTCAGAAGTAATTTTCAATACAAATTTATGTTGACAGCCATAACCCAAAGGAGTGCAAAAGTTACTTGTGCTTATTTCATTTTATTGCATTATATGTTTTCTCCTCACAGTCTCACTGTAACATCCTTTTGTAAGGGCCACAGGAAGTCTAAACCAAGAGGGACATCTGCTACAGGTTAGAAGTCTGGTTCAGACACTGTGTAGGACTTTTTAAAATGTCTTCATATGAACAAATATTTCAACTGATAGCCAAATCAATCAACTTTCTTTTATCAGGTTTCTGGATAAATATAAAGTCATTAATTGCTTGAATAATGAAATAATTAGAAATGTGAATGTGATTTACCTCTAGATGGGGAACTACAGTTTTTTCTTACTTTCCTTTTGTCAAGTCACTTTGAGAAGATTGCTTTAGGCGTGTCTATAAAATGCAACATAAATGGAACATGCATGGACATTGGAAATAATCTGTCTGAAAATTGCATATTAAAGTGTTCAAACAGACCTTGGCACAAGCTCAAAGCTTGCCAGCTTGCACTTTCCCAGACAATTCCTGTGCACAATTTAGGCATTAGTGTTAGTCATGAACCATTCTCAGTGGGCAAAACATGCATATGACTGTCCTGGGTAAAACATGGAACATTAGGTGGCTACAAGCTCCAATGCCAGAGAACAGTCCCAGGCATGTTTAACCTGATATTTATATGTAGCCATTTCATGCTTTGGCTGAGGATGATTAACACTTCTGAAGAATCGGAAAGTTCTCTCTTCCAAGGAAGCAGTTTTTAAAGGCCTGAGCCCAAGACACTTTTTTTGATATATGCTATATATAGATAAGCATATCTCTGTTTTAAATCTTCTTTTTCTGGCAAGTTCATTAGAAATGGAATCACAAGGCATGTTACATTATTCTCAATTTTTTTAATGCATACAAATATGACTTTCTGAATACAGAGCCGAATACAACAGCCCTTAAGGCCAATTTTTAACTTCTGTCTTTTGACAGAAGATGATTGTCCACATTTATTTGCTGGCTTGTGAAGTTCTGTATTGATTTAGATTTACTTCTTAAAAAGTGGAGAAAGGAAAAAAAAAGCCTGAATGTTTTTATATTTCTGTCTTAAAGTTTTCCATAGTGGGACTCAACAACAGTCTTGTAGGAAATTTAACAGTATTTCTTATGTGGCTAACATGACAGTAAGTTGTCCTCCCAGTGCCTAGACAAGCCAAGACAATTGAGAGGATAGAGTTATATAATGCTCAAATTAAGAATAAAAAAACAATCGACCCCCCCAATAAAAAAAAAAAAAAAACAAAACACTAAAACCAACAAAACAACAACTACACACAAAAAAACCAAACAAACCCAAAAACCTACCACTACAAAAATTACAGGAGCAGGTATCAGGAATGATACTGCTTCCCTTCTGAAGTTCAGCAATGGTGAGAAAAGAGCCTAAAGAATATCATTGTCAATGTGTAACTGATCATTTATCTTGCCTAAAAAATCAGCTGCTGTTAGGTTTGTTTTTAAGGCCCTGTTATAACAATTTTGGGACAGTCTACTTGTCCAGCAGTCTATCATTGGCCTTTTTTAAATTATATAATGTGTCTTATTATTATGTATGTTTTATAGTCTAAATTAAATGTTTTAATTGTCTTTAACTTTATTCAGAATTGCTAGTACTTTGCATAATCAAGAGTTTACTTTAACATTCAAATGAAAGTACCAGAATTTTGTCTTGTCATTTTTTCTCCATAGAAACATTATTGTACATTTTAATATATATGCCTGCCATAGAATTCATACAGTTTACAAACAGAAGCTCATTCTTAACATGGTCGAGATAATGCAAGCTTGTCACTTAAAATGAAAAAGTACCATTTAATTTCATATTAAATTCTTGTTAGTCAATTATGCTAAATAATCAGAAGAAGGAAAAAATATAACTTCTATCTGGCTTACAAGGAAAATAAATAAAAATCAGTAGTCTCCATGAAGTTGTAAACTTAAAGCAAGTAACCATACAAATATTTGACTCCTCAGGCTTCTTTGGCTTTTTCTTTAACCTGTACCACTTTGAGTTTCATATTTAGGTTGCTTACTTTCCACAGTGAATATTCCCCAGTCAATTAGTTACATGGTGCTATTATTTGTTCCTGTGAACTGAAGGCAATGCAAAGAACATAACTTTGTATTACTTGTCATACAGCATACATTATTGAATTTTTCCTAATCATTGTGTCCAGCCTTAACACCAGATTCTAAACAGAGTATTTAAATTTAGGATGATAGCTAATGATTGTGTAACTGTATTGAGATAACAAGCTAGCACTTTTTATAGGAAAGTTCTTTCCAATTATTGAAAGATTATATAAAATAAACAGTCATAATTAAAAAAACTATTTTACTGACATGCCCTAATTATTTTAAAAATCTACCTAGAAATACATATACTGCAATATGGGTAATATACATACCTGTAAATTACTAGGAGGTAAACAGAATGCACAGTATTTGTGCATCACATAACAATTTAAAATGACAGGTAAACAACTTAAAATGACAGGTACTTGAATGTTATACCAACCCTTAAAGACACAAAAATGGTAAAAAACAATGCATTTTTCATTAATTCTACAGAAAAAATAAAATCAAGTTACAACAATCATATCTAAGAAAACATTGGTGCCAGGTGTATTTTTAGTCCACTATTACATGCTGTCCATAATTTATGAAGCTGAATAACAACATGTAGCAGTCAGGGAAGTTAGCATCACAGTGAAGAGGGCAAAAGAGGTCCCTTCTCTACTTTCAGCAATACTATCTTTGCATTTATAATGCTTATCACAGTACACAGCAACAGCAGTTGTAAACAGCAGCAAGAGACATACTTACAGCTTTCCGTATATTTTGTGAAAATTGGTTGAATACTTTCTCCATGAAGATCCTTAATTCCTTCCTTTTGAATTAAGATTTACTTTGAAGAACAAAAAACGAGTCTGAGAATAACAGACTGGATAAATAGCTTAAATTTATGGGAACTCAGTCATTTGTTTTGGGCAAATGCATCTTTTGACATCAAAGGGAGCAGGATCAGGTTCTAAAGCTTTATCCTGAAACTTGCAGTTCATTTTCTGGACTACACAGGTGTGGATTTATCAGAGGAATTGAGAGACCTCTGCCCTTCTCCACACTGTGACCAGCTTTGTTCATGCAGTGTATGCTCCTTAGTGTGCTACAGTCATGGTTGCATGGCTGCATAGCTCCTCCCATACAGATTAGGGCTATCCCCACCCCATGACTAAGACCTGGAACAGAAATAAGGTTTAAAGGCTTTTCAGGCAGTAGTTATCAGGTTATCTGAAATACATGATTTATAACTTCTCTGGTCATTTCAGGCATAATGACATGAACCCTGTGCATACTAAGGTGCTTTTAGGAATATAGTGAACATCCAAGTCTGCAATGGACTGTTGTGACTGAGCTTTTGAAGCAGAATACAAGGAACACTTGTCTGAATGCAGTCAAAGAACTCGATCTTTCATTTTAAAAAGTGGAATAAAAATATTTAATTTCCTTTAAGGAAAATAAAATCCTGAGTTCTGCCCATCGGTGTTACACACCACCTTCTAAAAGAACTAATGGTTTAAATTAGTTGCTCTCTCATGCAGCTAATACAGCATAGTACTCAAGTAAAACAGCCATTTCTACAAGTTCTTTTAGTTGAACAGTATTTTAAAAGCATTGAATAGTCTAGTGATATTCTCATTGAAACCATAATCAAATAGGTACCATAAAACACAAAAAACCCATATCTGACATTTGAAAATTAAAATTTTAATGTTCTCTGTTTTATTTACATATTAATTCACCAACTAAGAAAAAAATAATTATTTAAATAGATTACTGAAATCACGGAAAGACTCCATCAACATGAATTAGTAACAATCACTTAGAAGTAGATTGAAATAGTATTCCTGAGCTTTGTAATTTTAGAATTACATTTTCCTGGAAATTCATAGATGTATAAGTATACATATATATGCTATGTGAACTCCAGATAGGTAGTTCCTTAAATTATATTTTATTTCCAAAAGAATTTAAATAGTTCTCCCCTTGAGTTACAGAGTTGCAATGTATTAAATTAAGTGCAAAGACTTAAGGACACACTTCATTTGCAACACCAATTATTTACCTTTATTTCAAATTGATAACTTCAAGTTATAAATGCATAAACGATTATAGGATTGGGACCTTTTGTATTAAGTTGGAACAAAGGTCTGTAATACATTTTTTTCAGAACTCAGCTTACTCTGTCTGTTAATATGTGCCATTAGAATAATAGTATTTCCATTACTGAATTACTGTGTTTTCCAGTGCCGTCTTCACTTCTGTACTTTTAAACAAAAACACATACACTTATAAACCAAACTTTGATTTATCCAAAATTACGAATTTTGTAGTAGTTTAAGCATAAGAGAGGCATTGGAAATTTGTATTAAAAACAGAGCACTATTCAAAAAATCCTAAGCATTGGAGAGATCAGGTGCACTGGTGTAAGATTTTATCCCTTTGTGCAAATAACATTTATCCAGCGCTGAAAGGGTGTGTTTATATGTCACAGGGTATTTACAGCTGTGTCCAGCTGATTCCTGGAGTCGACAGACAAGCAGTGCTTCTTCTAGAAATGAAAGGATTTTTGTCCAAGTACTGAGCAGCAAACGACACTGAGTGAGTACTAAAAGACATAGTTAATTCATGGGATGTAAATGCTTCTTCCTGTGCTATGATTATTCTGTTTTACCTGTACAGAGGAACACCAGAAAGTCTTTCAGATTAGGACATGCTCTTTCTCCAAACACTCCTTCACAACACACTATTAAAATATTTCCAGTAAATCTGGTGGTGGTGGAGCCTCGGCCTCCAGCGAAGGACATTTCACCTGAACATCAGTGTTTTCCCCAGTGCTCGTCCAAAAAGCCCGTTTTAGAAAGCCACTCCCGTTCCGTATTCATCTGGAAATCCCTCGCCCCGGCAATGCTTTGAGCAGCGGGTGTTTCCGTTCCTGCGGCGCGGCCTCTCACATCCACAGAGGAAGGGCACGAGCAGCGACAATAACTCCAGCGAGTGTCCCACCTGCAGGGGCTGCCGCCTTTGAGGGCTCAGTTTAAGGGCCCTTTCCAGGTCTGCCTCCTGCGAGGCAGCCTTTTGCAGTCCTCCTCCTCGTTCTCTCCACCGTGCTTAGGCCGGACAAAAACATAAACACCAAAACGTGTATTCATTTTTCAAGAGAATCCCTTCTTCACAAATCCTCAGCGCAGGCTTAAGCGCAGACTTCGGTCTCGTTCCGTGCACCAAAAGGCAGGGAGGAGGGGGAAAATTAAAAAAGGGGAAAAAATAGAAGGTCGTGCAGCAGTCGGAGGGGTGTGGAAGGGAGAGGAGCTACACAGGAGAGGGTTTGCCTGGAGAGGCGAGGCAAGGGAGCCTCTCCAGCTGCAGCGGCGGAAGCAGCGCTGGTGGAGAGAGGGAGAGATCGGGCGAGGAGGAGGCAGCGTAGGGAAGGGGGAGGTTGCTGGTGTTTGGCGCCGGTGGAGGGAGTCATTCCTGCCGCTGCACTTCCGGTCGGCATTTTGTTCTGAGAGGGAGCGAGAGAGACACACACAGGATCCTTCCCCCTCCTCCTCCTCGCCCTTCTCTCCCTCTGCCCCCCCGCTCGGTACCGACTCACCGTACCCAGGCCGCCCCTCCCCGCCCTCCTGCGCTCGCACTCTCGGAGGGAGCGGCGGCGGTGGCGGCCCCTTGGCAGCGCTGCCCCTCGGCCACCCTCCGCTCTCCCCGGCTCGGAGCGCGGCTCGGAACCGGTTCGGCGCGGCGCGGCCCGACCTGTGTTGATGTTGTGAAGCAGGCTCGGGGGGAAGGGATTTGCCTCGGCCGCACACCCCCCGGCTCTACATGTTCGCTGCACTGAGGAGGAGACGGAAGAGGAGCCAGCCCCCCTCCCGGCCCGGATTATTGTTGTTATATTATCTCCCCTCCTCCTCCTGCTCCGCGGCGGCGGCGGCGGCCCAGCGGCGGCGGCGGCTCCTCTGAGGAGGGAGGGGGGCGGATTTCTCTCCCCCTCTCTCGGATTCTCGTTGGATTCAGACGCCGATTTGCTCAGGTAATCCCCCCCTCCTTGTCTCCCCTTCCCCTCCCTGCCCTCTCCAGCAGCGGGCCGGGCCTCTCAGCCCAGCGGCCCAGCACTGCCGGGAGTAGAGGGGATTAGCTGTTATCCGGGGGTAGAGGGGAGTAAGTGGCAACCGGAGGTGTTTATTTCGCAGCCCCAATTCCTGCTCGGTCGGGTTTGGCGGAGGAGGTTGGTTTGTGCCGGGCTGCCGGGAGGCCCAGGCCCGGCGGAGGGCGCAGGCCCGCCGGCCAGCGCCTTTACTCCAGCTCGGGGATTAGAAAGGCGAAGCGGCTGCTCAGTGACAGGCCTCAACCCGAAAAGAGCAGGAGGAGGAGGAGGAAACAATACAATTAGTCGCAAAGGTGCACTGATCCTTTCCCATATTTACAACTTCACCTAGAGCAAGGAAGGAGGGTCCCAGCGCAGACAGCCTCTGAAGTGAGGCAGGAGTAAGTGGAGGCATAGGGGAGGAGAGACAATGTAAATACTCAGAAACAAAAATGCCACTTGTCTTTGCTATTACCTTATTCTTCTAACCAAGTGAGTTCTGAACATTAAAAAGTTTAAATGCTTTTGGTTTTATAATCTGAAGATGTTTCATTTCTAAATAACATTATTGGTTAGTATATTAATGACTTAGTATATTTATAGCATAAAATAGTGTTTGAAGGATGATTGACACAACATGAACACCTGCAGACCTAAGAAATACAGATAGCCTAGCATATTGTATCAGGTACTCCACACAATTTTGGTGTCTGTGTCCTGTATACACTAGAGAAATATATGTTAAAGGAAGAAATATAATTTTCTGCTTCTAGCAAATGGAAAACAGGCAAGGGATCCTGTGTAAAGTGCTGTGTTTATGACATTTAAGGGACCAAGGTGAAGATGAGATCTTAACCAAAGTACTTGAGGATCACATGTAAATTTATTTAAGTGAAATGTGAGGAATGCTTAAAAAGTGTCTTTTCTTGTCAGACTATATCACTTTGAGATCCCGAGGTTGTTATTGGCTGTTTGTGTCCATGATGTTTGAATATGTAATAGGTGTCATTTTTACAGGTCAACTGTAAAACTGTGTTTTGAAAATGACTGTTTATTAGTCTCAGGTCTTTATAAATAAATAGCAGCTGATTTACAATAAAGTAAATCTTGGCCTTATAAGTGGTAGAGTTGTAAGTGTTGCTAAAAACTCAGGCACATTTAAACAAACAACCTCTGAACTAATAAAAATACTTCAAAAGAAATTTCATAGCTGCAGAAAATTTTAAGATACAAAGTTTTCATCCTTGTAGAGACGAATTTTGTTAGTGGCAAACGATTATTGATATTACATAATTTGTTAAAATTTCCGCAGGGTTTTTAGTAGTTCAGGTAGATTCGTTGTTATAATATGTGGTTACTATATCTAATAGAGTAACTTTCTGGTGCATTGTGTTCAGAGTCTTGTAAATGAAACTCTGCTATCGTGCCTCCCGTGTGCCCTGATACATGTTTAAAAGGGTGAAGTTAATATAGCTGTCACGTAGAAGGCGTGTTTTTAATGCTGTAAATCCGTGTAGTAGTCAGTAGCGTGTCCGTGATTTGTATTGGTCAGGGAGCAGTTTGAATTTTAAAAAGCCAGAAGATCCTGCTGAGCCCCAATCCCGGCCTCCCTTCCTCCCACTAATCTCCCATTCCTGTCTTTGTGCTGCCTGGTCCTGTTAGACACTGTTTGCAACAGGGCCTCAGGCCTACGTGCGTGAAGAGGAACCATTTACAGTTCGAAAAAGCAGCTTTTTATTTTTAAACTTTGTGAAATGCGGAGGGAGCCACTAGTCGTCTCTAACTGTCCCCACCTCAGTGTGTAACAGCGGAGTTGCTGTTTCCTTTTGCCCCGTAGTGTGCATGGAAACCGAGTGTAACTCTGCTTCACAGGAAAGAAAGGACTGTGCAGAAGTAGTTGTAGTTCTTGGGTAGTTTTCATCATCAGGAAGCGACATTACAGCCCTAGCGTTTCTTGCGTCTGTGTTTCAAACAGCTGCCGTGCTACGAATGTGTTTGTTAAGCTAACATTAGTGAACTTTTCTGACTGATTTTTCATTTAAGGAGGGTTGCTTTAAATATTCTCGATATGAGCAGGAAATGAGCTACTGTAGTTACACAGTTCCTGTCAAGTTTATCTTGCCAGGGTTGTGTGGTTGTGTTTACAGCACCCTTTTTTTTTCTCTCTCTCTTTTTTTTTTTTTTTTTTTTATCGGAACGGATGCACTTTTCTGGAATGTAAAATACTTGTATTTATAAAGGGAAATACAAGATTTTATTTGTAATTAGTTTTTATTTGTAATTAGTTTTTTGGGTTTGTTCTTATAAGCCGTATGTGGTTAATCTTGAATTAGTTGCCTGATCAGTTTATATAGTTTTACAGAAATATTTAAAGTTGAAATATTTATAAGAAAACCTATTTTTCTTTTGAATTGCATGTTTTAGCATATTTGAGAGTGTGTGTGTGCATACATGAAGCAGGCCTGTGGCACTTTCATACTACTTTTTCCCTCATGTTAGGAGCTGCTACTGTTCCAGTGTTAATCACAACAACTAGCTGCTTAAGGACAATGTATTTATTTTATTGATTTTATGGAAATAAAAAATTAATTATTCTCAAGATGTTAGTTGTAACATTTTATCAAAAAGAGAAAAATGCTCCTTTCTACATTTCATTTTGTACTTTTGCTTGATTTGTACATTCTGAATTTACTTTCTTTGCGCAGGTTGTTTTTTTCTCTGAATTTCTTGAACATTTTAGCTAAGGTTATTCCAACAAAAAATCTCTTCCTGAAATCTTTTGCTGTTGATTCAAGCTGGTTTTATACTTCTTAAAAATCAAAACATAGAAACAGGCTTGCTAGTAAAATAGTAATTTTTTTTTTAAACTTGCAAATAAAAACTTTTTTAAATTTTGGCTTAGAGGCAGCAGATGGATCAGAGAAGCAAAATGATGTACCTAAGCCCTTTTGAAAATCGTTCTTCTACATAAGAGCGCAGACACCCCATGAAACCTCATGCTTGAGACTCAGCATACATGAATGTTCATACAACTTCTTGCAGAATCAAGGCCATAGATAGTAATTTCCTTAGGAGAGTAGCTTTTTGTTTGTTTCTGTTGTTGTGTTAGTGTGATTATTATGGTAATATAACTTTAGTCCTAGAGTGTTTCATATATATGGTCCTCTACAATATAAATAAACTATATTTTGGAGTATACTAGGTGAAAAATATGGATTGATTTAAGCTAGAGATCCTATTTCTATTTTTATTTGTTCAGTGGCAACTGGACTTTCATGTCTATTATATTACAAAATCTTAAACTGATTATACCACATTTATATTAATATTTCATAAAAATTACATAAGACATATGAAGTTTCTGGAGAATTGCTGTAACTAGAGAGAAAAATATGTACTTTTATCCTGAATATCTAGACCTAGGAAAGAAATCGTCTTCAAATTCACAGCTTTATAATTTCTAGAAAGTATGTTAGAGGAGTGCCTAATATTAATGAATGTGTGTAATTTGGATAACAACTATGGGCATACTTAATCAGAAAAATATGAGTAGTGATATGATAGAATTCGTTGACTGGTAGGTGTGAGGTGGGTCATCAGGCATTAGGGCGGCTATTTAGTATCACAAAACACTAAGAATATTTAACATTTGAAACAATGGCCATTTCAGTGTCATACCATTTATTTTTGATCTTGTTTTTCATTTGCTTTTATTAGAAATAGTTCAGGTTCGATTAGCTTCTGATTTTGAAACGTCAGCAATAATGAGCACTCAGTTGCATAGAGATATCTGCAAGGAAGTGTTTGAAATTGGTTATACCTGTGTATTGTTGCTAATAACTCTGTACAATAATGATCCCTTTTAATGATAAAAAAGGAAGTATTCTTGAAATTAAGAAAACAAATGTTTAACAATTGCAAAGTCCTTAATATAATTTATCTACATTTGTATTTTTATTTTCTTTGTATTGCAAACATACTTTTTAGTAGCTGATCCTGACCCCCAAAAGGTGCAAAAGAAGTGCTTTACATTGACATGTATGACACCCCATGAGTAAGGAAATGGCATTTGAGGAGATTGTGTGGGACCTGTGTTGTGTTTCACTTCCTGTCCCTACTGTTAACCATGGAAAATCTCCCTAGCAAAAGGCAGGGAAGAAAGGATTTTGGCCCAACTGTATGTGGAAACTAAAAGGAATTCCAGTCAGATTGAATATGATTGTATGTGGAAATTAAATGGAATTCCAGTCTGGTTGAATATGGTTGTTAACACTGTGTTTTAAGGTGATTATCACAAATAACTTGAAAAAAGTGTAAATATCCAAGACCACTTATCGTGTTATCATAAAAAAAAATTCTAGAAAAAGTTAATTTTATGGCCTTTAGAAATTGTATCAGTTTTAAGTGTAAGTAATCAGAGATCTCAGATTCTTTTTATATGTGTAGATTATTACATTTTTCATGTTATTGCTGTGACTTGATTTGAAGCACTCTGGTTTTTGTAGCAGTGTATATGTCTAAACATGCAATGCATTTTAGAGGAACAGTGTCAGAAAACCCTGGGCTGCAAAATAAGGGAGTCCTATAAGGAAATAGCAGACAGAGGAGCTGGGCCTTCAACTGCACCACTTCTACCCTTGCAGCCCCAGTTCAGTGCCTCATCCAGTGCATGTGAAATGCCAGCTGACCACTCTTATAACCTACTTTATGTACTCATCATTCGCTCTGTAGCCTGTTGCCTTATTACCTGCTGTGTACATCCCAGTCCTTCAGGAAGGCTGAACTGTTTCCATATTTTAATTTGTAGAGTTATCTCAAAACAAGGTGCTTTGCAGACTTCTGAGAGTTTTGTTTTTGCACATCTGTAAAATATTTCTTCAATTTTATAGATGAAAGACTGAAATGGAATCAAAATAATCAATTTAAAAGCTTATAAATCTTATCTGTTGTGATGTGCTTTACTCTTCAGATTTTTAAAGTTACTTTACAGCACTTAGGAAGTTCATAGCATTGTTTTTGTTGGCCCTGTTTGTAGTCATGTGTATTCTACACTCCCAACTTGTTAGGCTCATTGTTTCTCCTCCTGAAGCCCTAAGAAGTATAGAATGGGTTTTCACTGGAGGCCTTAAATACCTATTAAATTTCAACTCTTTCAATCATGCCAACAGTTGGAAAAAACCAGACTACCTGTCCTGAGAACCTAAAAAAGAATTGCCATCTATCTCTTAAAGTTTTACTGGGGAGAAGAGAGAACAGGGTAGATCATGAACTCAAATCATGCAGGAAATTAATTGTGGTTGCTACAATATCAAATACAGAGATACAAAATGTTACTGTTACTCTGTAGGATTGCTAGTTCCTGTTGGAAGGTATCCTAAGCATTGGGTTGGGATTCTTGGGGATAAAGCTCTGGCTCTTGACCTGATAATTGTTGCACTTGATGTAGAGTGCTTGAATGCCCACCTCTACACTCAGTGGTCAGACCACTTAGATGTCAGTCAGTTGTCAGGCTCCTCTAAGACTATTAGTGAAGGCAGGCTGTTCTGAGGTGTAGTTAGTGTATTCCTAGCCAGAAGATTGCTTCCAGGATATAGGAAGTCCAGGCCCAAATGTGTAATTGTATCAGGCACAAAAGTTCTTGAACTTCCTTCTTCCCCTTTGGCTTTTTGTATCATGCTCAAAAGCGTGGCTCAGGGGCTGTGAGTACATTTTGGAACAGGCAGAATAAGTAGCACTTTAGTCTTATTAACTTACTTCCTTTCTGTCTTGTGCAGATTTTCTGTGACAGTACATTTGTAGAGGTTTTTTGTTAGTTTGTTTTGTTTTGTCTGGTTTTAGTTCTGATTGTTTTTAAGAAGAATTGTTCTTCATAAAGTTTTTGGCAAAAGATATCTTGAATGTGAAACTTCTCAGTGAACTAGTTTTATTAACTGTGTTTTATTAAAATTCCTTAGTAGAAAAGTGTTATGTTCCACATAAGGCACCTCCTTTTACTTTGTAAGTTTGTGTTTCATGACATATATGTCATGTGCCATATATGGTGCAGTGATCCTGTGAATAACAAGAAGCAGTATATGATCATTTAATCAATGAATATCACAATGCACAAGGAACTAAAATATAGGTACGAGCAACCATAACTCTAACATTTCTTAATACTTCTGTGCTTGTTTTTGTAGTACTAACCTTTTTTCTCCCCTTTTTCCCCTCAAGCTCGCTGAATAACAAACATGTCTGTGATAATGCATTCTCTATCTCTCATGCTTGAACTTAGTCTTTCCTCTGTGTTGACCTCAGAAAGGATGAGGTTGCAAATACTCCATCTCTGAAATTTTGTTTTCAAGTCTTATGACTTAGTAAGACTCTCTGTGTTTCTTTCATGTTATTTTCCATTCAGATGTGTTGCTTTCTCTTTTTCTTCAGATATGTTTTCGGGATATTGAGAATAGGAGGAAGAATTTGGAGGGCCCTTACCAGATGCTATGTACAGCACCTGAGTTTAATAATTGCTGTAGAAAAAATAATCTGGAACCTGCTTTTTGTAGTGTAAAAAACGGACAAATTTTGACGAGATTCTATGAGACTGTGATGAGAACTTATGGGGAGTTCTTTGTGAAGATCTAAAATCTTTGATTTTTTAAAAAATTTGTTGTTACTTTTTTTTCTGAAGGGAAAATTTTAAATCTGCTTGGTGATGTGTTTGTTAAGTTTCTAGTTAAAACTAAGTTAATGTAATTGCTTTTTACTGTGTGAATACTATATTTCCTTTTTTTTCTTTCTTTTGAATTAATAGAAAATGGATTTTCTTCGGCTAGCATGCTCAGTAATGGTTGTCTCTTCTTGGCAGTTTCTTTTAAAAACTCATGTTGAGGCATAACCTGTAGCATAGCACAACTTCATTTATCCTGTTAAAATTTGGCAGTTACAAGGATTTGAAGCATTGCTTAACAGAGTTACTAGCTGACTTTAAGAATGCATGTTACTCCTTGCATGTAAGTAGGTCTGGTTCTCCTCTGTTTCCTGATTACTGATCTACTATTTAAAGGCAGTGATTTCTTCTGGCTTTGCTAAACTTCAGTCATTTGGGCGTTGAGTGAATGCCCTTTATTGACTTATTATCTGAATAATGTTTAAAGTGAACATAGTTCACTGGCTTCTAAGGGTAGTGATAGAGGAAAAAAATATTTTAAAATGATTCCTTTTTTTCAAGCTGTTCTTTGGGAAAAGGAGTTTAGAATTTCAGTGTGAAATAACTTTTTACATTAAGGATGATATTTACTTGCCATTTGAAAAGTTTTCAGAAAATTGGGCAAATTATTAGTGTCTAAAAAATTAACTGATTTCCCTGATTGTAGGTGCCATTGTTGAAAAACATTGTGTGCACAACAGAAATTTCCTAAAAAGTTCTAAGCAGTGAGATAGAGGTACAAACTCTTCGTTTTATGGTTTCCATTCTCTGCTTATCCACAATGCAGATTAATTTAAGTGTGTAAAAGACAAGAAGTGAAATTGGGGATGGATAGAAGGGTGAGCATATGGAGAAGGAGAGCAGTGGGCTGGAACTGGACTTAGACGGCTGGGGAGGGAATGGAGTTTGAAGGGTAGGAATTGGTAGAAGGCAGGAGCTTTGAAGTTCTTAAGGAGCAGAGCTACTCCTTAAGATGATCAGCACATCTCCTAAGAAGACAGTCTGAGAGAATTGGGAATGTCTGAAGAAAAGACTGGGGAGAGACTTCATAGCACTTCTCAGTACTAAGTGGGGTATTTCATGAAAGCTGGAGAGGGATCTTGTACAAGGACACGTAGGGCATGTAGTGCTGGGACAGCAAAGAATAGCTTTAAAATGGCAGAGGGAAGGTTTAAATTAGGTCTTAGGAAGGCATGTCTTATTGTGAGAGTATTGAGACAATGTGTTGCCCAGAGAAATTGTAGCTGCCCCATCCCTAGAAGCGTTCAAGGCCAGGTTGGATGGGGTTAGTGGAAGGTGTATTTGCCAGTGGCAAGGAGGATGACCTTTAAGGTTCCTTCCAACTCAGATTCATTCTATTGTTCTATGAAATGACTCAACTGTAGTGACTGGATAAAGGAGCTGGTGGGGCAGACACAAATGCCCTTAAGAAAGATAAAGGAAGAGCTGTGAAACAGCCTCATCAAGAAGCAAAGGCAAAAAGATACTGTGAATTTGCTTGTACAGTTAGGGAAAGCAGTTCAGGGATGAGAACGGATGGGAAGTGTGTTCTGAGAGAGGCCAGAGAGGGGAAGGAGAAGAAATTGCCTGAGAAGCCAGAAGAAGAAAACAAGGATTGGCTGGGCAAAGAAGCATTATTTCACACAGAGGTTCATTGTTTGAGTTGTCCTTTTTTTTTTTTTTTTTTTTTTTTTTTTTTTTTTTTTCCCTAAACTGAGAAAATTACTGAGGGAGAAAAAAAAAAGGCTCAGAAATTTGGACTACTTCTTTTAAGAGCAAATTATAGGATGTTCTGTAGTTCAGATTACCTGTATAGGTATGTGTGCCACCTTTGTGAATGCATTGTGGTATTCTTAAGTCTGTAATCCTTTTTTACTGACAGCAGGATATCTATTCCAGTGATTGTGTAAAATAAGTTGAATTGTGTTTTTAAATTTTTTAATACAACAGGTTTTATTATTATCTCCAAGTATTTGCCTTAGATATTATTGATTCTGCCTTGGAGAAAGGGATAAACTCTAGAGATTGCTTTCACTCCTGTCTTTTATGATTAAACATTTTGATTCTCTTTGGTATTCAGTGTGTAGCCTTTTCCCTGAATTGTTTTGTGTCATGAAGCCCTGCTCCAGAGACAGAAGTCTTAATTTCCTCATAGGTTTTCTGTGGCCAGTACTGGAATATTGTAATTCCGCAATTAAGCTCCGCAAATGCTTATTTTTAAAATGTTTTTGACAGTAGTATGTAAGTTGAATACTGAGATGAAGAAGCTGGTCTTTATTATCTTTGGAAGTCTAACGGGAACAAGTATAGAACCTTAATTTTAAATTAACTGTCTTTTTTTTTTTTAATCATTTTTATGGTAATAGTAGAACAGATTTTGTTAATTTTGGTTACAAATATGACTAACCAGTGCTTGTTCAAATTAGGCTTTGGAGCTTGCAGGGTAAAAGGAAAACAGAAATATTTGCCATTGGTAATAAAAATAAAATGAGATTCCCAAGAGTGATGTTTTTCTGTTTCCTGCTATCTGATCTGAAGCTTCTTTCCCTTTGTAATTACTTTGTTTTTACTTGGACTTGAAGTGTCATGTGTACAACAGACCTTACAGCCTTACAAATAGACTCTGATTCATTTCCAGAGCAGATCCGTCCTGTATGCTGGAGGAAGATTTGGCCTAGGGATGGCAGAAAAGTGTTACACAATTACATAATCCAAGGACCATGTCAGAATTCTTGGAGGCAAGGGACATTTATTAACTTTTGATTGACTTTGCAAAGATTTTCAACCTGGAGGTGTGGGATTTTCTGTAGAAGTCTAGAAACTTTTGAGTCAATACTCAGAAAAAGTAATGTATTAGTATTTGTTGATACCAACTTTTCAGTGCTGAATGCTCTGCTTTAGGGGATTTTTTTAAAGTCATGCCTCTAACATTTTTAATAGTAAGAATTTTAACATACAGCTGTGCATTTAGTGTGATGCATTTCTAAGCATTGTTTTGTGAAATAGCTGTTAGAGTGCAATAAGTGAAATTTACAATCTTGATTTCTACATCATAAAAAGGTATTGGAGTGAGATCAAAATGGGACTTTGTTGTGATACTGCTATTGAAAAGGTCACCCCTTGAATGTCAGTCAAAATTTTGAGATTGAGAGATGCAAAATGGAACTTAGGTCCTCTGGTGCTGAGTAAGGGATCCATATTGGTTAGTTGATACAAAACACTGGAGATATTTTTACATCCTGGAGTTCAGTTTGAATCACTTTATTTGAAAATCATATTCTCTCCTTCATTTTTTTTCCCTGTTCTAATGAATTTTCTTTGCACTGTGATGTAGCATTCCTTCAGCAGGAGGAGAAGGGAATGATCATCTCTGCATAAAATATAAAGCCAGTCAAAGACACTGAAAGATAGTGACAAATGCATGTTTGAATGTCCTGCTACTGAGGAGGATTTCAGAATCTGTCTGATATCTCAAGCAAGTATTCAATCTCTATCCTCCTGAGGTTTTAAATGAAGTGTTGGAGGCAGTGGGTAGTACGCAGTGCCAAGTAATCCATTTTCTATGTTAGTTATGTTGAAAGCATGTTTATGACTGGACTTTCTTACTCTGAAGGTCTTGCCCAGACTTACGCGTAAAACAGGTGTTGAACTGCTTAGTACTGACATAGACTGAAGCAAGGTTGTAGGGGAGCTTTTCTGGTGATAAGTCAGGTGACTAATGGCTTAGAGAGTTGTAGGAGCACACTGTGCACTCCAGAGTCACTATTATAAAAGGTTATTTAGAGTTATGACTCTGCATATTTACTCACTGGGGTAATTCCCTCTGGCATTCTATGTAGCGTGATATAAAATTTAGTCATGTTATTTGCAAAAATAAGTAATTTATTTTTACCATGGAAAATATAATTAAAATATTTGAGGAATTGAAATAAAAATGGAATGGTTAAAAGACTGTTTTGTCTGTAATTCACTAAATATCGTTAAATGAACAAGCCATCATACTACTGGAAAGTAAACATTCTCAGTTTTCACATCATACTATAATTTTAGCCTGCAACCTGGAGAAAGAATAATGAGAACCATTTATTAATTTTGTGGTGTATTAAATGCTTGTCTTGAACTAGTAGACTTCAGAATAGGAATTCTTTTTTTTTTTTTTTTTTTTTTTTTTTTTTTGGTGAATGTTTGTGTTTATTCCTGACAAATCTTTTTCCTAGACTCAAGAGTAGACATATGATGTCATGGAATTAAGCAAATTCCTAATCACGTCTTGATAAACAATTAGTCAGTGAAGTCTTATAAAAAGCTCTGTAGGTGGACTTCTGAGAATTCAACACAAGTCCTGGTAATCTGAAGGTATTACGTGCTCATTTACAGTGAATGTTCAATTGTGTGTATGTAGCATGTGGCAATTGCACATAACTTGGGTTAATTTAAACCTGTTTCATTGCTGGCTAAGGAAGGTTGGATTAATTTGCATTTTTCATGGGCATTATGTACAATTACTGAAAGTCAGCTGATGCATAGTTAACTAGACAGTGTAATCTACCTGGACTAATCAGCTTGTCCAAGTGTGGCTGTCACTCCACATAGCCCAATGTAAAATTTGGGTGAGAACAGTGTTTGCCTGAAACAAAAACATTTAAGGTCTACTATCTGTCCTTACTTATTGATACAGATGTAAATTGGAGCAAGTGTTTGGGGAAGGACAAATAGAATGGATGAAATCCTCATTGTAAAATACACAAATTTTGTAATTCTTATGGAAGATATCATAAAGCTTGTTATAGATATAGCAGATAATTATTTTAAACAAGAGCAGAAACATTGGTTTTATGATGATCCTTAAATACTTATGCTATTTTGTGATGAATCAAACAAAAGTTAGAAAATTTACGTACTTTAGTTTTAAAGGTGGCCCTATAGAGAGCAGTATCAGTAACCAAAGACATTAAACTTGCTGTACAGAACTTACAAATTTTATTTGCAAAAAGACAGTTACCCTGATAGGAAGAATTTAGTTTACTTTCATGTGCATGATTATGATTTATAAACATTCTGTAAATCAAGTTACATGCAGGTTCATTCATAGTGCTTTAAAATTGTACTTTTGCAAATGGATTACTTTCAGTAATCCAGGGTTTACGCAGATGTAATTGCTAAAAATTCATATCAAAGTATTTGGTTCCTTAAATAAGAAATAACAAGAACCTTAATGTTAGGGTATTAACATATAATAGAATATTTATTTTATTAACTCAATTATTATAGTAGTAAATAGCGGGTGCACACAAAACAAAATAGTTTCTTTTTATTTTTAGATAAGACATAATAATTTTTAGGCTAGATTTGCCCATTAAGGGTAACAATAGCTTTGTGATCCTGTTGTAGTTACTTAGTATTGTTCTGTGGTTAATTAGGTTTTTTCATAATCATTGTTAATTGTTTCATGAATCTTTGTAAGTTAAAGATGTTTATATTCTGGGGGAATGACGGGGGAGTGAGTTGTGGTCTGGAGTGCTAATTGATGAAATGCAGTGGTGGGCTCCCAGTTGTGATTGCTTTGCAGTAACTCTGAACTCTGAACATAGTTTAATAAATTCAGCACTCATTTAGCTTACTAACACACAGTGGTGTGTTAATTAATATCAGATAACTTGAAAGATTTTTTTTTTTAAAATAGAAAAACCTGTGTAAAATGCTTATGTATTTGTTTGGGTAATAACTCAGATACTTGTCCTCTGAAAAAGTGGACAGTTGTCTTTGAGAATTCACCTTAAAATCTTTTAGAAATAAGAATTACCTGCTTGACAGCATCTTAGAAAATGTAGAAGAGGGTGTTTGTTATGAGTAAACAGTAGAAATAATTAGCAGTGGAGGGAGCTCAAGTTCCTTGTAATATGAACCTGGAAGACACAAATAAAAGTGAATGTTGGATTATGTGAGGTAGGAGTTCAATACTATACAGAATACTACTGTCAGTATAAATTTGTGGTTTTGACACAAGTATTATCATGTGTGCCAAAGCATGTACATAATAATCTCAAACATTTGGCCTGGGAAGGCCACTTGTGATTCCGCAGGCTCTAATTTATGGTATCCCATGGCAACTGTTAAAGAGAAAAAAGGATTATGAATTAAGATGTGTCTCACAATTGTATCCTGTGAGTTTAATGTGAAGAGGTTTTTTGTTTTGTTTTTTTTTCTGGACATAAACAACCTGTTCATACAGGAACAGATCTTTACCTTGCTGCTCAGGTGCCCTACTCTTTGTTGTATATTGAATCACAGAGATTGGTAAATTAGCAATTATTCTCTTGGAAAACAGGACAAAAACTCAGTACTTTCGTGGCTTGGACAAGCGGCTACTAATGACTAGTATGCCTGCCTGTATAGGTGCCTTGACATCCAAAATAAGAATGAAAGATTATTAGCTACTCCTTATTCCTACTTTAGTGTGTATATATGTCAGTCTTGATGCAAATCTGAGGTGTTTGAGGCCTGATCTGTTTGAGATGCTTCTGGTTTCTCTTCAGATGCGAGTGAAATTAGAAGGGTGCCATCCTTAATTTTTGATGCTTCTGAGTTGTTAGAATATTTCCAAAAAGATGTGTAGTTTCTATGTCCCCTTTGTGCTAAAATAACTTTCATTCTGGAAAAAAAGCAAATGGATTCTAGCAAAGCTGCAGAGAATTGAGAAGAAGCTCCAAAATGAGCTTGTGACTTGAGAAATAGTGTTAATGTTTCACAGTAGAAAGATTGAGCTATCGTTCTGAAAGGTGCATCTTATTACCTGCGTCTCAGGAAAGACTGCAAAGATCAGCTTTAGTCTTCCCTCAAAGGTACTGCCCTAAACATATGTATTTCTAGCAGTGCTGTGGTTTACATTTTACTCTGTATGTTTTTATTAGCATTCATCAGTGATTTATGATCGGCAAACAGCTGTAACTCTACTTGTCTTGTAAGACAGTGAGCTGAAAATCATAGAACACTTACTTTAGGATATTTTAAAATGTTTAATTTTAAAGTAATTAGAAGATACAATGATAATTATTAAATTTTATGAGGGTTTAATTGTTTTTTTCAAGATAGGTAAAATTCTGCTCAGTTGACTGTAGCATGCTGATAGTAACACCAAGGTTGGGGATTTGATCCCCATGTGGACCATTAATTTATGAGCTGAATTATGATCCTTGTGGGTCTTCCAACTCAGAATATTCTGTGATCCTTTGTGACACTTCAGATATAATTTATCTCTATTTTGAAGTCCACTCCCTTCCTAGAAAAAGGGAACATGTAATTGCAAATTAATCTAGTTCAACAGGTTATGAAAATAAAGTGCTCAGCATCCAACTGTGTGACTTCTGTTAAAAAATTAAGCATGACTCACTAATCTAGTCTTCACTTTATTCATTAATTTGATTATCTGCATGGTCAGGTATGATTATCCTTGTATTTGTAGTGTATGGGCCATGGTTCACCTTTACCTTAGCAAGAGCTGGGACAATAGTGCTGTCTGAATTCTAGTCAAAAGTTTTGTATAAAAGCCTCAGTGTAATTGAGAGCTGTAATTAGGCTTCTCTTGCGCAGTAGTGAGGTTCAAACCTTTAAGAAGAGATGGTTGTCAATTAGAATTAAGTACCCGGAGAATAATAATCTTTTATGTTCTTCTACATAAAAGATGAAGAAGAAGATCTGTGTGTTGTCAGGAATGGAAAGATTCAGTGTGGAATTTTGTGGTGTGACCCTGTGAGGTCTAAGTGAACCTTCATGAAGGAGTTCTTGGGCCTTTGCCTTAAACCCACAACACAGTCACCTGTGCAGCCTGGAACTTGGAACTGTGTCCCTGGCCTAAGACATACTTCTTTTATGTTAGCTTATCAGTTTAGAATTTAGAGATTTAGATATAGGATGCACATGGATTTTTATTCAATCAATTAAGTGGTATCTGCAGCTCATAGAAATAAAGTTCACAAATGGGAAAATGCAAATTTTTCAGTTTTGGTCATTAATTGATGACCAACTTTCTCATATTGGAAGGTGTGACTTATTTATATAAATATGGAAAAAATAGTTGCTGTATATGAATGAGTAGAGAAGCATTTGCAGTGCCTTTATCCTCTCTCAGATTTTACCATCCATTTCTTTGAACAAGTATTGCTAAGAGCACTATTTTCTTTCATGTATTAATGGGTTTTTGGCATGTTTTTTATTTGTCAGCTTCATTGACTCCTTGCTTCTATAAGTGAGAGCTTGTATGTGTGACATAATTAGAATATACTTTCTGGAAAGGCCATGTAAATACTTTAGTAAGTCAAGTTGAAAACAGGCTTAACTAAACATAAACAACCAACTCTTATAAGCCAGTGAAGAAGCCACATCTTGAAAGGATGCTCTGGGAGTACAAGCAAATAAAAATCTTTCTTGTCCTGTTTCTTTGGAGCATTGACAGAAGATATTGGTTGAGTGAATTATGAATGAGGCTGAAGCTTTGCAAGTATGTGACATGAACTAGATGATCCCTTTCTTGCCTTGCAAAATACAGAGAGATGTATTTTGATGTCAGTGAGTTGGGTAGGTTTGTGGGAGAAAACTTGTTTTGTGAGGGAGCATTTGTTGATTTGCTGTGAATTTAATTGTTTGTTTTGTGGTATTGCAGTGCTTGATTAAAATATTTATAAACTATTTGGGAATACTTACTTTCAAAATATGTTGCTAAACTAGATCCTGAGAAATGTTTTGGCTGGTTGGAAGACATTAACAATTTATACATTTCAATATAATAGAACAGATAATAATGCCAGGATCTTTTATTTTCTTGGGTTTTGGGGTAAGATGGATTAACATGTATGAATGTGTTGTCTTGTTTTCTTACATATATTAAGTTTTAGCAGTTATATGATCTAGTGAGAACTTTCTCTGTTTGCCATGTACAGTTTTCAATGATACTCTGCTCCAAAGCAAAACAGAAACAGTGTATGGCATCTCTGGTTTTTGGAAATCTTACATTAGTAAAAATCGTTAATTTGACTTTTGAAAACAACATAGTGATATTTGTGGGGAAAATTCAAATCAAAGTGTGCTAGAGCTGCTATTGTAGAATGTAATTAGTGTTCTATTTCAGAAATAATGTAATGTTATAAAGCTGAAACAACTAAGTTCTGTTATTTTAAATTAAAGTTGATATAAATGGAAATATTTTCTAAGATGTGTCCACTTTGACATATGAGAGTGTTCAGTGAAGCACTCTACTTAAAAAAGTTCTCATTGAGTTACATGGATAGGTGTTTGGGAAGAGCATAAATATTTTCTCTCTAGCCACTAAAGGTGAGACAAGTAGGATTTTCACTAATGTCTCCCCCTTGTACTGTGTTTATAGGGGTCTCATACGCTGTAATGTTAAAGTCCTAAAACTTCTGGCCATTAAATTATTTCTGTTTCTGTACATGTACAAGTAGCTAGTAGTAAGATATCTTCCAGTCTTGTATGCTTTTTGCTTTTCCATTTATTTTCTAGATCCTATTATGGTCCATTTTAAAGAGCCTTAGACAGCTTTGATCTCATGGATTATTTAAAATTTTTGCTAAATAGGCAGGTTTGTTAAGATATTGCAGGAGATGCCAAGGACTTCAGGAGAAGATTCAGTTGCCTTGGCACAAAGCATGATTTTTTTTTTTTTACCAGATATGTTTTTGGAAAATACAAGACACAGAGAATTAAGGTGGTCTTAAGTCTGTGGTTCAATTTGATATCTCTCATGCATAGCACTGTCTACTATATTTTTTTTGATCAGGTTCATATGACAGAACCATTGTAATATGAACATCTGTCGTTTTTCACCTCCCCAGTTTTGAGTGTGCTACATTTAAGTTTCCCTAAGCTAAAAACAAGTACTCTGTATGCAATGATTATATTAAGACTAGCCGGTAAACTATGGTAATCAATGAAGTTTAGCTGAAATTACTAATTTCTTGTATTGTAAAATTGGTTGTTTAATTATTCGAGTTTGACAGCATAGTACTAGGGAAGCATAAAGACTGTAAATCCAAGCCTTTCTGATGCAAAATAAAATCTCTCTTTTCAGATCAAGGAAGTTTATTAGGAATGACCATGCTTAGTCAGTGCACACCCTCTTCTAAATTATAGAATAGGTACTTCGTTTATCTGAAGAGCAATACTTTTTCTACAACAGGTAGTGCAGAAGCTTTGCAATTACTGACATTAAATGAGTCTATTAAACTAGTTGATTCAGAGGTGTTGAGTTGTAGTGAGAAATAGCTGATATGTATAGCTGTGATCTTCTGACTCTCCAAAACTGAAAAAGTAAGGAAAAATGCTTTTACTCAAAATTAATTAATGAAACCTCTTTATCAAGTTTTATTTACATTTTGTGGTAAGAGCCTCCTTAACACTGCAATTTAATTTGAATCAGTGAAAAGGACAGTTTTTCAAAAGATTAAATATCTGTGGTAATACTGTTGCATGCAGTCATTACATATTGACTGAAGAGTTCTTTCTGGATTATGTATCTTTCCCTTCCCATGTTTTGTGTTTGAGGTGGGAAGTACAGTTTTGCATTAGTTTTAAATCACATTACCCAATAGATTGTCATATGCAGGAGTTTAACTGTGGAAAAACATTAATGAAATCTGAAATCCTCTAATATCTTTCTAGTTTTACAGTGGTTCTTCTCTTAGACATCATTTTGATGTTGCTTGCCCAGCTACCCTTGTAACTACAGCTTTGATTTACTGAAACTAAAAAGGTTTTTAATTTAGGTACTGTTACTGGAAAAGTGTTACTGGTTAGAAATTTTTATGATTAGCTTGGTATCATTAACCTTGCTTGCATTATCTATCTGTGTTTGTGTGTCTGTATATAATACAAAGAGAACTAACAAATGTATCGTTTGAAAACCGGTTTGAGTACCAGGCAGAAAAAAACCGCCAAGCAGTCAAGCTGTGATTCTTAACAAAAAATGTATTGATTCCTGAAAAACAGCCTTTCAGAATATTTGATTATTTCACTATGATGATGTCAGTTGCCTTTCAGTCTGTTTTCTGAAACAATGGGGGACATGAATTACTGTGTTGGAAATCACTTTATTATTTTTCATAAGGATTTGTCTATCCAACTGAATGTATTAAACCAGTGAGAGACATGCTATGAAACTATATGTCAGTATTAATGGTAGTCACTCTTCTCTGTACTTGAGGTTTTCTCTGAGTATAATTTCACAGCTTTTCAAGTTCGTAACTTGAAGAGTGTGCAAAACACAGTACAATTATGTAGAAGGTGATATGTCTAAAAAGGCGGGGGGGGGGGGGAACCTTTTTAAAAGGTTTGCAACTTTTAAATTTTCCAGTACCTTCAGTAGAGAGTCATCCTGGCTAGTTAGGGGTCATACCCAGCTTTGGATCACAGAACTGTTTTGTTGGAAAAGACTTCCTAGATGGAGATCAACTGTAGGTTGAGTTCAGCCATTCCATAGCTTACACAGCTTGTGCCTTTTGACTCTTGAAATTGTGTGACTGATTAACTGTTAATTAAATTATAAAGAAATAAATTGTTAAGAAACACTTTTTCTAATACTGCTTGAGAGGTCTTGGGTGCATTGTAGCAGAAATGTTGTCAGTAAGAAAAATTTTTTTAAGTTAACCACTAGAATAGCACTACACTGTGTTGACATGCAAACTGGTATTTTAAAGAATGTGTTGCTATAGTCTGTTAGTTCTGCCTTGCCTTAATCGTATATTTTGCATTTGACTTTGGATTTTCTGTGTGCTAAACAGGTCTCTCACTGAATTCCTGTGTAAGGTTATATATTGTATTTGCAGGGCCCCCAGGCGAAGGAAGGAGTGATGAATCTGACTCCATGTTCTCAGAAGGCTAATTTATTATTTTATGATACTATATTAAAGAATACTAAAGTATACTATACTAGAGAATACAGAAAGGATACTTACTGAATGCTAAAAGATAATAATGAAAACTCATGATTCTCTCCAGAGTCCTGACACATCTTGGCACTGATTGGCCAATGAGTCAAAATAATTCACAGCAGAAACCAATGAAACAATCGCCTGTTGATAAACTATCTCCAACCACATTCCAAAGCAGCAAAACACAGGAGAAGCAAATGAGATAATTATTGTTTTCCTTTTTCTCTGAGGCCTTTCAGCTTCCCAGGAGAAAAATCCTGGGTGAAGGGATTTTTCAGAAAATATGAATGTGACAGTTATATCTTTTAAAAAGTCTTAGGTTAAGGGCTGAAGATAACTAATGCAGTAGTACGTGCCTCTCCCTGTTCACCACATCTTCTGTTAATCAGGCATGTCTGCCTACCACTCTTTAAAACTCAAGACAACTTTCCGCTCCTTTACAGGCCAGGGAATACATCTGCAAGATCCATAAATATTCCTGAGAAATATTTCTGTCGAAGCCCAGGCTGTACTTGCCCCTTCATTGAAGTACTACTTAATTTCTAGTATATACTAGGGCTGTTGTTTGTGAGTCATGAATCATCTTGGGGTCATTAAGCTTTTTGAAGAGGATTACTTGACAGTGTTGGAGTTTGTGCCAAAATATTCCTGAGGTTTTACACAGAAGGTGTTATGCTTTGGAAGGCCTGTATGCTTAATTTGGAGTTTAGAGGTCAGTCTGTCCACAGAATGTAATTCAAGTTAGAGAAGAGCTTGCCTTTCATATCTGAAATAAGAACCTGTATATAAAATTAACCATTTTCAGTGAACAGTGAGGATTAAATTGAAAGTATGCCATATATTCTTCTTCACAATGTTGCATGGGTTAAATATCTACATATATACACAGAAGTTTCAGATGTCCACTGGAAATTGTTTTCAGTCAGTTTATTCAATAGGCCAAAACTACCTTCAAATGAGCTGTTAGGGTTTACTTGGCAAGTGGAATATCAAGTGTAGTTTGACTTTGGATCTTCAGAGGGCAGCATGGGTAATCCTTCAAGAGTATAAAAATAGAAACCATGATAATTTTGCTGACTTTCCAGTCTGCAGTAGTAGTAACTTGGTGAAGTCTTAGGTGTTTTTCTCTAAAGTAGTACCAGTGAAAATGGCCAGAGGTTGCCAGGGTTGTTATGCTGGTGTGCTGCAGTCTAAGGTAAGGTTTCGTGGACTCTGCCAAACAATATTATAGTAATTCTTCAATGACCTAAGTGTATTTTAGTGATCATATGTTTTCATTTTATAGTGATTATAGTATATGGTTTTATTATAGATATATAAATTTATTTATTGTCAGGTATGTGGGGACAGTCAGGGTGTTTGACAGTTGTTGAACATTGTGATATGAGTATTTGAAGTGACCAATTTCCCCATATGGACCAAATTGCAATAAGGTGGTAGAAACAAGTGAAACAGAAATTGCCTGGTTTGGATCACTGGATAGTCTCTGGAGCAGCTGGAGGTGAGAGGCCTTTCATCAGAAGCTTAAAGTTTATTATAAAGTTTATAATGTTGCCATGAACCTTTTCTCTCTTTGTGTGGGTTTCATTTCTTTTCCTGGGGGGGAGGATGTTGTTTGGTTTTGGTTTTCTTTGTAATTTTCCCCCATATATGTCTGGGGTTTTGTGTACATCTCAGGCTTAAATTATTACTCTAATATTTAAGAATTTGGAAATACCAATAAATAGGACAGAATTCTCTCTATCTCTGCTCTCAAACATTATGTCGTTTTCTCACCACTGCCTCCACTGACACTGACATTGATGTGCTGTATTGCTGGTGTCCTGTCTTGAGAGAGAGCAAAAGGAGCAGGATTAATCCTAGTTTCTATTGGTGTTTATGTAATAAATATTTCTCTTTATCTTTGCATGAAGCAGTGGGACAGTATGGAAGGAAACCTGGCTAGTGAATAGAACTGAGAGAAAAGTAAAGCAGTAAGAAGTAAAATAGTTGAATTTGAGAAAATGTTATTTTGTAAAAAAATATTTTGAAGAGTTACTGGTTACAGCAGTGTTAGGAAAGGAGATATATTTGGTTTTCTTCTTTAGAGGTTGGAAATATACAGAAAAAGGCAAAGGGAGATAAAGAAATGGTTAGCACCTTTCTGCTGTTTCTCAATCCAGCTCCTAATAGCATTAGAAAATTGATTAGAAAATTAGAAATTTCTTGAGTACCCCCTTTCAGGATAAGATTAGGTCATCTCGTTCTTACCCTCCTGTTTGTGTACTATATTGTGCTGTCTCATTCAAATGAATAATGAATCGGAGACAGTGCTGTGAGAGCAGTAGCTTTTAGTAGCAGTCAGTTCAGCTGTTACATGGAACTTTATCCTGTGCTTTGTGTCAGCACCTTTAGTGCTACTACTCTCACTCAGCGTCTCTCATTCTCAGGTTGTCCTGCATTTATTGTTTTGTATTTACTCTTTCTGTTTCTTGATGTGTTAATTTATAGAAGGCCATGGGACTAACTTTTGTCGACTGACGTTATTTCATGCTCCTCTTTTTGTTTATGTACACAATACAGTAAATTGTTAAAATTCTTTTAGACTGTGAACAGTCTATATTTTAAATATATTAATAATTCTGAAGTAATTTAGATTCCAGCTTCCGTGTCTTTAATCTAGCCTACAATACAAAATGTTTATAAAATTGCCACACTAATGCAAAAGTAAATGAAACTGAAATATTCCTGTATAAAACACATGTTTTCTAGGCCTAAACTTCCATTGTCAAAGTATGATAGCATAATGTTTTAGTATATGAACAGAGAGAGGATTGTTTGCACTTTTGCTATATTTGAGTTGCAAAGCTTCAGGAAGTCAGCTATGACCATATTTCAGTGGGTGCACAGCAGCCTGAAGAGACCTAAGCCAGAATATTGGCAATATAAACTCATTCAGCAATTTCTCAGGAAAACAATCAGTTCCATACCTGAAATAAGTAGTTTTTCCGAAGCAGTGAAAGAGTAGCTGATTTCCTCAGCTATGTGGCTGCCTTCTAAACCAAAAGTTGCAATAAGTCTCAGGAAAGATGGGGTAATTTGTGGGTTAATAAAATAGGTAAGTACAGTTAGGTTTACAAGTTTATATAAATAGTTATCATGGTTAGCTCTGTCCCAGCTAAAACCAGCACCTTTGTGTATACAAGCCGTACCTTGCTCAGGATAATCAGCAAGTGTTCTATGATTTTTAAGGAGAGTATTGTTCAAAAAAGATACCAGGGTGGAGAACATAAAGGACTTGTGATGTATCCAGGAAATTTACTTAGTATACAGAAGACAGAGCAAAGCATTCAAAGCATTTGACTGTTAGTATGAGAGGAGCAAATGATAGAGGAGGCTGGCCTTATTGACAGCGTGGAGGAGATGGAATGAAGTGTGATGTGAGACAAAGCGTGTAAGTGCTATGGGAAAAACTGCAAAATCTTGCAGCTGTAACATTGTGGGGTAGATATGGAGCCTGGATGAAGACAGAAGATAAAAAGGTGGGCTCCAAATGCCATAATGACAGTTGTAACAATTAATTACTCTGTGGGGCGTGAAGACAAAACCGGTCTGAAAACACAATGTAAATGACACAATCAGCTAAAATAAAAGATGACCGAGTGGAGCAATTGTGACAGAGGGCTACTGAGATGGTTAGGGGGCTGAAGCATGAAATTTAGTAGTAAGAATCTGAGGTTTGGTTGTCGTGGTAAAGAGAAGGCTAAGAGAGGGATTGAAATGCTTTCTCTAAAACGTGGCTGATAATGACCATTTATGTAGAAGGCATGGCAGACTTCTCTGAGGGGCAAAACAAAAGAAGCAACAGCTGCTGTTGCAATAAGGGAAATGCTGACTGGATTTAGCTGGAAAAAAATTCACAGTGAATCCCCATTCTTGAAAGCAGATTTTGACTAGCATGGCCCTTAGTAACCCGACGTAACTGAGATTGCTCTTACTTTGAGCAAAAGGTTGGTCCCTTTGACAGTAAATGAGCTGATTTTGTGCCAGCTTCTGTTTAGAATCATTGCCTATACTTAGTAGCAACTGGAGGTACTGAGAGAAAGCTTTGTTAAAATACTGGTCAAGTTCATTCTTACTTGGTTTATGTATTCAAGGTTGTCCAAGTGTGAATACAAAGTTTCATCTAACTGCAGCATTTGGTAGTTACTTGCCTGTCTGTGGTGAGTTACAAGGTGCCTCTCATGGATTTGATGGAATTAGATGTTTCAGTTAGATAATGATGTTAACCTAAAAGGTAGCTTTTAAAATGTAATTTCAGATTTCTAGATCTGATTTACTGTGATTGCATATCCAGTGTTTGAAATTCTATGTTTAAATGATGAAAGAAAGTGGAAATCATTGTACTAGAGTAATTTACCTAGAGGTGTTTCCTGCTGGGTGTTACTCAAAGCAGTCATAATTAGAAGCTCTGTTTTTTCCTAATATTTTTATTCTTTATTTCCAGTTCTTATGAATGTACCTTTTTGTAGATGGAAACTATTGCTGTGTCTTAAACTCAGTGTTCTTTCACAGCAGAGATAGCTGAAGAATATAATTTAATATTTTCTAAAGGACATACTTAATTTTAGCTAGTGAAAAGTTGTATGCCAGTTAAGAATCAAATTTTGTAGGTTAGCACAAGAAGGAATGCACTGTAATGTAAAGCAGTGTTAGACATTAAAAGATTGTTATAAGGAAATAAGAGTTCTGAAAGATGAATCCACAAGCTTTATAAAACAGAATCTTGGTAAAAAACCATGATCAAAAAGAGTTACCACTGGTGGATATAAAATTGCTATCTATTGTCAGCATATGGAAGATTTGGAATATCTGTCAGGATACATGTAATGACCTTGAGAGCTGCAGAAATAGAGGTAGGATAAAATTCAAGTGCAAAATATTGGTACATTTGAAGATTTATTACTAGAAATTATGCTGTAAACAGACAGCTTTTTGCATGGTAAGTCAGAGGAAGCATAAGATTTGTGTATATTAATGTTTTTACAAAATACTTAGTCATCAGCAAAAAGAGACTATTAAAAAGCATATGCAGTTTTTTAATCTATCAGAAGAGGCATGTCTTTGTAGAAATATTCAAGTATCAGTATATGCATTGACATGCAATGTATTGGTGTGTGATCCTTTTGGGCTCAGGAAAATAATGAGATGGTATCAAGTGTGTAGGATAGTAAGAAGGTTGGGAAAATTTATTTTATGCAAAAACTTATTTTTGTAGCAAAGTGTTCTCAGCATAAGTTACAGTGCAGCCAAGCTAATTTAAACTAATTATAACTAATTTGTTTACATGACTTCTGGGCTACAGTTGGCTCATGTCTGACAAGCTCAGAGTGTTTACAAGTGGTACTCTTAATATTTGACCTACTCATGCAGCAATTCCCAAGCCATTTTTCTCTCTTGTTCTATTTCTGAGCTTGGGATAATGTTTTTGGGTGGGGTTTTTTTGTATTTTTTAGTGTTTTGGGGTTTTTTTTAAAGTGATTCGCTTGCTGTTAAATTTGTCAAGACTATATTCTACTAATGTTCTACAGCTCTGTCTTTAGGGGCTTGAGAGGGATGATACAAATGAGCACTAAATTTTCTGGAAGGATTCACATCTGGAAAGAAGAGGATATACTGATCAAGAATATGCAAGAAAAAGGGAACATAAATTGGCAGTGAATAATTCCAGTCTGGAAATTTATATAAAGCTCTAGAATGTAAAAGAATGAGATACTGGAATTGCCTTCCAGTAAGAATGATGAAGGGAAAATGTTTATGAAATTACTAAATGCTTGAAGTACATTATGTGATGTAAATGATAATGGTCTGGATTTCGTGATCAGGGAAATCTGTGTTTCTTAAGAAAACACCATGAAAAAAATGTATATCTGGTGTGAAAATATGCACCCTAACAACAAAAAAAATCTAACAAAAGTTACAAGAACCTGAATATCATATGGGACTAGTATATTTAGCAATATTCAGAGTAATGGAATTACTGGTAGTTTTAGACTGTAGCTGTCTTTGAATGGGAACTTAGTATCTTAATTTATTCAGGTGATCTTCTAAATGTATTTTTACATCGATAACTAAAATTTCTGTTCTTTTGTGAGGTTGTTTTTTGCGGGTTTTTTTGTCTATTGGGAATGTAGAATCATTGGTATGACTAATATATGTGATTAATTTGTCCCCCTCACTTCGATCTGCTGGAATTTACTATTCATACATAAATCCTCTGGTGCTAATAGGATTAAGATTTCTTAGTATCTTAAGGTGAAGATGAAACAAACATTTGTAGTGTTGAGCTGTTTTCCTTGAAGGATTTGTGCAGCTGTAACACAGGACCAATGAAGTGGTGTGTTTGAAAGGAACAATCTGATTTGATACTGCTTTTGAAGGTGGACACTTAAAACGCAAATGCAAATATTCCTTTTCTTTGAAAGGAGTACATTTCAAAGAAATAGTTTTGATTTGTAGTTAAAGCTGCTATAGGAGCTATTATTTTGAGATACAAGAATGGCATTGGACTATGTGATTCACAAAAAATCCCATAGTTGAGACCCTGTTTTGGAAAGGTTGCTTTCTAAATGCATATTGTATCACTTAGTCTCTTTACAAAAACTGTTTCTGTTGCCAAAGTGCATTTCTTTGTTTCAAAGTAACTAACTTGACTGTTTCATTTCTGCTCTAAAATAGTTTGGTCTGTTTTCATGTATACTCAGATGCGACTTCAGTTTGTGAATGCTTCTGCAAATGACCGTGTTTCAGAAAAGACTGTGGAGAGAATGAAGGGAGCTGAGTATTTTTGTCTTCTGTTTCTGTATATCTTAGATATGCCATCCCATTTCTTTACAAATTTAAAGAAAAATTGAGACATCAAGAGGTGACTTTGCCTAGATCAAAAAGCATGTAGCAAATTATTTTATTGTTAAGAAACAAAAGGAATCACATTCTTTCTAGCCCAATTTGGAATCCCATGCTTTTGCCATGGCTTCCATCCGTATGCTTGGTGCTAAAGAATGGGTTGATTGTGATAGAGAAACCTGCATTATACGAAAATCAGGGACCACAGAATTTAACCTACACCTTGAACTGCAGCCTTATAAACAAAGGTAATGGACATGGTGATAAATCTTTCCTTCTTTACCTAGCAAGATCAGCAATCCTTAGCTGAGGAGAAAATACTTTGTGAATTCCCCTATCCCAAGAATGCAGTAAACACAGTGAATAGCATCATGATACTTGGCTGTATCATTATTCTTTACTCGGTGTTAATATAATGAAGAGTTTAGAACCACTTGTAGTCACCAGTATGCAATTTCAGTCTCTCATAGTCAAAAATGCATGAAAATTTGCACAGTACTTGCTGATTCTGTTGTGCTCTCTTCCCCAAAGTTTTTTGATTAATTGGAAATCATTTGAAAATGCTTTGGAAGAAAAGCTTTTTAAGTTTGGCAGTAACAGAAAGTTAAATATGTACAGTTCTTGAAGTTTACAAAATTCATGTGAAACCAGACAGAAGTTCTACATTTGTAAAATTTGGATTTGAACAAGCAAATTCAATTATATTGGTGAAGTAAAGCTGCAAATAAATATATGTAGGTGAGACTTCGATTATATTACTTTAACATTCTAAGTTGCTGCTGGTTATGCCACCTTCATTTCATGACTTGTTGAAAAAGCATTTCATGATCCCTGTTCTATTGAATCAGGGATTTGGTAAGCCACCTCTGAGTTAGGTTGCTAGTCTGTTCAACTTGCTGGCTATAATATGTCACTTTCTGTAGTATTTCCCTATCTATCAAGATAAGTTTCTTAAGATTGTGAGTGCTCTGCAATTCCTTAGCTTAATTTCTTACAATAAAGAAACATGGTTTTACCAAGTTCTGAAAATTTTCTGTCAGTCAGCTACATCTGAAAGAGAAGCACAGTTTGCCATGGCAGGCTTCATGAAGGCCAAATGTGGCATAAGCTTTAATTAGTTCTTCCCAGCCATGTTGTCTCAGAATAAAATCAGTCGTAACTTCACTGTATAGCATTGGCCAGCATCCATGTAGCTCTGAATTAGGAATGGGATGTTGTGTGTTTTATGTAGCATATCTATAACCTGATAAATAATAGTTATCCATAAACTGATAGTTAAGGCCGAAAGACTGAAGTTCAGGTTGTTATGAATACAAAGCTGCATGAAACAAGTTCTCCTTGGTCCTGTTGTGCATGAAACAGTTTGTTTTAATCTATCTCTGTGTACAGAGAGGGGAGAGAAACAGAGAAAGTGTTTATGGATCATATCTAGAGATTCTGATGCCTTAATTTTTTCCATCCCTGGGAAAATATTTGGACTCCATGGAGTGTGTCAGAATTCTCAGATTATGGGTTTAAACACTGGTTGGTGTAAACTCTCCTGGCAATTCTGAGACACCAGTGTGAGAGGGAAAGCCTTGCAATATAAGACTACTTTTGTTATCGGGAGGCATGCTTAGAAAAACCCCAGAGGAATTATCTGCTTTCCTAACCTGAAGGCAGTTTTGCAGTGCTGAAATACAAATTTTAAATTCTCACATATTTACTTTCTATAACCTAAAAAATCCTTTTGAGTCTGTGATAAAATTGAGTTTCCGTAAGCCTTTCTGACCCAAAGTATGTGCACAATAATTTTCTTTTTTTGGGTAGTCTTTTATATGCACTGATATAAATTGGTACATTTTTGCTTGTTTGGCTTTTTTGCATTAAATTTTTCAACAGTTGTTAGAATGACAAAAATTCCATTCTCCTCTACAACTATGGAAGTAACTACTATTAGTTTTCATTGATAGCAGAGGGTAGTTTATAAGGTGAACTTGACTTGCCTACCTTTCTCTTCTGTGTACTATTTGTTTACAAAAATCAAGTGCTTCAGGTTCTCATAGTGTTGAAAATAACTTCCCAGCATATAAATTGATGAGTTTTTGGGGATTTGTAAGGTGAAGACTGAGATGTGTTGACTGTTGCAGTATGGAAGTACCAGAGCTGACTTTCAGGAGGAGCAGATGACTTAAACTGTAGATTCTCCAGCAGTGGCTTTTCCTCATGTCCAAAGGCTTCAAGAATCCTTGATAGATCCTCTTCATTGTCATTATTGTCAGTGCAGTCCATGGTTCAAGTGTGGTTTATTTTGTCATGCAAAGTAGAATTTGAAATCAAAGAATCATAGAATATATTGAGTTGAAAGGGAGTACAAGTGTCTTGGATTCCAGCTCCTGGCCCTGCACAGCCATCCCAAAGAGTCACACCGTGTGTCTGAGAGCATTGTCCAAACACCTCTTGAGCTCTGTTAGGTTGATGGTGTGACTACTGCCCTGGAAAGTTGTTTCAGTGCCCAGCCATCCTCTGGGAAAGAACCTTTTCCTAATATCCAGCCTAAATCTTCCCTGACACAGCTCCAGGCTACTTCCATGGTCCCTCTTGTCACCAGAGAGATCAATGCCTGTCTCTCCACTTCACCTTGTGGGGAGTTTGTAGACTGCCATGAGGTCTCCTCCAGGCTGAACAAACCAAGTGAGTAATTCCGTGAGGAGCATTCTACAAGGAATCAACAGTTGGTCCACACAGACTGAGATAAGGGCAGACCTCTATAGAAATTGCTGCAGCGACTGCAGAAACATACAGGGACAAAGGAGAAAGACAGTGTTACAGAGTCTAAAAGTCAGCTGTTATTTGTTTAGTCCTCAATAATCTGATGAAGCAAAATGTAAAATTAGCAGTCTGCACTGCTTACTGATCAGTAACCATCTGACCAGCTGGCTACTGCTCTACAGTTTCTTATAAATTGTGCAGAGTGTTGCTGAACAATGTTAAAAATTTGTAAAATATTCTCCAGAGTTAAAAGAACATGGAAATATATGTCAGTAACTGTACAGGTAATGCAAAGCAGTAATCTAGTAGTTTACAGTGTAATTCTTTGCATCCAGAAGCCCTGCAGCCAATAGTTAAAACTGAATCTTGAATTATTGAGTAGTTACATTTTAAAAAGTCCAAAAAACCAGCAAAACCCAAAACCACCCCCAAACCCAAAACAAACTGACAAAGCCAAAGCAAAACTATACAACCACATAACTATGATATGTTTCAGTTTTGCAGCTGTCAGTATTTAACTTTCTGAGGTAGAACGCAAACTGAAACCAGCAGAAAGTATATAAAATAAGTGTCAGGGGATAATGCATAGTTCCTGCCTTGACTACTTGATAGATACATTTCTTATCTATACATTTCTTCAGGCTTTTCTTATTTTTTATAATGTTGTCATAAAGAATTATCTGAATTTACCCATTTGAACTTTATCTTTAAAGGATGGCTTTAACCAGAGAAGGAGCCAATACTGTGATGTATAGGATAGGTTTTTAATAAAATGTCTCCAGAAGATGCAAGAATTTAGTGTTTTGTTAATCTCTAGATAATTGACACCTGAAGGATGTAGAATGAAACTTCACTATTTGTTGGTCAGTGTTAAATCGGAGGAGACAATTTCCCTCTTAAAAGACATTCTTCATGAAGTCAGATACTAATTGCTGTTTTGGTGGTAAACTTATATCAACTAGATGAGAAGAAAATTAAAGGATTTATCATCTGTTTCATGCAGGTTTGAAAAGACAAGATTTTAGTTACACGGAAATGTTATGATAAACCATTTGTCATCTCAGAAGAAATCTTACACTGGCTGAAATCTTACACTGAGACCCTGGCTGTTCATGATTTTTTGAAAGTGTTTAGAGGAGGAGGATGATGGTGATGATTCAGTAATATTACCCTGAAACTTTAAAATGCTTGGTATGTCCAGCCACAATTACTGGAGTAGTTTCACTTATGCGCAGTTATAAATTGTATATATAACAGCTGATACGAATCATGGGACAATGTAATTTTTAATTCATAACTTAATTTGTAATTCATAAAATTAGATACATGCTGAGGAATGCTTTTTTTTGAAAGGTGCTTTATTATACCTGAGTTAATATCATTAGTCAAACACTTTGATGAAATTCTTTATCCTTAGCAGTGTTTCTGGTATTCAGTTTTTGCATTTGTTCCACAGTGCTTTCTGTGTTCCCACTAAATCTTGAGATCTCATGCATGTTGCTGAAGTCTTTGCCTTTTTCTGCAATGTTTTTGATATTTGATTTTGTTATTTTCCAATATAACCAATGTGCTGGTAAAGTGAGCAATTTTATTTTCTGAACCATTGCTAATACATTTTCATCAAATTACAGTTTACTGTGGGAAAACATGCTAGTGGATTTTTCTCCCAATTTGTTTTTTGCAGTTACTTTTTTTGGGTTTTTGTTGTGTAGAACCTTTTTTTATTGTCGGTGTTTGTTTGTTTTTTTTTTGTTTGGTTGTTTGTTTTGGTTGGTTTTTTTTCTTTTTTTTGTGTGTGTGTGTGTGTGTGTGAGAAGTACTGGTATGATTTTGTAAAATATCTGAGAAACTGAAATAGTTCACCAACCAAATATATACTCAGATTAATCAATGTCCTGGTTTTAGATGGAATAAATAAGGACATTGTAAACTAAAACAGTAGTTTAGCTTTCCTTCTAGCTTTGGGCTTTTATCCTCTCATCTTTTTGTTAAGCTTTTCTAGTGAGTTGCTCTGCTCACTGTGTGATTTTCTATATGTCTCTCTTCACTGTCTTGGTCAAGTTTACTTTGTTGCTTCGCTGTGTAGAGCAAAGGAAGCATACTGAGCCTGGATGTCCCTATATTATGGACAGTAATTTGGTGTTTTAATTTGATAAATAAGGAAATTGTGAGAAAATCCCATGTGCATTTAGACTCTTCTTTAGAGAGCAGGTTTTTTCCTGGATATTGCAAGTTTTTTGCTTGTCTTCTTGAATTGAATCTTATTTTAAAAATAATTTGCCATTTGCAAGCTTTCTGAGTCAGCTCTGTAGAAGGCGTATGAGAATATTTCCACTCAGTCTTGTGCAGGTGTTTTGAAGAGCTATGATGTGCTCTTCAGGCATGAGGAAGGGAAGATAGCTGCTGGAGGGTATTATACTGTACATGTGTAGAGACTCTTTTAATTGGGTCACATGGACCTATGCATGTATTTTGTGCTGTCATGGTAGGGACTTCTGGAAAGAACTTCCTTGGTTTCCCTCTGTACTTGATCAGAAAAAAAGTTCAGCTGAAAATGGTTTTGGCCCTACATGATGTTTTGTATTCTACACTTCAAGTTGATTCTCATGCTGTTTTAACTGACAACACTTTTGAGAGAAGAACACTGAAATCATGCTATTTTCCTCCTATTATTAATTTCTGAACCTAAATAAATCTTCCATCGCTATCTCCTTGTATCTTTTCTACTTCTGAAATCAATGCTGAAAACTCCCAAACCTGTCATCTATGGGTAGAGAATACAAGGCACTTTGAGGGTCTTCATTAGGTGCAGGTTTAGAAGGTGTAAAATATTCTCGTAGCAGTATTTGGTACTGTTTCTTTCACAAATTTCCTAAGAAACAGTCATTTAGTTGTAGAGAGGTTCTTTATTCCAGATGCTGTTCACACTCTATTTCTGCTATGGTGTTATTTTGACTGCTTAAAATATTACCTACGCTTAACAGTTTAGATTTCTAGCTTTAGCTTAGTTTTGTTTGTTTTGGCTTTTTTTCCCCCTTAAATCTTCAGAAGACTTCATTTGCTATTGGAATGAAGTACCTCATCTTTTTTAGGCTAAGGTGTGTAGACTGCAATTCAGATAATGCTGAGTGAATTGCTTAGTGGGAAGAGTCATAGCACTTTTCAGTCACGACAAAGGAAATGAGACTATGTTATTTAAAATTCTTCCTGCAAAGTTACCTTTCAGTTCTGAGTAATCTATGAAACCCAAGGTGGTAGTATGAGCTTGAATTCTCCAATAGTCAGTGCACAGATACAATGGGCCACATATTCCAGCTAAAATGCTGCTTTGGAATGTTACTGTATGGTTAAAGCCTTTTCCCTCTTCATCAAAAATTGTTCTGTACTGTAAGGAACTTAATGTCTAAAACCCTGAACATCCACACTTCTAGTACATGATAGTGATCTAATTTATTCCACGTGTATTTGTTTAATTTAGTGGGACAAGAAGAAGACTTCATGTTTCCTGACAGTAAAATACAGCTGAAAGGTAAGTTACTGAAGACAGGAAGTAATGCTATGAAAGAATCTTTGAGTAGATACCTGGCACTTGCTAAATGTGATGATTACAAAACATAAAGACAGTTTTTTGTCTTAACAGAATGATGCATTTTTAAAAAAAAAACATAGAATCCTATAATGTTCAAGGTTGGAAGGAACTTCTGGAGGCCATTTAGTCCAATGCCCCTGCTCAGAGCATTGTCAATTACAGCAGATTGCTCAGGGCTGTGTCTTGTCAGGTTTTGAGTAACTCCAATGAGAGAGTTTTCACAAACCATCATATACCAGTGTTTGATTACCCTTAAGTCAAACAGGTTTTCCCCTAAGTGGATTTTCTTCTGCTTCCCCTGACCGTCATGACATTTCAGGGATACTGAGAATGGTCTCATGCTGATGTTGGCCAGTTCACTCAGCACTCACGGATGCACCTGATCAGGTCCCATGGACTTGTGCATATCCAGTTTGCCTAAATGTTGCCTAGCATGATCCTCCTGTACCCAAGGGTAATCTTCACTGCTTTCAGACTTCTCAGCTGGCCTCAGTGCCAGTGTTTCCTACAGCAGTCCTACCAGTGAAAACCAAGGTAAATAAACTTAAGTTTTACTTAATAGCACCACTGCTAACTCCCAGAATATCAGGAAACAAAAAACATCTCCAGGTAAAGAAGAATTGACTATCGTGTGGCAATAGACCAAATTTCTCACCAACATTAGAGTCTAGACTGTTTCCCACTTCCTTACACATTTTGTTGACAAATACAGGAGTCTAACAAAAATGCAGGAGCTGCTCCGAGCAGTGTCATTTATGACGAAGATTTCATGGTCTTCCTCTGGCAGTTTCAAAAGCATTGAACATCAAAGAACAAACAGGAATATAAAAGCTATTAAGAACAGTCTCTCAAGGGATACATAGTGGCCAAAACTGCATAGCTCTTCCAACAGGCAGTGAATGACCTTGTAGTTGTACCAACTCCAACTTTCAGCATCTGAAAAAGTTATTTAAATGCCCATTAAACATAAAAACTAATGAACATGTAATTACAATACTCAGAAAGCAAAGTTTAAAATAACTCACAAAGATTCCAAGTTATGGCAGTTCAACTGCAATTAAGTATGGCAAGTATAACTCCAGATTGTTTTTCTTAAAACAGACGCAAGTTACATACAACTGAGTTCAAGTGGTTTCTAGAACAACTTACTGAGATCTATACAAAAGAATAATAAAATTTAAATTACCCAAATTACTTCTATAAACTAATGATCGGGGATAAAGGTGAAAGAGGAATAGCCTATCCTTCCCTGCTAAAATCTGACAAAACTTCTTTCTTTTATTCTGCTGCTGAAGAGTGCAGAACCTCACAGTCTGTTTCTAACTAGTACAAATTAATAAGGGAAGAGAGATACTTCATTACAAAGTGTTTAAAAAAAACTAACCAAAAAGTACTGGGCAGTCAGAAAGTAACCACTTTTCCTCTGCTTACTGCTTCAGTCTGCGTTTCAAATTTCAGCTATAAAAAAGCACAATTCCCTAGGTCAACATGTTCAATTAGGAGCAAATTTTCAATGTGTTCTGTATATATTCGTTGACAGAAATTACCCACCAGCATCATCATGTCTTCCTGATGAATTCCTATGACTGATACCTCCTCTTCCTTAGAGAGAGAAAGAGGGGGGAGAAGGAAAAGTTAAAAAGATACTACTATATGCATGGTAATGCTATCAGATGAAATTATGTTATAAATTGAAATGGTACATGGTCTGAGACTTACATGGCTTCTTCTGGGGCAGGCATGCATTATATCATTCTGGCCATTGCAGGACCTAAACCTGATGACCTCTGTAGCCCACTCCAATCCCATGTCACTCTCGTTTCCTGGACACATTACAACTGAAAGATACTTTTCATTGACTGTCAAACCAAAATACACGATCATTGTAAAACTGAACATTTTAAAAGTAACTTTAAGAATGTCCCTCTGTCCTTCACCTTCTCTGTCTCACCTTCATTGAGACATCATAAACATCAATCATGAAATTAATTTTTGTGCTGTATAATAAGGATTTTTCAAATATCCAAGAGGGCTAGGGAAAGGGTTGTGCATGATGCAGTCTGGCAGGACTATGTAATCTGAAAAACTATGGGGAACACTGCTATACCATAGATTACGATATGCTGGGAGAAGACATGATGCTGTGGGGCTGTGGTGCACATTAGAGGACATTTAATGATAAATTCAGCATTTTTATGATGCATGTTAAAAATGTATGAAAATTACATTCATGCTTCTGCAAACAAAAGGTTTTCAGCCTTGCATTTAAATAGACTAAATTACAAAACTCAACAAATAAATTAAATCACTATAATATATTTACAAGCATAGATGTTCAGAGTTTTAGACATTCTTTTCCTTCCAGCATAGAACAGTTCTTGATGAAGAGGTAAAAGGCTTTCCCTGTACAGTAATATTCTAAGCAGCATTTAAACTGGAATTTGTTTTCCCACGTTTATTTCAGAACCAACAATTTATTGTCTAGAGACTTTATCACCTTTTTGCTTTAAAGGTTTTTGCAATAGCATCTATAGGAAATTTTATGTGGTGATTTGTAAAATATATGTCCTTTCATGTGTTTTAATTTTACTAATTAAAATATCCTTTTCATTCCTCTTGTTTTTCCTTGAGAAGTCATTAAGTATTTACTAAGTTACTGGGGATGGCTTCAGAGAGGTGTATTGATAGAAGTTTTGATGACAGCTTTTTGCTACAGAGGATAAACATTGCTTTGAGTACAAAAAAATATGCTTTAGAGATCTTAAGTATGCAGTGTGCATTGATATTTCCTTCTATGGAATAAATATGATGGTTAGAAATTGAATTTAGATTTATGCCTGATTTCATTGTAGTAGAAGATGCATTAATTCTAATAGGAAAACATACAGGTGTAAAATGGTACTGATCACTCAGAAGAAAGTTGCTAAATATCATGAACAGTGCTGAAAAAAACAACATTGCTGTTGAACTCTGGAAATTTACCTTGGGTTTCATCATCATATAATGGTTTAGGTTGGAAGGGACCTTAGGAATCATCTTGTTCCAACCCCTGTACCATGTGCAGGGACACCGTCCACTAGACCAGGTTACTCAGAGACCCATCCAACCTAGTCTTGAACACTTCCAGGGAAGGGACAGCAACAGCTTCTCTGGGCAACCTGTTCCAGTTCCTTACCACCCTTACAGCAAGGAATTTCTTCCTGACATCAGTTTAAGGCTATTCCCCCTTGTCCTGTCACTGCATGTCCTTGTTGACAGAGTTTTGCTCCAGCTTTCTTGTAAACTCTCTTAGGGTACTAGAAGGTGCTATAGTTTTCCCAGAGCCTTCTCTTCTCCAGGCTGGGCAGCCCCAACTCTCTCAAGCCTGTCTTCGTAGCAGAGGTGCCTCTAGCCCTCTGAGCCTCTTCGTGGCCTCCTCTGAACTTGCTCTGGCAAGTCCATGTCCTTCATGTATTGGGGACCCCAGAGCTGGATGCAGTGCCCCAGGTGGATCTTGACAGTGGAGCATAGAGGCAGAATCCACTCCCTCCCCTGCAGCCCATGGGGCTCTGGATGCAGCCTAGGACACATTTGACTTTCTGAGCTCAGAGCTCACATTGACAGCTCATGTCCAGCTTTTCATCCACCAGCACCTGCAAGTCCTTCCTCTGTCTGTTCTTGGGATTGCCCTGGCACACATGAGGACCTTGCATTTTGCATTGTTGAACATCATGAGGTTTGCATGGGCCCCCTTCTCAAGTTATACTTCATTGGAGTTTAACAATTGATAAAAACTCTGGTTCATAAATGGCTAGCTATACTCTCTAATTTTTTTACTTACTGATTAAGTAGGCATTGTCATTCATGATTAGGAAAAAAATGTAGTTTGGGTCCCCATAATAATTTCCAAAAAGAACTGTGCTTTAAATTACTACAGAGAGAATTACCACTTTAGAGGCATGTAGTGTGAATCTTTCCAGTTTCCGCAAATTATTATCTCAATTTTTTTTCCAGGTAGGATTTGTTTGTGTGTATCATAGATTATATTCACCCTTCTTTATGTATGTTACTCAGCTTTCCTTGAATATTTCCTTTTTTCCATTACGTGTTAATAAACAATGAGATCTTTCTAAGTAAATTTGCTTCAAAAGAGGTAGACAAACTTACTGGAAATTTTATGGGAGTGACTGACTGCTTATATCTTTCCAAGATTTCTTGTCTCACATAATATTCTGGACATTGAAACAGTATTTTTGTTAGAGGTTTTGCCTGGTTTTTGAAAGCTAGATACCAAAATTGCCTTCTGAGCTTAGAACTTGGAATCAGCTTGAGAGCTGTGGCATTTCCAGTTATTTTTGCATCTAGTTGTGAAATTTCTGCTGAGGAGTGATTTTGAAGGACTTTGAATTTTCCAAGATGAACTGAGGTCTAGTAAAGGCATTTCTAAGAACCAGTACCTTAAGGATAGGTTGGTTGATTTGTTTGGGATTTTGTTGGTTTTTTATTTGTTAACTTGGAATACGATTTTCAGCATCATTCATTCAAACTCTGGATAATACTCTTGTCAAATTTTGTGTGCTAATTAGTACCATCTACCCTTGGGAGATACTATGGCTTGCAAAGTTATGCTGGAAGACTGCATTAAATTGAGGGAAATCAGACAGTCATTGTGTCCGCTACATATTTTCTGTCACAATTGCAAAGGCTATGACCATTGCTTTGAAACCTGCAAAAAAGTTTCAGGTGGGTCAGATCATATGTAAAAGTTACTTAGGAAGAATTGAGCAATTTTTAAAAATACTTTGTTCCTTCAGGGCTTGCGAAGCAACCGTTTTGTTTTTGAATCTGTATATGCTGGGTGTGAATAATGGTTAATTCAGCAGTTGAAAGGCATTGAATTTATAATTTAAGAGAAAGGTTGTTGCAAAAGGAGAAATCTAAACTACAGCTACAGTCTGATTAGGCAAATAGGAAAGTTAGATACTTGGATGTGTTTCCCTTCAACTTCTTCATCTGGTTGCAGAAAGCTTGTTTAACCAAAGTTCTTTGTATTTGTCAAAGCGTAGGAAGCCTATGGCTCATATTGAAAAGCATTCAAAGCTGAAAGCTGAGTTTTCTACAGTTCCATGAATCTGTGAATTGAGAAGAATAGAAAAGACTTCATTGCATCTACTAATCATGTAGGAAAAAATGTCTCTGTCATTATAGATATTTCTCATATTGTTTAAAAAACCCCTTCCAATTTGAGATGTTGAGATAGTAATTTCTTTTTGCAAGATGCTTTTAAAGAGCCTTTGGTGGTTTTTGTTTGGTTTTTTATTTGTTATTTACAGTAAAAGGGATCTTTTAAAAAATATGGCTATTTACTGTACGTGCTAGCTGTCTTCAAGCAAATAACTTACTTTCTGCATTCCATCAAAGTAATGCATGAATAGAATTAAAAGCCAAAAGTAAAAATTACAATATGGAATAGCTTTGGAAATCTTTAGCGTAGACTTAATTATTTGCATAGTTTGATGCAATATCTCAATTACTGATGCCCTTTAATTTGGGGTGAACTTTTTCTAGCTGTATATACTCTTGGTGTATGGTTATGTGGTTAATCGTAACTTACTTGGTCTAAAGATTGAGGCTAATCTGAATTTGTGGAGAAGTTTTTGCTTTGTTGCTGTCACTGTCACGATTAGAAATGTTACTTTCCATGGGGCCTTACTCTTAAAAAAAAACCTCACTGCTTGCTCTTAAAATGAAAATGGAAAAATGACTACTAGAGTAGGAATTCAAAAATAAAGTATCCTGCAGTCATTGAAGATATTAATTTTGTTAATATAATGTTGCTGTATGCTTTGTGAATAGGGAGTCTTAGATTTTGGGAAATTTTTATTTTTCCTGAGTCTAATACAGTATGTTGTCTCAATGGTTGGGTTTTTTTTTTATTTACTTTGTTATTGAGCTGATCAGATACTTCTGTGTCAGCTTTAATACATATTCAGCCAAAGAAAGTAAAAGGCATAGTCAATTTGAGTCCATAGATTTTTTTTTTTTTTAATTGGAAGGGTTTATCTCCCCACTCCCACCCCTGCAATTTTTTGGACATCACGGTGTCCCTGCTTGCGTGGGAGATTGGAGAAGATATCCTCCAGAGGTCACTTCCTTCAGCAACTGTGGTTTTTTGAGGAAAAATGTGGTAAGATGAAATGTGTAACCTCCTGGATGCATTAACACAGTAGTAGTAGTTCTCTATTCCTTCCTTCTTCTTCAAAGGGTACGGAGCTGAGGGGAACAAAGAAGGGAAAACAAATGTGTGTTCTATGTCTTTGGTATTAGTTGTCCTGAACTGTTTCTCTCTTTGGTACTGAAAGGCATTGTTCAGCTGCACAGGTGATGGCAGTTTGTGGTCCTGTCAAATTTAAAGTGACTTGTTTTCTGCTGTTCTTTGCGTGGCACACTGAAAAGGAGAGTTTTAGAGAAATATCTGCATGGGCAGACCATTTTTTATGCAGTAATGGGATTAATCGTGGACAGAGATGAATGATTAGCATTTGGAGCAGGAGAAAGACAGGTCAGGGAACAGTAAGTTTGTGTATTGTGCCTTCAGGCAGCTAGATGCTGTTTTCAAGTGTTCATAAATGTTTTGGGAAGTTTGTCTGTCTTCCTTTTAAGTTATCTGTCCTTGTGCTGTCCTCCACATCAGCAGAAGCTGAATTCCATAACAGGATGGGAATCCCAGTTACTGCTTAGATTTATCTCATTTTTCCATCCACTTTCTTGGTCTGTACAAGTGCACAGCCATTGTCTGCACATCCACCTGTCTGAGCAACTGAGCTGCAGCTTTCTAACTCTGTGACTCAGCCTCATCCTTGGGAATTGTGTAAAACTGATGAAACAGATCTAAAGGAACAGAACAAAACCACACTAGAGTACTCTGCTGGCTTTGCATTGGAGCCACCCATGGAAGTGATTTTTTTCTGAGAGAAGCTGCTGAGAGCTTCTTCTGTGCCTGGCAAAACCAATTGCTGGTTAGCTTTGAGAATAAGCATGTTAATAAGCCAGTTAAAAGCTAGATCCACTTTAAAAAGTTTTGAACCTGTTTTGCCTTCCTCCTAATCCTATCTCCCAGCAGGAAAAGAGTAAATATATTCTAGAGGGTCCTCTGGTGTTTGGCCAGTGCTAGACACACACCACACATACAAAGACATTAAATTTAAAAACATCCATTTGGGATGTGGGAAAAAGTTCAGCAAAAGATAACTTGTTTGACCTTGTCTATTCCAGCCTTGTACTTTGTGGAATTGTTGTGAAATGAGGAGGTAGTCATGACAGATGGGGCATGTTCTGTGTTTTTCAAAGAAGTCTGCAAATGAAGTTTTTTTCACCACTCCTCAATTCTCAACTCTTTGTGTCACAGTTTATGATCTGCTCTGCTCTTTAAGGTGAAAGTAAGCTACTAGATTGACTAGTTCAATATTGAAATGTTGTAGGTAATCTTCTGTTTTCTATGTTCTGCACACTTTTATTATGATTGATAAGTTTGTACCAGAAGTTCTGATAGGAAATGTACAATGTGTAACTTAAAATTGTTCTTGTTTCTTGGAAAAACAAATGTGAAGCTAGTTTGTAGGTGTATTATTTTTGTTCAGCTGAACTACTTAAAAATTTCTGACTTTGTTCAAATAATTAGAAATAAAGACATTGCTCAATCCTTGTCTACATGACAGTACTTTAGATTTTTTTAATGGAAATTAACAGGAGGAAATAATTTAAAGTGTTTTAGTTGAGCTACATTAAAATTTGAGTTTATATTCTCTTTCAGAATTAGTAGCTTAAATTCAGTTGAGTTTATTTTACTGTAAAATAAAGTTGTATTGATTGAGCTCTACTCAGGTATGAAGAAAATTTCCAAACTGGTTTCAGTTAGTTAAGTTTGTTAAAGAAAAAAAGTCAGATGCATGTTTTAGAGAATTTCTATGAAAAGGAGATTTTCTTCAAAGTAGTATGCCTTACTGTACTTGTTTTATACTAACTGAGCTATGGCATTCCTATCCACATAAATAATTACCTTTTGATTTTGCTCTAAATTATGACTTCTACAAGTGTGGTTTCACTGTTGACAGCTGTTCTGTGTTTCTTTGTATTGCTGCAGTACCCAGTGAAGGTGAACTGAGAATGTTTAAGATGGACAGGCTACACATTAGAAATCCCCAAGTTTTTTTGTGCATAACCAACATAATTTCATCTAACTGTTCTTGATTGAATGTTTGTTTATGCTCTGGCAGTGGTAAGTTTGAAAACTTCGGAAGTTGCAAAGCTTAACCTTGATGGAAGCGTGAGCTTGCCTTAGGCTGTGAGCAGTGTGGACAGTTTTGCTAAGTACTTGCTGCATTTCCTGTGTAATTTTGGTTTAGATGTGTAGTATCTGCAGGCTATCAAGAGTAAGATGTGGAAGATGGTCATTAAGGTGAAAGAGACACCACTTCAGAGGAATTTTTAAAAAAAATTTTTTTTTTTAATACATTTGGTGAGATTAAGAAACTTCTGTTGTGTTTTTGCTGCAGCTGTAGGAGAACTATCAGCAACAACAGAAGTTCAGAATTGCACAGGAAACTATGTAGATAGGTAGCACTGTGAACCCATCCCCAGACCTACAAGGACAAAACACCAAAACCAAATGCCAAATTTTTCCTAGCTATTGAGAGATTCCAGATTGTTACTGTCTAGCCCAAATTGCTCATGGTAAGCTGGTCTTCATTTGACCTTAGTTCATTAGCAGTTATTCCAACACAATACATCTAGATGTTGCATGCACTATGCTTCAGAGTTTCTTAATAACCTTTTAAATGTGTTTGATTTTTTTTTTCCCCCCCAGGTATTCTTCATTTCTTTTCTGTGCTGTCTTTGAGTTCATTGTGCTTCAGAAGCGGACCAGTCTGTGTGGAATTAGAAAAAAGGACTATCTTGGCTGACTAGTGATACTGTTTCACAGACTTATTTGTAACTTCTTTGTTTATAATGTTAATAGGGATTGTAACTAAATAGGATAGGAAGATATTTTTTTTTAATGCCATAAAGGAAAATATCAGGGAATCCTGACACTAGTTGTAGCTACAAAGTCATGGAGCTTTACAGTTTTAGCATTGCTAGGTTGGATGGTGTGTGTTTGTTCAAAAGGCTTATGTAATTCTCAATTTTAGGACACAAACATTAACTAAAATCAGCTATCAAACATATGAAAAATTAATCTCTTGAAGTCTCTATGCAGTTACTGTATTTATTAGACACTAACACTGCAGTTGGGTTTTTTTTTGCAAGTTACCTTTGCTTTTGTGTTCAACTTTCTGAAGCAATATGTTTTTGCAAGATTAGTAATCTTATTTAAATTGTTAAATTTCATTAGGAGGAATTTAATAGGTTTTGTGTCTTAAATGTTTTGTCTCTTAAATGTTAGCATACTTTCCTTTAGCGAGTGTATGCTCTGTATGCTGCATAAACAATATATAATTCCTCATTTAAAATGACTCAAACAGAACAAATTTTCAGTAGGGAATGCTATAAAATTAAAAAATAATTACATTGACATAATTGTGCAAATGTGTACATCTTTGTGTTTCTGCACAGTCATTAAAATCACCAATTAATTTAATAGTTTTCTACCTATTGATCATTAGTCATCTCTATCTGTAAGTCACTCAACCTTACAATTTTGGAAAGCATCAGCATCAGCAAATTTCAGTTATCATTAAAAGGCTGGAAGCCTCAAGACAGTTTAGTTTGTGAAAATTGGTTGTTGATTAGAGGAGATTCTTGTGTTCCCATTGAGAAAGAGGCTGTATTATGTGCTGTGTCTCTTCATCCAGCAGCTGAGCTGTGTGGAAGTGGATTTGAAATGAGAGAGGGAAACTGGATATGTTACGGAGGGCTAGTTGAGAGTCTTTGCATGGAGGAACTGCTTCATTGTGTTTAGAGCATGAGGGGAAGTAATACAGCAATTCAGAAGAGAAGCATCTTAACTCCCTGAAGTACTGTACAGCATCTCTCTTGTATGTGGGAGAAGTTAAAGTTGAGAAACAGGGAACAAGATGAATATTAAGACAAACAAAATAGCGTATCACCGATCAATATTAATTGAAGTATGGAGAGGCACTGATGTGTTTTTGAAATGCAGCTCACTAAATCTGTTTATATAGAATTTTATGTTTGTGTTTATTGTGGATTACTAAAGAAACAGTATACTGGTGAGTCTGTTTTCTTAGTGTATATGGAAGAAGTTTGGAGGGATTTTAATTTATTTTCAAAATCAAAAAAGAGGCAAAAATTGTGTGTCATGAAGACTTGTATAAAATAAGCTGCTGCCTCAAGAGATTAATTTCATACCAATTTTGTTTTGTAAAGCTTATGAAGCATCTGAGAGTTCAAGTGCAGAAATGCAAAATTAAAAATTGGAAGAGACTAGTATTAAGTAGGTTTTGGTTCAGTGTTTAATCACTAGGCTTTTAGTCTGGTTAAGTTCCAGCCAAATAAAAGGTCAAAAAGTCTTTAAAATACAAGTAAAAGTCAGTACACAATTGTGTTTATGAAAGGGCAGCACTACTAACAGCTAACATGAGACATTCCAGAAAGTTGAAAAAAACCAAGCTGCTACTTCCTCCCTAATATCTGTCACAACTGTTTTATTAATGAAGATGGGTATTGCAACCTAAAGTATTTTCCATTCAGCAGAGCTGACTTAAATGAAGTCTTTGATTTGCTTTTGCTCTTCTATACATCCCTTAGCTATTTTCTTCCAATAAAATGAACAATATCTAATATCGGCCACTGATACATGCCTGAGCAAGCACAAGGGCTATGCTTACTCAAAAGAGCTTTGCTTTCTTTGTTGGAGTAAAAATTGCGTGTGGAAAATGTACTGCAGATGAGAAATAAATGTATGAGCTACTGAAGTAGGTTGATGTTTTCCCTTCATGTTCGTTTCTCAGTGATGGGTAGTATCATGACTGCTCCACTTGACAGCTCCACTTGACAAGGTTTTCACGGTTCCCCTTCTCAAGCCTGTCCGGGTCCTTCTGGATGACCCCTTCCCTCCAGTGTGGCTCTGCATCACACAGCTCAGAGTTGTCAGCAAACTTGCCGTGGCTCACTCAGTCCCACTGTCCCACAGATCCAGGAAGCTGCATATTACTTATAAGCACCTGTTCTCTACAAAAGGCCTGGTCTGAATTCGGGCATGGTCTGATTGTGTCAACTCCCTTTATTTCTTTCCCCAGGAAGAGTTTTTACAGGTACAGAGCATGACTGATGCTTATTCTGGTAGAATTACATGTGCTCCTGCATTAGGGGGTATCTTTTGCTGAATTCACAGACCAGTTTTATTCTGTCTGTGCTTTCACTGCTTGTGCTGGGATTTCTCTTCTTGTGTATTGTGGTGTCACTGGTATCGCTTGGGTGGGAGGGACATCAGTGTCATTGTTTATCAAATAAGAGCAGCAGAGCCCAAAAGAATGTCGTGGTAATTACAGATTAAGAAGCTGGCTGCTTTAATTTTTTTTCCCCTGAAGATTGCTGTATACTGGTAAGCAACTTAAAATTGTGCAGTATAGTACTTTAAACTAAGGTTGGGTTTTTTTGGTACAATGATTGTAGTTTGTGTTGATTTGATTTGCTGTTAACCTAGTATAGGAAAACACATTATGCTAATACTGGTTTAGAAGTTGTACTAGGTAATCCTTGTCTCAGACTTCTTCATTTTTCACTTTTGTCAGCATCACTGCTTCTGCTGCCTGATCACTTTATGAATGAAACATACAGATTTCACTAGTACACACACACATAGACACTCTTCCCTGCTTGCACCCTCCCTTCTCCTTTACCTCCACCCACATGCTGCAACCACCTCTTTGGCTGTCAACTTAAATAACTATACAGTAGTTTAATTTTTCTTGTGTTACTATTTTAACCTTAGACAGCTGCATCAGGCAGCTGATTAATAAATGTTCACTCTTTTTCAGTATTTCCAATACTGACTTTTTCTGAGATTGAATTAGCTTTAAATGCTTTATATTGTTAATATGTATGTTTGCCCCTCCCCAGATACTTACGTATTAGATTATGCTTTGTCAACCGTATCTCCTTCTTTAGTATGTTTTTTGAAGTATTTTTGAAAGCATTTAGTTCTGGAAACTTACTGTCATTGTATAAAACTGTAGCTCTGGAATAGAAACTGGAAATCTGCCCTCTTGTGGATAAATCTGTCTGATGTACCTCAGTCACAGTATCTTACCTGAATGAGAACTAAAGAATATTAATTCATTCTCTTTGTGATTCTCAATCTTTAAGCATTTTTGAGGGATACTTTATGGACTGAGAGATAGCAAGGCTTTGTGTAGTAACAAACGAGAAAGGTAATTTATTGTAAAATGTAGAAGTTTCAAACTGACTGTGAGACAAAGATTCATAAATTTGTGATTCAGGTTTGCTGATTTAAAAGAAAAGAAAAGGTCCACTCTTCATCTAAATTATTAATTAGCTAATACATAATTATTCTAGTTTAATTTTGTTATGCAAAAGAAGAAAAGTCAAGATCATGATGCTGTGGTTATATCTATGTGATGTTACTGAACATATGGGAAACTGTAACTGCTTTTTAAAGTACTTTAATGCTAAATAAAGATTTCATAATCTAAGAAAAATAAGACTATTTAAAGTACTCTACTTAATAGAATGTATTTAAAAAAGAAAAACATATCTAATATCGTAGCTTTTCTTTAAAACTTGATTTTAATCCACCTTTTTACTTCTTGGAAAATATCAGGTCACTTGCATATAAATACATTGTTTTAAATCTGAAAATATAATAAGTTAAAGAATACCCTGGAGAAGGAGAAATGAAACATTTAAATGTACATAGGAAACTGCCCAGTACTGAGATTGGTTACTTATCAGTGCTTTACTGCTGAGCCTTTTTGTATTACTGCATAAACAGATTTTTCCTTTTGTTTTGTTTTTTACTCTTCTCATGCATGCACATGGCAAAGCTGCGGAAAACCTGGTATTTTCATTAGAGACACGACAGTTTCTCAACCAAGAGGAGTGTTTCATAAATGCAGAACTTGTGCCATTATATGATAACCAGTGGTCAGAGTCCTCTCATCATTTAATTGATAGTTAAATGCAATATCCGAAAATATTACAACTGCAGTTTGTTTATATTTCTTATTTTATTTTTACAGGGTAATTTTTTTGTTTTGTTTGCTTGGGTTGTTGTTATTTTTTTCCTTTTATGGTTGTAGTTTCTCTTTGCTGGATGTCAATGTCTGTACTTAAATTGTTCCCAGTTACTTACTTTCATCCTCTCTTCCTCCCTTAATTTTGCCTTTGCAGTAAAGGGTAATATAGATAATTTTAAAAAGAAAAAAAAAGGGAAAAGGATGACTTACAAAAATAACACTTTAAATTTGTACTTATTAACCACAGCCTAAACTTTTTTTTAATACAACTTCCTTTTCTATGTTGGCTTGGCTTTTCTGTATTAGTGTATATTATGATGATAACTTTTTCCTGCGTTATTCTTTAGATATGCTGCCATTTCACTGTTTTCTTTCACTGAGGGATTCTTTGTGTTGCTTCCTTTGTGTACTGCAGTTCCTTCCTCCTGAAAATGTCTACTATGGTATCCATTCTTTCTTATAAAGAAACAAGAGCATAAGTACCTATATATTGAATATACAAGACCTCATACATTTATATAGACTGGTTTTCTTGTATTCTTTCTGAACTGCTACACTACAGTCTAATGCACTGGTTAAAAGCCTTCCACTGCAGATCTTTAATTTCTGTAATTCAGCTAATGTAACTAACAGTTTCATTTTTTCAGTTAAGGGGTAAAAATATACTATTTTTAACAATTACTAAACAAGCCTGGCAATGGAAAATTTTTAGGTATTGAAAATTATTGTTCTTCTTGACTAATAATAAACTGCTGCAACAGTACTTTTAACTTGCATCCTTCTTATATTTGGGGAATGGAGGTAGAGGAGAAAAACCCCAATAAAACTTGTCTAACAGTCAAGCTATTGTTACGTGTTGTGCTGATGTTTTATATGGAACCACCTATACTGTCTTGAGTTGTCAATCTTTATTCTCCTAACTGCTTGAGATCTTAAAATCTTAAAATGAATGGGTTTTCTTATGTTCTCAGTAGCATCAAATTTGAGTTGTAGTTTCACTGGATCTTAGTCTCTGCTTCTGAATTTGAATCCTGCCTTGTATGCCAGTTTTATAACAGATGGAATTTTGCCCTCAACACAACAGATGTAGTATTTGGACCCAGATATTACTATGTGGTTTCTTCATATTGTGTTTGTTTTGTAAACTAATCCCATCACTTAATCCCATCAGTCTCTCTTTCTGTCTTGTTTACTCTCATCTGTTTATTCATTTCATCATGCTTACAGAAACTTCATAATGTCAGAGATGGACTTCTTGAATTACCGTGCTTAGCCCCCAGCTGGTGCAGACAACCACATCCTGTCCCTTCTGTAACATCTGTACAATCAGTCTTCGGTGTAGTGGTGCTGCTTATCTCTACTCATTTAAGGCTGTTGGAGAAATTGGCAGCTCTGATGGTGAAAAACTCTGTTCTGGTTTTCTTCTTGCTTGCATTTATGTGTCCATTTATTGTTTTGTTAGCATTGCTCTGTGGCTTTCTTCCTCTGTAGCCTCCTTTGACTGCCTTAGAGAGAGCAACCACATCCCCTCTTGACCTTTGTTTTGTTAGTTAAACAAACCAATCCCTTTTACTCTTCTCTTACAAAGAAAGTTTACTTTTCCCCTGCTCACTGCAGTTGCTCCACTCTGAGGTCTGGACCTTGCCAGGTTCAGGTTCTTATCCTGTATCTGTGGAGAAGGTTTCTAATTTCAAGTGTCTGATTTTGGAGGAATTGTTCCTGTATAATGTCTCTATAATTATCTTTGTTATGGCAGTAATACTTGAATTAGGAATTGTCCTGGGTTGACTATATGATGCTTTTATCCCCAATCACGACTGTGTTGTCTGCGGACGTACAGACAGCAGGACAGAGCTCCTCTTTTCCCCTTTTTTTTGCTTTTAGTTAGTTTTAGCTAGCTGAGGCAAAGAAGTTCCCTGGACTGTGATTTTTCCTTTTTCTTGGATCTGTTCAAGCCTGCTCTGGACTGAACACCCAGCAGAGCACCGGCAGCTCCACCTGAGGCCCCTTGGCCGGGCCTGGGCCGCGGCATTTCCAGCACCAGAGAGACTGATCAGAGACTGAGTGAGACGAACTGCAACCCCGGGAGGGGACTGTTCTGAGTTTGGGTTTGTTTTTTTTTTTGAGCAGTGAGAAGTTTTATTGTTTAATATTGTTTGGGTTCTATTGTTTAATAAACAGGTTTCTTTCCACTTTTTCTCCAAGGAGATATTTTCTCCTGAACCGGTTGCGGGGGGGGTGGGGCGATTGAATCTGCTTTCGTAGAGAAGCCCCTTTGGGGGTTATCTCCCAAACTTGCCCTAAACCAGGACAGGAATAAACTTGAATTAGGAGTGACAGTTTCTCATGTGATGAGGAAGTGAAAGTGAATAGACTTTTTTTTTTCCTTATATTTCAGTGTTTCTGTGCTACATAAAAATTTCCAATAATACTGGCTGGTGATGTGGACTTTCCTTTGAAGCAGTTTCAGTCAGGAGAAGTCATCAGACGTGACATTTTTTTATAGTAAATACAATTTATGTGTGAAAGGTGTTCTTTAGTTTCTAGACTTTCAGTAAAAACTTGGATTTAAAAAGTGTTATCTCCTGTGGGTTTATTGCCACAGACTCATTATGGGTTTCTTTTAGAGCATTTTCTTTGATTCTTAAAATTTCTTTTTAAGAATTGCTTATTTGTGTAACTAGGCAAGCACTGAAATTCTGCATATATTTCTATTCATTTAGGGTAAAAAACCTTTGAGTATTGAGTAGTACTTGGAACTGTTCTGATGGAAGTTTTCTCCTGGATTAAAAAAAACCCCAAACACAAAAATCCACACAAAGTATCTGTCTGTAGCATTTTCTTTACTGACTAGATTTCTGTATTGGCAAGGTACTATAATTTTAATTTTTAAAAAGTAATTTAGGTCAGAATGAGATTGTGGCAGGTGTGGCAAAGGAAGTCAACTCACTGTCAGTTCTGTTTAACCTCAGTTTTTCAAAGAACGTGCAGATAGGGAAACTTTGAAAAGGTAATTTCACTGGTTGATGAAGACTTTGAGCACAAAAAGCCTTGTAACATTTCTTTTCCTTGTCTTGGAGTCTGTATGTATTTATAAGCAGTGGTGCTTGATGTATTGCCATATGTTGCCATGTTGGTTTGGCATAAGAAAGAATGTTATTAAGGAAATTATCAGGATCTCTTGATTTGTATGTATTTTATATGTAATTCTCAAAAATGTAGGCTTGTAAAGTAAGTAAATCATTATTTAGATAGATAAGAGAATAAGAGTTAAGAGAATAAGAGGATGTAGATAAGTGAAACACTCTTTACTGTTTCCCAAACTGTCAACACAAGTGCCTGTCTACAACAGGTAACCATATATCAAATTCCTTTAATGTCTTAAGAAAAATCATGTAAATTTCACAATATACTAGGGGATTGTAGTGTGTGATGTTTGATGGTTTGGAACTGCAGTTTTTGGTTTTCCTTTCACAGTGTGGACTTCCTTACATTTGGGATCTTTATAATCAGTGAAATCCAAGTGAATTAATTCCTTTTTTCTGTTGTTGAATATAAAATGTGCTGTTTTACAGGAAAGAAATGAGCTAATTCAGTGGTGGCAAAACTTTGTTTTTTCCCCAAGGGGAGTAATTAGAATTTTTGGTAGTTGGTTGTCCAGACAGAGTTATGTATTGAAGAGATCTTGTCTTGATCTGCTACTTCTACAATATACTTAGATTTTGTATTTGTCAGTATGTTTGCTTCTTTATTTTTAAATCTAAATTACTACTTTTAGTTTTGCTGGTCTCTTTATGAAAATGCCTCCTTCTGTGATACTGGGAAGTGAATGTAACAGCTAATTACTTAAACTGGTTATGCATTAAGTGTGATTACTCTTCAGCATGAACTAACAGAAGTTTTGTTACCAGTTTTTGAGTCAGTGTTGAATAACCTGACCAATTTTTTTTTTTAATTGCCTTACCTTGCATCTTTTTTTTGATGAAGGAGTTGCTTCGGAGACCAGAAGGAAGCTTGCCTTTTAGTTGGCTAATGCCACTTGTTACTTAGAATCCACATTGTTCTACCCACTCTTGAAAAAATTTACTTAGTATGCAGCTAAAGGTAGTATGGTGTGTTTCATTTATGTTAATGAATGTAAAATTTAAAAAAAGTAAACTGAGAGATTTTATTTGGTTTTGTTCTTTTTATGTTTAGTGCTTGGGAGATGGGAAGTAATGATAGCTGGCACCTGAACTGAACTATCTGTGTAGGCACTACTCTCCCAGAACTTCAGGATGAATGGGGATATGCCTCATGTTCCCATCACTACTCTTGCAGGGATTGCTAGTCTTACAGACCGTAAGTACTCTTCTTTTTCTGGTCTTTACTATGCTTTTTTCTACCTCTTTGGTAAATATCTGCATTTTCAAAATTCTAAAGACATTTTTATTTTTAGAGTTCTTATAGTTAAATCTGTTTAAACTCAGACTTGTCATTAAATATGTTAGCATTGTTATTGCTTTAATTCTAAAAGTCTATTAAAAAAACCCCATGCATATTTAAGCATGAAATTAAATACAGGTTAAAAAGCCCCTTAAGGAAACCAGAAACAAAATATAGGAATTCATTATTTGTTTGCAATATCATTTAGTAACATATCTGGGTACCATACAAAGAAAAATAAATATATTAATGATAAAGTACTTCTAAAACGTGTATCACATCATCTTCACTAAAAAGACAGATGTGGGATTAGACTGGTGTGCAACTAATCAAGAGAGTTGTAGAATATACTGAATATACTTGAAAACTAGTTCATTAATTTTGAACTAGTTAATAGGGTCACAAAATGACTGCTAGAACACAAATAAGCAGCTAAACCTGAGTCTTTTTTCTTTGCTGTTCACCCTGCAAAGGGAGCATGTGAAGTGTGTGTGCTGACTTTAAGTAAGGAAGGAAGAAATGCAAGGAAAGAAAAATAGCTATTTATATTACAAGCTGATATTGACACAAAACCAAATCCTTATAATGTGTCCAAAAAAAATTTTCTAGTGAAAACTAAGAGGAGATTTATTATTCTGTAGTGTGGACCTAGAACAACCATTGCAGTAAGAGCAGCAGGGACAGAGAGGCATCTTGTTTATATAGTGTAAGAAAGATTTTGTGGCTCAGTTTTCTGAGGATAATTGGACTCAGTGACCTTAGGTGCTTCTTCTAAGCACTTCTGTTGTTACACTGTTGAAAATTGGAGGCTTTCCAAGAAACACTGGAAGTATATATCCAGCAATTGAATTTAATTGCTCACAGTAAAAAAGGCAGATGTTTTGGAGGAAAAAACCACTTCATGTACTTCTGGTATATTCTGGAGTATTAAAATGAAGGATGCAGGTTATGTATTTTAATGTGTATCTATGTATGACTATATGTGTCTGGTATCAGACCATCAGGATGCAGATAGTAGTTTCTGGCTGTGGACAGTTTTCCAGAATTAAGTGTTTGCAGGTAAGGTTGCTTAACTGGTGGAAATCACTGATCAGACTCTGGTGCAGGAGTTCCTTTAAACACTGAACTGTAATGGATAAGGCCAGTTGCCAGTTGCCCTGAAAACATGGATGATATGATGCCTGAAGGCAGTAGAGTAGGCTAGCTAAATTTAGGCTAAAACATAATCCGTATGTTTTGCTGATATTGCTAATTTTTCCAAGTTTCAGGCACATTCAAGGGAATCTCTTGCAAGTAATGAAAGCTAGTGATATTAATATATTACAAACTTTTATTTGAATTGCAATTTATTCCTAAGTACAGCAATGACATACATTATAAGGCGTAAACATGCTGGAATCACCCCACTTTTTAAATTTTAAAATATTAAAGAACTGAAAAATATGTTTCACTTAGATTGGGGTTTTTTTAATGTAATTGTTTCTAATGGTTCAGTTAAAACCTTGATCTCAGGGACGTGATCAGCCTGGTAACTTGCAATTAGAGTCAGCTTGTTTTCCTGAACCAACTGTGGTGACCTACTCTTTATCTAGCCTTTTGGCCTCTCCTGGCTTAACCTCCATTGGTCTGTGTAACTCTACGATCATCTGGTCAAGCCTTCTTGTATGCACAATTCTGTGTTATGTCTTCAGACCAAAGAATGCCCTAAGAAATTAAGTGTGCTTATAATCTGATTAAAATAATGTTTTCACTAAATCTTTCCATAAGATTTGTGAGTAAGTTTTTCTGGCTGCATTGATATTTCAGTGAACATACCAACCAACAATACTAGGGCTGTCTTGAGAAGATGGTTTACATAAGAGTAAATACAAGAAGAGAAGAACAAATAAGAGAGAATTTAATTAGTGCGTTTAATTGATTCTTGGGTTGTTTGGTTTTTTTGGTGGGTTGGTGTTTCTGGTTTTTCTTTGAAGGCTTTATAATAAAGTGGTAACACTGATTAAATATTGAGATCAGAGTAGAAAACTGAAATTCTCAATGCCCTTACAGTACTGCATGTAATTACAAAAATTTTGCATTTCCTTTTATTTTTTATCCATGCTTTTGGCTTCAGGAGAAAGGTGCCAGAACATTATAAAGACCTTAATATTCTGGAATATTTAGAGAGTCCAGTGTGGGTATGTGAATGGGGATGTGTGTTTCTTTGTGTGAATTTAAGAATTTTTTAAAAATTCAGAAGTGTTCCCTGTGTTTTAAGTCTAGTTGTCAGGTTTTCTTTCTTAATCTCATAAGAGAGTAAGGGGGTGTCCACATTTCTGTATTTGTGTCTCATTTGTGTTAAATGATTTTAAAGTTCTTCCTGTTTTCTCATAACAGTTTTGAACCAGCTGCCTCTTCCATCACCTTTACCTGCTACCACAACAAAAAGCCTGCTTTTCAATGGACGGATAGCTGAAGAGGTGAACTGCCTTCTGGCCTGCAGGGATGAAAATTTGGTTTCACAGCTCGTCCACAGTCTCAATCAGGTGTCAACAGATCACATGTATGTATTTTGAACTTGTTGATCAGATCACCATCCTTACTCCTTGAAATCAAAATTTACTGGATTGAGAAGTTTGTTTGTGAGAATATGAAAATTAGAATATGCAGGTTTTTCCTTAGGCTTGCTTAGTAAGTGGCTGCAATATAAGAGTCAAATGCTTAATTCAGACAATGTTAATAATCGTCCATCAGCCCTTATGCCTAACTGTGCAGTTATTTTACAGATCTAACGCTTATTCCCCTCTCGATAGGCTAGAGTGCAGACTTTGTGGTGTTGATTGTGCAATACTGATTTGCGTTCAATATCAGTCACTAATGTGCATAGACAAATTACATACCCAAAAGAACATTTTTGACACCTGTGTCAATTCTGATTAGGTATTGAACTTAAGTAGTTTAACAATTGAGCCATCAAGTATGCTAATGTATTCTCTTTTTGTTTTTTTTTTTTTTTTATTTCTTCCTTCAATGGTGTCCCTTGAATTGTTTTATGTTGACAACCCTGTCATTAACTTACTTGTGTTGGTCAAATGGAAGTAGCTTTTAAAAGTCCTCAAAGCATACAAGGAGTGCACAGATGCATTTATAGAAAATCCATTGCATTTCTTTATGGTTCAGAGGGAATCCTGTGATCTCAAAGATAAGCCAGTTTTCCCTTTTCAAAATAAAAAGATTTTTAAAGCATTGGGTTGAAACCTGAATGTTATACATTCATACATATGTTATTTTCACTCCTGCAGTAATGTGTTCTTGATGTTATGCCAAAGTGTTCTTTTGTAGAGAAGACTAAATATAAAAATGGGTCTAAGAAACTTCTTATGAGAGTCTTAAACTGACAGCCACATATATGTAAGAGTTTAGTAACAGAAAATGATTATGAGGACTTGCAGGAATATTTCTTCTGCCATTCCTTAAGGAAGAGGGTGAAAAAAACTAGAGGCAGGAAGCAGTGCTTTGCAAACTTGATTTTTCCTATATTTTAACAGTAAATTGTCTTCTTTCATTTTGGTTTTGGTTTTTTTTTTGGTTATTTTGGTTTTTGTTTTCTTTTACTTGACTCATAGTTTCTTATAATTTGAAAATGCATTTGCCTCTTTATTTGCTTACTTCCACAATTCCAGAGAGTTGAAAGATAACCTTGGCAGTGATGATCCAGAAGGAGATATACCAGTCTTGCTGCAGGCTATTCTGGCAAGGAATCCTAATGTTTTCAGGGAGAAAAGCATGCAAAACAGATACGGGGTACAAAGCGGTAAGGATTTTTGATTATCTATTGATTAATTTTATGTTGTTCTGTAAATCTAGGGGACTGATACTAACCACAAATATATATGGAGCACAACGGTCATATTTATGCCTTGCCTTGTGTTTGATAGTGATTTAAAGCTATGTACCTTAATATCTTCTAAGAGCAATTGTATGGTAAAAAGATGGAAAATAGAAGCTACCAGGTATTATTCTAAAAAATGTTTCATGTCACCTCAAAGTTTAATCTGTAGGATAAGTAATTGGATTTTGTTTTGAAACAATTTTAAGTTGAATTTTTTATGCCTAGGTTCATATGTCTTGGTAAATTATTGACGTTTAAAACATATGCATTGATCTTAGTGTATGCGATGACTATAGTGTATCATTGCAGTGAGAGTTATTAACCATTCTGGACTAAGGAATAAGGTCAAATGAGGCATCCTTAATAGCTCCTCCTTTCCATTCCTCATCTTAGTAACTTGTGGTGCCCTACAGCTCTAAGCTGTTTATGAACTTTGGGAGACTAAAACCTTATGCATCTTTCCATAAATGTCAATTCCTTCAATAATTTTTTTACACTTATACAAGAACTCAAGTGCACTTTTGTGTGTAAAAGGAAAAAACTTCACACATGCACTTTTAATAAGAATATGTATCTAACTGAAAAATCACCTGTTGTTGAGCCATCCTAGTTAAAGCATGTATGCTGCTGTAATACAGTTCAGTTGTACAAGAATTTTTATGTAACTTTTAACTTGAATTATGATTTTATGAAATGCATTCTATGCATTTGGTAGGAATGCTAAAATGGTTTTTTATATATCACTTTTTTACAAGAAAAAAACCAGTAGCAAGACTGGGAGTAATATGTAAGGAATCTTATTCTAGTAATGTTTCTATGAGGATGGTGTTTTCTGTGCTATGCAGTAATATGACAAAAATGTGAAAAAGTAAAAGATACTGTGGTGTTAATGGCCACAGACTAACTTCAAATCCATTTCAGACCCAGTGTTTGGGGCTCGTTTTTACTTCTTTCTCATTACATCATTATCACATATACAGTTACCCGTCTGTGGTAACCTGTGGAAAACCTGTTTTTTTGTTGTTGTTGGGTGTTTAGTTTAGTTTTGGGTTTTTTCTTCTTTTTTTCTTTTACATTACCTCGACTGGGCCTTGCAAGTCTTGCCCCTGCCCCTGCCATCCATAAGAGAGATAGAGAAGTGAGAGTTTTCCATCACAGATTAAGTTAATTAGGGGATTTTTTTGAATTGCATTAGAAAATTAATTCTATGTTTTCTATCATTCTTTTAACCCAGAAACTACCACATCTGTGATTCAAAGCACGTTTTAAATTAGGGACGAAGAACAAATAGATATAATTTTTAAGTTTTTAAAAAGAGCATTCCGTAATTTGAGCACAAAATTGAAACTTTGTCTGTACAGTTGTCTTGGTTTAGGGCAAATTTGCGAGAAAACCTCTAAAGGGGTTCTTTTAGAAAGCAGATTTAAGTGACCCCTCTTCTAACTGGTTTGGGAAAAGATTTCTTTGGAGAAGAGTGGAAAAACCTGTTTGTTTAACAGGTAAAGTATTCAATAGCATAAAAACTGAACAATATTAAACAATAAAATTTCCTGCCACTTTGAAGAAATGACGAACTCAAAAATTCCCCTTTGTGGATTGTAGCTTGGCTTGCTTTGTTTTTTATTGTCTTTTTATTGGCACTGGAATGCAGTGTCTTAGGCCCTGGTGGGCTACAGGCTTGAGCTCCCGGTGCTCTTTTGGGTTTTTAGTCTAGAGTAGGTTTGAATAGTTCTAAGAAAAAGAAAAACACAGTCTAGGGAACTTTTATGCCTTAGCTAGATAAAAATTAACTAAAAGCAAAGGAGAGCTCTGTCCTGCTGTCTGTGTTGCAGATAACATAGTCTAGGAGAGATGGATGCAGGGGAGCAAATGCAGTTTCTGATAACAAGCTGTTCTTCTTTTCTGTCCTTTTGCTTTCAGAACCAGTCTTAAAGGTGCAAAACTTATTTCTGGGTTAAACAGATGAATTGGGATACAAGCATATAAAGTCACCCTAGGACATTCTACCCCTTATCTCTATTATGTTAGCCTACTACTAAAACTAACATATATTCTAACTTTATAAACACATACATTATACATACATACATATATATATATATATATATAGTATGTAGCTCTATCTAGACAACAGCAGTAACATGTAGTAAACAGTGATATTTACATACAGTTCTTACTTAATAATCAGAACTCCCTGAGGTACACACTGTATTGTTTCATCTTTCTGAATTATCTACTATGTGTAACTTGGTTTTTGATTAGAGATAACTCTGTGACTGGGTTTGTTTGTAGTTAAGGCAGAATTGATCTTAATTGTCTTTTCTAACAAACCTCTGACATGCATCACTGGGACTTTGTTTTTGTCTGCTTTACACGGGAGCTCAGATTGGGCAGGGCCTGCTCGGTTGGTGGAACTTCAGGTATTAACTAATTACGTGGCCTTTACTAGATGCTGCTTTTAATTTTTGAAAGATCTTTTACTCAATGTTTTTAAGGTGGTTTTTAACAGTCTATTGTACTTTCTTATTTTGCTTGCAGCTGGTTTGGGTATACTCACTTAATGCCATGTTTTTTAATCTAGGTGTTGATAAGGCTGTTTTTGAAATGAGTCCTGTTATCTGATTTAATTTTTTTAGGGGTACTATGCCTTTAAAAGATTTGTTTCTTAGGGCTTAGAATGGTGTTACAGGCTGTAGCATGAGGCACAGAGTTGGTCTTCAGCCATCCTGTGGTGGCTTTTATTGTTGTGAGCATGTATTGCTTACCTTGGTGTGTCTGGGGCAGCGTGATGTAGTTGATTTGCCAGGCCTCCCCATACTTATGTTTGGACTATTGCCTACTATATTACAGAGGTTTTAACTGCTTTGTTTTTTGATCACAGCACAATGTCTTACAGTCATGAATAACTTGAGCAATAGTGTTTGTAGGCTGCTAAAACTTTTTGCTTTGTTGGAGTATAATTGGCTTTAGACCCTCTGTAGTTTCAACTTCAAAATCTTAGTGCTTGACTAAGATTGACTTTCGTCTAAGACTGACCTTCTGCTATAGGCTCTGGGGCAGACTGTGGCTTCCAGCTGTAGAGTAGGGCACATTCCTTATATCTGGTCTTGTCTTGACTGGGCTAAGGGCTATTGCATGAGTGATTTTCTGTTTGATCTGGGTGAAGGCTTGTTGTTGTTTAGGGCTCCACTGGAAAGCCCTAAGTTCTTCTTCCAGGTGACCAGGTAGAGAGGGCTTACAGTGTGGTTGTACTCAGGTTGTGCATTCTCTAAAAACTTACAGCACTTAAGAAAGCTTGAATTTCTTTTTTGTTGGTTAGTGAAGACATTGCTGTGATCTTGTTGAGACATCAGTGGGAATTTGACGCAGTCTATTTTGCTGCTTTACTCTCAGGAACTGGATCTCTTCAGCAGGTCCCTTAGCTTTGGGTTTTTTCTGACTGTGAAACTGGCTTTTAGAAGAAGGTGAATGATTTTTTTCTCCTTTTTCAAACATTTCTGCTGCTGTGGTCTCCTACACAATGTATTGCAGATGTTCTGAAGCTTTACCCTTTTCTAGTGTATCTTGGATTAGTCCATGGCAGATGGTAGGACTGTGCTTTCACCCCTGGGGCAGTTCTCGGTGTACTGCATTCCCTTTTATGTGAAGGTAAACTAATCCCTGCGTTCTGTTGTTAAAGGAATGGAGAAAATAGCGTTAGCAATGTCAATACTGGTGTACCACTTCACTGCCTTGGACTCCAGCTCATACTGGAGCTCTAACGTGTCTGGCAATAGTGGAGTCACTTAATTTAAGGCACGATAGTCCACAGTCAGTCTCCATTCTCCTTCAGACTTGCATATAGGTCAAATGGGCTGTTGAAGGGTGAGTGGGTTTTTGCTTTGGCTCTTTAGCTTACAGGTTATTTTATGGATGGGAATCACATGATTGTTCTGTACTGCCAGCAGTGCACTGTCAAAGTGTCAGTTGTATTTGTTGCTCTTCCACCTTCAGAAGTCTTATTGCAGATGGGTTTTCTGATAGTTTAGGCAAGGTGTTCGATTGTTTGATGCTCTCTGTCTTTATAGGTGCTATCTTAAATGTCCACCTGAGTTCCTTTGAAATACTCACTTTGGAGGAAATCTATGTCTAAATGCATGGGGCTTTTGGGCTAGTCACAATAGGATGTTTCTTCCACTCAATTTTAGTCAGGCTCACTTCAGTGCTGTCCAGAATTATAGCCTCACCTGCAGCATCCCAAAGATGGACTAACCAACTAATTATGGATTCATCAGGTCATCGAGTGTAATCTTTTCTTAGGCTGTGAAGGTTCTTCAGGGAAAAGGACTCAATAGTGACTTTTGATCTTGTGTCAGTTGCTTTGACTTCCGATTTTGTGTCAGTAGCTTTAACTCTGACGTCTGTGTCAGGAATTGGCATTGAGGGTCCTTCCCCTGGATCATCATCATTGATCACTGCCTGATCAGTTTTGCTTGTGTACTTCTTTCCTGCAGTGACTGCCGGTCTCACTGTGACTGCTTAGGCTCACTGTCTGGTTTAGCTGCGGGCTTGGGCTTACTGTCTGGTTTAGCTACAGCCTGAGTAGCTGGTGTGTTGGCTGCAGCCTGAGTGACTGGAGTAGCTACTGATTCATCTGTCTGCCCCCCTGCCTCTATCTGCTGCCCTACAGTATCTAATACCGTGCAATAAGCATAGGCCAGGGCCCAGCTTACTGCAATGATCTTTTTTTCCTCCGAGTCATTATGGCAGTTCTCTTCCAGATATTTCCCCACCTCCTCTGGGTTCTGAATTTTTTCGCATGAAAATTCTTAGGCTGGGGGATCAGAAAATTCCTTCAAGATTGGACCCATTCTCTCCTATTTTCTACAGCACTGGATCTACACGTGAATATGCTTCTGGGTTAGGGGTCTCATTAACTCCTCTGGACAACTCAGCCCCCATTCTAGAGGAGCTGTAGACTGTATAGAAGAAGCTTACTAGATTAAATACCAGGAAGGTGGTTCCTTTAACATTCAGGGGAAACTGAACATTCTGAAAAAGTGAGTTAAGAGATTCAAAAGAGAAGGAAAGGAAAGACTGAAAAGCCTCATCCCCTGCTTTTCTTCTAAGAAACTGGGTGCAATTACCAATGAACTGCCAAACATGCTACTGGAAATAGAATGCAGGGTAGGACGAGGAAACCATAAACCATAATTATCTTAAATAGACTCTAGTACCTTAGTAAACTTCCTATATATCATTATTACCGAGCAGAGCACAATAGCTATTCTAATCTGTGCCCCTCTACTGTAAAAACTATGTGTTAGGGACAATACTGGAGCTATTTCCGGATAAGAAAGTAAGCCTATGGACTAGAAAGGTATTAAAACTTTAAAAAGCCTGGAGATCAGAAACACGTAAAAGCTTCCACCCACAGAGACATCATGAATTCAAGCAACATAGCTACTGATTGCTTTCTTCTGATACAGTGTAAGTACAACTAAAATACAGTCAGTACGCGTTTTTTCCACTTTCTCGAGCCTCACTTTGGGCACCAAAAAATGTATTTGTCCTGGTTTAGGGCAAATTTGGGAGAAAACCTCTTAAGAGGTTGCTTTAGAATGCAGATTCAAACAGTACTCCCACCCAGCTGGTTAGGGAAAATATTTCTTTGGAGAAAAGTGGAAAAAAACAGTTTATTTAACTTACAAAGCATTTGCCAGCACAAAAAAATGAACAATATTAAACAATAAAACCTCTCAGTGCTCTGAAGAGATGATGAACTCAGAAAGTTCCCTTCATGGGCTGTAGCTCGGCTCACTCAGTCTCCTATCCGTCCCTGCGGCGCTGGAATGCAGCGTTCCAGCCCTGATGGGCCACAGGTGTGAGCTCCCTGTGCCATTCTGGGCTTTCAGTCCTGAGCAGAGCTGATCAGAAAAAGAAACGCCACAGTCCGAGGAACTTCTCTGCCTCAGCTAGCAAAAAACTGACTAAAAGCAAAGGAGAGCTCTGTCTGTCCGTGCTGCAGGCAGCACAGTCCAGGAGGAGGATGCAGGGGAGCAAGTGCAGTTTCTGATTACAAACTCTCCCCAACTTCGCTTTCAGAACCAGTCTTAAAGGTGCAAAACTTATTTCTGGGTTAAACAGATGAATGATGAACACATCATGAAGTCACCCCAGGTCAATAGTTCATGCTGATATGGTTACATTATGTCAGCTTTCCATACAGGAATGTTACTTGTTTGGCTGAAATATTGTACACTGTGTTGAGAATGGCAGTGAGTGGTGAAGGGGCAGTGGGCATGCTGGGAGCTCCTTCCAGCATAAAAAATCCCTGGGATTTCATGTTCACTTACCTTTATGTGAGGCAACTGGCATCCATTTAAACAAATTTTGTAGAAGTTGAGGAGTCCCCATCTGTTACTCCAGGCACTGAAATCTATATTTTTTAGCCCAACACAGGACTTTAACTCCTGTTCAGGGCCAGTATTAGTGTGCTATAGTATTACTACATGGAAAGCAGCATTTGCCACCTACTGGGAGGTAGTAATGGCTTAATTCCTGCAGGATTATCATTGTCTCTGCTGGAGAAAGTAGAGGAGAAAAGAGGATGACAGGGAAGGTTTCTGAAACTAGTTTTGCATGTGTAATCATTGCAGTAATTGAAATTGGTGATAGCAACTGTAGGATTAACAAAAATCTTCCAACAATTTCATATTGGGGACTTTTGTCTAACTGTCAAAAATACTTGTACTATTAATGAGCTTCTACCTAAGGCTATAGATTATTTGCTGTGGTTTCCCAAAACACTGTGTGTTCATGAGTTCTGACACTTTTTTAGCTGTAAGATATTAAATTCTAAATTAATACTAAAATAACTTCAAATTCACTTACATTTTTGTGTTTCTATGTCACTTTGTCATGTAGTTGTTAGGATATTCTTTATTCCTGTATTGAAGAGAGGAAAAAGAAAATTCCTTTAAATTCCCCTTTATAACAATATGAGTCAGAATAGAATAGAATATTTCAGTTGGAATGGACCTACTTGGATCATCTAACCCAGTCGCCTGACAACTTCAGGGCTGACTGAAAGTTCAGTCAAATTAAGGGCATTGTCCAAATGCCTCTTGAATGTTTTAAGAACATTGATGCACGTGGCTTGCCAGCTGGTTCAACACCTGAACTTCCAACACCTGACTGTGATTATCTATGAGATGTAGGCGTCACAGTTGGGATATTGGTTTTGCTTTGCAACTAAAATATTTCAGCATCTTTTTTGATAACATTCCCTCTATGTTTAATGGAGATGGAATAGAAAGCTATTGTCTCTGGGTAGAAAGAGACCACTAAATACTATTGGAGCATATATATTGGAGAATATCTTGCAGCACTCAACCCAGGATGACTGATTGCTATAAAGGTGCTCCAGCAACTGAAGATAAGTTTTGTGTTCTTCTGACTTGTGAATCTGCGAAATCTTTTGCTTGTTTGCACAACAAGTATTGTACACACCAGCCTGGGTGCAGAATATATGTCATGATTTAAAATGTTTCTCTTTACTAGTAGATTTTGACTTAAGAATTTCTAAGGAAGAGATGAAAAACCTACTGTTAATGTTTGTAACTGAATTAACACAACTTTAAAGAACACTTTTTTATGTCATGATGTAAAATGGACATCGTACATGGATTCAGTAATTTCTAATTTTTTTAACAGTTGTGGGTAGATGATCTTAATGTCAACAAATTTTATAATGTCAATAACATTCATAATCTCATTGTATGTAAAAAATTCTGAAATTACATACTTCATTGATTGAAAAGGAAATGTGTGTAAGGTAATGCTGTTATCTTTTTTCTTAATAGGGATGATGATGTCACAGTTTAATATTTCTCAGAATTCCATGCGTGGTAGTCCTGCATCTTCCAATTATCAACAAACCACTATCTCACATAGCCCTTCCAGGTAATCCTTTCTTTTAAGTAGGGTGGGAAAGGAGTGAACTATAAGTTGTTCCTACATTGATAGCCAATTCTTGTTGCAAAATGTAAATGGAAGATGGTCAATGTCATGACAAATTTGGCATTTGTCTGATAGCAGGGTAAGTTTCTTTGTGTGCAAAGAAATGTCTTTCTGTCAGTGAACTAATCCCTGTATTCTAAGGATTCATCATGAATTCTCCTCTCTCTCACTCCATCCCATAATTTGGCCAAACTTTCTTTCCTGCCTAAGGAGTCCCTCTGCCTCCTGTTACCCTCTGGCTATCTTCTACCGATGTCAGAAGCTGACACTGGTGGCAAGAGGATAGGACAGAATAGGCTGGTGTGTTCCAGCTTGTCCCAGTACTGGTTTAGCAGAATGATGGGAAAGAAGATTTATAAAAGCATGTATGACTGTAACAGTTATGAAAAAGCTTCTTGCAGAAAGATAGGCCTGGTAGTTTGGCCAATCTTCCAGCAGAATCTTTGTCAGATTTCTGGGTTTTTAAGTTTTTGAGGGTTTGCAAGTAGCATTTAGCTATAATTTAGGTTTTTATGAATATATTAAAATACTCTGGACAAGAGGAGAGAGTTCTTGTAATTTCAACCCAGATACTGGGCTTTAACACGCTTCATCTTCAGTTATTAGATATAATTCTTAAAATAAACTGTTTTCAGGTCTCACTTCAAGTTACTGTAACTAGAAAATGAAATGTTCTGTATCTTCACAAAAACCAGCACACTTTTAAACTTTTATATCTAAAAGGAATATCTAAAAAGGTTGTTTGAATTTTGAATATTACAATGAATAGTACAAAGTTCTCTTGAAATCCTTTCAAAATCCTTGTGTTAAGTACTTTGCTGTTTCTTTCTATTGAAGTTTACCTTTATGGACTTCCTGCTTAGAACTTGGAGTTGTGCTAGTTTGTAATGTACTTTCTGATGTATTTATTTGGTTATTTTAATTTTGAGAAATTGATGTAAGAATGTAAGTAATAATGTGCATGTATTATTGCCACAAGTCAATGTTATTTTTATGGCTTCTTATCTGTAAAACGAGTCTAAGATAAAGCCAGTGAAAGAGAAAGTTGTGTTCAGTGGACTTGGGTCAGGCCGCACCTAACTGCCTGTAACACTCCTGTGTCTTGACAGCATAGTTCTGTTAGATGCAGTTATTTGGAAACTTACTGAAAAGTAAAGAAAGAGTAAATGGCTCCTTGTTAATCCTAGTGACCAAGTTGATTAAAACTTTTTCTGTCACTTTCATTCAAACTTCTGAGATTAACTTTAGGAAATTGCAGATCTAATTTCCGTACATATTTGTGTCATTGTTTCCCTTCCCTAGATGGAGGTCTTGTGAATGCTTTTTATTTTCTTCTGACTATTCAGTAACATGTGCAGTTAGGAAAGTATAGATAGCTTAAAATACTGCTTTTGAAGGAAGTTCTCAATTGTGTTGGAGGCTTTTTTTTATCTTAAAGAAATTTTTATCTTCTGAAAAGATGAAATAATGAATCTGAATAGAAATAATTAATTTTTCTATATTTGCTATTCCAAATTTTTAAAATTTTTTGCAATTTTTTTTCTTTTTAGCCGGTTTGTGCCACCACAGACAAGCTCTGGTAACAGATTTTTGGCACAACAGAACAGTCCAGTGCCTAGTCCATATGCTCCTCAAAGCCCTGCAGGATACATGCCATATTCACATCCTCCGAGTTATACAGCTCATCCTCAAATGCAGCAAGGTAAGTCTGTGATGTTTACTGTAATCTCCTATTTCATGTCAACCTTGCTTTCGTGTGCACATTTCAGTTTCTAATTTCTTTGAAGGAGTCACGTGCGTAATGCAAATATTTGAGGCGGGTATGTATAAGCTTTGAATTTTTGGCTGGAAAAAGTAGTGGCATCTACTTTGTTTTAAAAAATTAAACAAAAGAAGAAAAAGTAAAACACATTAATGTTGCAATACTCCCATTTGTCCAATTTGCATTGTTGCCCTGTATATGTGACAATGAAAATAATCTGAACAACCCAAAAGTTGTATTTGTTAGCTGTGAACATCATTTACATGTACTAGGGAAAACCTCATTTCTGCCAATGAAAAGTTTTTTTAACTTTAGATTAACTGAAGTTAACTTTAGAGATTCTTTAGCCTTACTGGCCCCTTTTAGTGTCAGATTAATTCTGAATTGGCTAGGATTATGCTCAAGATATGCAGTAGCTCACAAAGATGACCTTCAGAACAAAAGGATTTTTGTTCTTCCCTTGTCTGAAAACAATCCTGAAAACACGATCAGTATTAAGGTATCTAGGGCATTTTTTGTTGGTAGAATTCTACTGGATTCTTTTAAATAATTTTTTCTTAAATATATGTAGATCACATAAATAGAATATATATCAGCTGTTTTATAAGTAATGTTATATGTGTCATGAATACCTTGAAAGTTACTAAGGCTGTGAGTTCAGGTTATATAGAAGTAAATAAAGTTTTCTGCGATCAGTAAGGCAAATACTGACTATAATTAGAATAGATATGAGAGAAATTTGGCTAATTTGTACATGGAATTAATATTTTAAATCCTTTTGAAAAATCTTAGATAATGTGTTTTTAATCAAGGTATTTGGAGCAAGTTGGATTCTTGTTCAGATTCCAGACCTCTTGCATCCAACATTTTAATATCCATCGTGTGGATCTTTTCTCTGAATCTTTTCATCTTCGTGACTGCATGACTGTATCTATATAGTTAATTTTTTTTGTATTCCAGCTTCCGTATCCAGTCCCATTGTCACAGCTGGGATGAGGAATCTCCATGAAAATAAAGTTTCAAGTCAGTTGTCTGGAAATTCAGCTAATCACCATGCTGATAATTCTAGACATGGCTCAAATGAAGACTACCTACAGATGGTGCACAGACTCAGTAGTGATGTAAGTTACCTAATCAATCAATTTATTATGATAAAGCAGATATTTACTATGATGAAGCAAGTATGTGTTTAACTGACTTAGAAGTCAGATATTTTATAATGCTGTTGAGGAATAAAACCACTGAGGATAGATTTCAATTTCAGACATATAGACTCACCTGAAAATTGACAGACTATGAAAACATAGTACATCCTCATTGGCTGGTCTAATTGGAAAAATGCTAGACATAGAAAGTAGTAAATGTTGTAAAAGTGCGTTTTTATCCATTTGTGCACTTTCTTAATGGTGCATATGTGTTACCTATGTTTTATTTGTAATTATAACTTTTAAAGCAGATTTTAGAAGCTATGATGCAGAAAACAATTTGAAGAATATTGATTCAAGTTTTGCATCTCTGTATGAATAATAATTACAATGTTGCAGACCTTTATGAATGAGTATTTTAAGAATCATAAAACTCAAGAACTTCAATTATTTTTATTCATTTTAGGATTTTGTTGGTTTAAAACATAATGCTTACATAAATGTTTTGCTTGATATACAAAACATAAAGCATAATTGCTTTAATACATCATGTTTCTCTGAAATACAAAATCAGCAAGTATCCCCTCAATGTACCCTTAATGTGTCACTGCACATTCATTCAATTTAAGGACGATTTTTGGTAAACTTGATAGCATTCCTAGAATATAATTCATCATTTGGTGAAGCGCCAAACTAAGAAAGTATAAATGCACGTTTCTGAAAATTTGTCAGCTATGGTAGGAATGACATGTCTACCCAAAATGTCCTATACTGAGTTAGTCTGTTCAGTTAATTTAGTAGAAATTGTCTTTGCCTGTGTTTTTGACGATTGTGGTTAAAGATCTACTGACTTAATAAAACATACCCGATAAGAAGTTATTAAGCTTATTTTTCAATATGGGTGTGTTTCTGAGATTTTTTACAAGTCAAAGAAAAGTCAGTTGGGGAAAAAAAATGTCAGTTCCATAATTTCAGTGCAGTAGCTAAATTTGTAACTCAGTAGAATATCAGTTCAGTTTCACTTAAAATAGCATCATATACTTTTGATCTGGAACTCACTTTATTGTGGTGTTCTGAATATTAAACTCCTTTGCCCGTGAGAATTTCCTCAGAAGGCAACAACTCTTTTTGCAAGCACTCTTGCAAAAAATAATTGTAATTAACACTACGGTGTAAGTTCAGGTTTATTGTGTTGTGAATGGAAAGAAAAAAACCTAATATAAAATGGCCCATAGGTGGTAAAACTGATGAAATCTGATTTCTTATGGATTTGTGTTCTTGGAGTTGTAATCACCTTAAGTCCATAACTTCAAACTCTTTCCCTTTTAGCAATGTCATCTACTCCTTCATAAGGCTCAGCCTAGTCTATGGCTACACACTTGGAAGGAATTTGGCTGTTTGGCCACTGTCAGAGTGTGATTGTCCACCTATGCAAGCTGCTATCTCCTTGAAATACCAATTTTGCTTTCTATCTCACTACTGGATGTTGATTTCTTTCATGCAGACATGTAAAAACATAATACAATTAAACCTTTTAACATTCTGTTAATTGGGTTCATATTGATCAAAAGGTTAAAAAGTATTTATCACACAGATAATTCAGATTAAAAAAATAAAGGAAAGAAATGGATATGTGAAAAAATTGCCTGTATACAGTTACCTTAAGAAGAGCCACATTAGAATGTTAACTTCTGAAATAACCAGTTTAATTAGGAAACATGAAATAACTGGAGACTTCATTCCTTTGTATCGCTGTACCTTTTGGAAGAATTAAATTTTTAGAATTTGTTTGTAATTATAGAAATTTTCTCTTCATAGTTACAGGATTTGCTAGCTTTTCCTTACCCCAAACATTCTCATACATGCTGTATAAAAAACACTAGTTGAAAAGGGAAAATAACCATTCTATAGTTGAAGTTTAGTTAGGGGACTGCGTGAATGAGTAGTTGTGAACAGCAGAGGGCTCCACAAAAGCACTGGAAAAACCCATGTAAAACTCTGAATGGAGATTGGAATGGTGCATTTCACATTCTATATAAGGATAGTGTGGGGGTAAAAAATATACATTTACATTGCTAAAAATAGAGCATGGACATAATTACATTGCAATTAATATTATATTATGAAAAAGTTTGTCAGAAATTATTAATTGCTTTGGAGAAGGGTGGGGAAGTGCTTCATATTGCCATTGAGTTGTTTCCTGTTTAACTCTTGCAAGCTAAAATCACTCTAGCTGTGTTTTACAAGAGACTAACCCAGCTGCTGTAATGGGACTGCTAGAGAGTCTGTTCAGTTCAGGCTTCCCCAAGCTGAGGATACAGATACAAAGTGTTAGTTTGTTGAACTATAAGAGCAGGATAGCATTCTAGATAATCTTTTAAGGGTAGATTATGAAAAAACAGAGTTTTAAAAATCCACATTTTATACCCTATTTCTTTCAAATGGTATAGTATATACATCATGTAAGTGCTCTACAGCTCTTTACTACGAGTACTTGCAACAAAAGATTCTAAATGGAATCCTAGTGTAAACCCAGAAGTGTTTGTCTAGCTAGAAAACATAGGCAAATAGTTTTTTTTGTGTGCCTGTTCTGGTTACAGATTCCTCTTAACATTGATTGGAGCATTGCTTACATTATAGTCTAATAGCAGTCTAAATTAACAAAGATTTTAGTGAAAGTGACTATTTTCCTAGTATTTCTTGTATGCTTTTTTGCCCAATCCATTTTATCAATTTATGTACTAATTTCAGGTTTTATTTTAGCGGATGTTTATGGTCATATGTTAACTTCTTTTATCATTCTTTCTTTAGGATGGCGATCCTTCAATAAGGAATGCTGCGTCTTTTTCCTTGAGGTCACCACAGTCAGTCTGCTCTCCAGCTGGAAGTGATGGAGCCCTTAAAGGTAGTCTAGCAGTCATATATATGTCAATTTATTTTTCCCAGTTTTAAAGAACAGAGAATTTAAAGAGGTATTCAGTTTTTCCTCCTGAGTTTTGTATTTAACTAGTACTGCAGGCTATGGCATTATGTTTTGGATGCAAAATTATTTTGAGCCCTGATCCAGAAGAAATTTCTGATGGTCCAACAATTAACTGATGATCTTTCAAAATAACATTCAAACTTATGGAGGACAGAAGGATTTAAAATCCTTTCCAATCTGAGAATTAAATTCTATATAAGAATTCAGTTGCTCTACATAAGAAAAGTTTTAAAGGCAGCATTACGAGTATTGAACCCTTAACCAGCTCTAAAGTGTTTTAATATCCAGCACTTGTCTTAATTACAATAATGAAATATTAAAGATATTAAAATAAATGAGCTCAATACGCATAGCATAAATGAAGCCTGAAAACTTTAGCTGTGGAGAGGTATAGGGTGAACTGTCTGTCAGTTGAGAGGAAACAAAAAAAGTTTGCTCAAAATAATTCTTTATACTAAAATCCACTTGGTAAGGTAGGGGTTGGGACATATTCTTGTTAATTTTCTTTTTCAGTGATTGTACATTTACAGGGCAATAACTGAAAAATGAAACAGTGCTTTCTTCTCTGTAGACCTGAAACAAAAATATAAGTCTTACTGGGTGATCAGTTTAGACAGAGAAGAGAACAGAAGATGGTGGAGATTACAGAAAAGGTGAAAACATTATGCACCCTGGATAAAAGACATGTTTATCAGGGGTGAACCTCAGGGCAGCATTTCCGTGCCTATGAGATTATCAGGAAGATCTGAGTCAGTCTTTTCATCGCTGTGGAAGAAGGATGGAATACAATGGACTTAAATTTAAATAGGAGGTTCCAACTAGATCTAAGGAAAAGCTTTTTCACTATCAGGACAGTCAAGCAGTGGAAAAGGATGCCCATAGAATCTGTGTGTTTTCTGTACTTGGGGGTTTTCATGGTCAGGGTGGATAAAACCTGACATGATGTGTCCCTGCCTTACCCTGCTTTGAGCATGAGGATGAACTAAACATCTCCCAAGGTTCCTTCCTAACTGAATTATCCTATGGTTCAGGTGGTAAGTGAGAAGTATGTGTATAGGATGCCAGGAGCATCAGTATTTCAGGACATCATGTTCTAAAGGACTTCCCATAAGGCTTGTGTAAATCTGGTTATTTTTCACTCCTTGTTAAGTTTATAGGTTTAACAAGGTTGTGGATCTAAGTTAACCCACTTATATATGTTATTACCACTCAGACAATGTTTGATTGGTTTTTTTTTTGTTAAATTTGCTGTTGTTTCAATTGGCTGTCTCAGAAACATTGGCTGTTTTTGAAGGGACAGCTTTACAGACTATTTCTGAAAACAGACTGATTGTATAGTTCAGATTATAATGTTTCAGCATTAGCATTAAAGTGCAGGAACTTTCTGATGTATCTCTATGTTAACTTTACTTTTCCCTTTGATAAATTGCACAACTGAAATACTGCTGCTAATGGTGTTGACATTTTGCCCTCATTAAGATATTAATGAACCCTGATTGAGAGAACCAGTTCTTGATGCTCCATCTAGTATTTTAGAAATGTATAGAAGAGTTGTAAATAATGTCAGTGCTATTAAGAACACAGGATCCCGTACAGAGAATTTTTGGCCCATGATTTTTAGTGAAAGTTGAGATGAATACGACAAGTGTTTATGCTTAGCTTTTTGTTGCTCTCTTATTAGTCCCTGCAAGTTTGGTTAGTAGGTCACAAACCTTGATAAAGAAAAATGCGCAAAATACTTACCATTTGTCTGGAAAAACAAAAAGAATGGCAAAAGGTGTAATTAATCATAATCAGGGGAAAATTTCAGGAAGGTTGTTATAATGCCAGAGTTTTCTTACGTAACAAAGGGGTTTGAGGCATTTACCAAAGGTTACAAGACTTCTGGAGAAATGGGGACCATGATTGCACAGTCTTGAATTACCTTCACACTGAATGTAGCTGTCTGTGTGACAGAATCTAAATGAGAGATAAGTTTTGTTTGCAGCATAGGCAAATATTTGAGAGATGGCAGGACATACTTTTGTGTTTTGGGTGATTATTAATTTAATCAGTGGAATAAAATTTCACTGTCTGTGTTCACTTCTGCTTCACTAAAGGTACAAGAGCAGCTGAAGTTTAATCCCAAAATTTTTTTGGTTATAGCCATGGAAACATCATAATGCCTCTCTTTTCAAGCTGTCATCTGTTGCCAGTGGATGACTTTTTAAGAACTCAGTCTGTGAATAGAGTATGGAATATCATGAAGTGTTTTCCTCTTGTTGACCTCATAAAATATCCCCTGGATTCCATTACTGAAGATTGATTACTCATCAGAATATTTTATCCATTTGTTCTACTTTCCTACTGCTATGGAACCTCACATTTTATTTCAATTCCTAATTTTTTCTTGAGGAATTGTCTGAAGAGTTAGATTAAGGAAAGGCTTCCGTAATGTTTTTAATCCACTGCTTTATGAAGAGGTGTGTTCATATAATCTACAGTCCTTTTTCCATACAGTTGCCTAAATACTTAGGAAAACATCTGTAGGACTAGCAACAACTCTTACAAAATTATGTAATTTTGCACTCTTTTTCACAAATAGGTTGTATTCCTTCCAGAAATTGTTGATGAATATTTTATTGTTTTCTGAATAATTTTGAAAGATCACATCTATTTTCTTAGGGCTTCACGGAATTTCTCCAGTCAGATTGCACTACACTTGGTCTCTGAATATAGAATAGATAAGATTAATTAGGAATTTTCTCAAATCCATAGTGTAGACTTCAGTACTCTTTCTTCAGTGCTACTTGTGAAGAAAAAATGCCATCTTCCCTTCTCTCCTTCAAAAGAATCGCAGAACTTTATTCAATGATTTTTTTTTTCTGATAGCACCAAAATAAACATTAATTCATGTTTCTTCCTTCAAGTCTAAATTTTTTTATGCAGGAAGGCTGTGAATACAGGTAGAACAGCCAAAGCTGAGTTTTCATGAGGCATTTCAAACACGGGGTAGAGTGGTGGGACTCTTCTCTGAAAACTGTTGGAAGAGGATATGGAAAGTGAATAAAATCTGTCCCTAAAGACTTCTCAAATGTATGTTCTTTATCCGTCTCATATGCTATCCCTTTAAGTTTGAATTTTAAATTAAGTTATGCTCTTTGAAAATAGGTGTCATTGTTGTCTGCTAATCAAAATAAGTAGCATTTTCTTTATACCTAATGCAAAATTTGGTGAGCTTTCCAGAGGAAGATTAGAGGATTTTAGAAGAAGCTGCAGGAAAGGGCTTGAGGTCTTGCCATCTTTTTACACTCATGTTGGCCGAGCTGTAGCAGTACTACTCTCAGTAACTTCCATATGTTTTAAAATGTCAGTAACAGAGTTTCCTTGGCTTTGCCATAGAAGTTATTCAAATTCTTAGTGTTAGAAAGCTCCTAATGCTTAACCTGAATAATTTTTGTTGCAGTTAGTCATGACGCTTCATGACTTCCTTCCAATGTGTAAAGAAAACCAGACCACATCCTTTTTTTTTTACATCAGATATTTACATATCAAAGAACTTTATCGTGTCTTTCACTAATCTAATCTGCAAACTGAACAGCGCCGTTTCTGTTACCTTTATGTAAGTCATCATTTCTCAGTTTCCAATTGTCTTTGTTTTTAACTGACTTTTAATTGGTCTGCATATGTCTTGATGTTCTGCTCTCGTAAGTCATAGATACATCTCTATTTGAAGATTTACGATGAGTCGTTAGGAAAGTACTGAAGACTACTTGGTGTGATATTACTGTTGTATGTGCGAGTATAGCTGCTCTTTGCTGATAACTTAGATTTATACTGCAAGTTGTTTTAAGTATTCTACTTTCCTTCTATAGAGCTTGTCTATCTTCCTCTTATGGTTTGCAATTCACAGATAAATAAGTTTGTGCTTCTTGTCACTGAATTTGTTTTGTCTCAGAAAGTTATTCAAACTAGTCAAGAAAACTTTTGATACTATTTTTAAAAGCAGGGGTTAGCCTCTTAAAGACTTAAAAGCAGTAATGATATTTAGATTAATAAAATAGTCTCTAATTCTTTTACATGAGAAGATATTAATGACAAATATTTTAAACTATTATTCTTATGACAGTGCTCTGGAAAGCTGCACTTGTTCACATATACTCACTTCATTTTTATTAAGAAAAATTGGATTTGTGTGAACATAGCTTCACAGCAGGGTTTACAATAATCAACATATTTTTGTCTAGATTACACTAGATTAACGCTCTTCAGCTTGTTAGTGAAATTATTATGAGAGGCTATATAGAAAGCCATACTAGAGTCCAGATATGGCGCTTAACTCTCTTCAAGATTTGATGATACTTATTCTTAAGAAATTCCTTTTGGAAAACCATTTCTTCATTATCTCAGTTCTTACAGAAGAATTGTTCTAGTGTGCACTTGAATCACACTGACTATGTGTTATACTCTGGGTAGGCCTTTACCATCCTTTTGAAGGGACTGTTCTTCCCTTTTTAAGTCTACTGGAGGCAAAAATTCTCAAAGTGATTATTACCAATTTTGAGACTGCTTTAACCAGAGTTTCAGGGTGAATTTGTCTGATCCCATTTTTATGAAAATTCTCATTTTATGTGAAGGTGGTAAGTAAGATCATGTTAAGAAAAAAAAGATTAAAAAAAGACACACTCCATTTGCACATCTTAACTGCAGTTTCTTGAAATCTGTTGGTAATAATGTGTTCCTTAGGTTCTATAATCATGAAGTTCCTAGCTTTTCCAACAGACAAATGTCATTGTGACAATGTGAATGCTCTGGTTCTCTTCTCCAACTTCTGCCCTTAGGAACCTGTTTACAGTGTGATTACTCATATGTGAAATCTTAATCATTCACATGCAGCATATACACATTTCTTAAAGCCTCTCTTTTCAAAGGCTTTATACACCAATTTGGTACCTATTTAAATCATGTTCCAAGAGTGTGGAAGATCAGTTTCCTATGAATTTAAAAAAGCACTTGAACATTCTTTAAGTTTCTCTCCAATGTGCTATGAACCAAGTATTAAATATTAGTCTTCATTTGTTCTCTAGAAGTTTATCCAGCTTTCATGCTTAGAGAATGATTCTTCTGGCAAAACAGGGTGTAGAATGGTTGAAAGGCTTTTGTCAACATCTGAGAACCTTTGCCTATAAGGGAGTTAAAGGAATATGAAGATACTGTTTCATGTGACCCTTTGGAACTTGTTATTGTACAAGTGGAAAGGAAATAATTTTTTTAATACTGAAAAATAAGTGAGTTCTAACTTCCTGATAACCTTAATAAATGCTTTTAAACCATGTGGATCACAACAGAGAGTGTGAACAGTGGTGTGTGTTTGCTGCATCATCTTTGAAAGGCAAGTGACATGAAGAGACTTAGAGATGATCAGAGGAGGTATCATGAGTACTTAAAGAAGTTGTGAGTATTGTGGTGTGATTAGCAAGTACAGACAAAACCGTAAGATGGAGATGTCAGTGACATGTGCAGTCTCCTGGACAGAAGCTTCTTTGCTATCCAAGCTACTGATACACAGTGAGCGAGTAGAGCCAGGGTAAATAAACCAGAAGTGTATTCAAAACTTTACATTTTAAAGAAGGCCAAGTCTCTGTCAATGCAATTAAATTATTTTTATAGTTGATTGCATTATATAGGATTTGATAAGATACGTTTCAAGAATCACAAAAAAAAAAGGTTTGGAAATTACTACAGCAGTTGATAAAATTTCCGTACTTAGTACCATCTACCACTAGGAACCAATAGAAGAATTAAGAAATGTAGAGAACCAGCCCTAAGATTATCATGGGTGGTCAGAAAGACTGTTGCTGAAGGACTGGAGGAGGTACTGTTGATGGTTATGTTTGTTCTCTGTAGAGACCTCATTTCCTATGATGGTACCTGCTTCTCAGCTATGTTTGGTCGTATGTGGTTGACTATCAATATTTGCTGTTTAGTAATGATACAGTGACCTTCCTGAATCAGGGAAGAACCTCCTTTTAACTTGCCTGCTATATAAAAAGACACACAAAGTTCTTTTAATGATACTATCTATGGAAAATCAACTACAGAAAGTTAGATTTCTTTTTTTCCTGAATTACTGCCCAGTCCTAGATTTAGACTCAAAAGTTGTCTAAATATTTCTCTGTTCTAAAACAAGAAATTTGGTTATTTCCTAAAGTTAGTTTCTGAAGATTTGTATATTATTTACTGCATTGACAGCATTTTGTAGAACAAACCTTCTCAATCTTTGAATCTCAGCTGGTTCAGCAAACTCATAACTGTCTCTGTATTCTTTAAGTTTTGGGGTTTTTTTTCCTGTTGTCTAGTCTTGGTAAAGATACTTAGACATATAGTGGCCCAAAACTTCTCCCATAGGAAATACTCCAGACTGACTCCACCATTAACAGACAAAATAGACTCTCTGTATAATGGGTATAGTTTTCATAGAATTATTGAGGTTGAAAAGATGTCCAAGATCATCTGTTCCAACCTTCAAAGAAAAACCATCATGTCAACTACACCCTAGCACCAAGTGCCGTGTCGTACTCATTTCTTGAACACCTCCAGAAATGGTGACTCCCCACCTCCCTGGGCAGCCCATTCCAATGCCTACCCATCCTTTCAGTGAAGAAATTCTTCCTGAGGTCCAACCTGAACCTACCCTAGTGCAGTTTGAGGCTGTTTCTTTTAGCTGTCTGGGAGAATATGCTGATCCCCACCTGTCCACAACATCCTTTCAGGTGGTTGTAGAGAGTGTTAAGATCTCCCTGAACTTCCTTTTCTCCAGGATAAACACCCTCAGCCACTCCTTGCTGGACTTGTGCTCCAGCTCTCTTCCCCTTCTCTGGTCATGCTCCAGCACCTCAGTGTCTTTCTTGTAGTGAGGGGCCCAGAACTGAACAAAGCATTCAATATGTGTCTTCATCAGTGCCGAGTACAGGGGAGCAATCACTGCCCTGGTCCTGCTGGTTGCACTATTGCTGATACAGGCCAGGTGCCTTTGACCTTCTTGGCCACCTGGGTACTGTGCTGGCTTTTATTTGAAGTCTCAGAATGTGCTATGTGTCCATTGTGTCATATCTGTTCAAAATTGTTAAGGTTTGTGATAGAGTGAAACTGTTCAAGAATGCTTCATATTTTTCAGTTTCTTTTCACCTCCATACATAGGCATTGTAGCTTCTGAGCCTCCTTGTTGTCAGAGGCTTAACCATCATTAAACATCTCAGAAATATGTAAAGTTATTGCTGGAACATGTTATTTTAAAATGCTGCTTATAGGCCTTACAATCAAAACATTTCAAGAATTTCCTTTAGGAGGAAGATATTTTCAAATACTTATTCGTAGTGCTGCCTAGGAGAGGCAAAACTTTCCTTTTGTTTCTTCATTTACTGGATTCTAAGACTATTCAATGGAATGCAGTGAAATCCTTCTGGCCTCCTGAAGTCTATTCAAAGATAAAAAGAGCCACTTTATCTATTGCTGCAGTCTTACTTTTCAACATGAGAAATGCCAAATAATACCAAATCAGATATTGTCATATTTATCTAGAAAGTTAGGACTAGGGAGAATAAAGTCTGTCCCCTGTGTTTAGATGTGTAACTCTGAAAAATAGTAAGTGTTCCATTGTTGTAACTTTAAAAGTATTCATATAAGAGATAAATCAAGATTAGATATTGTAATATCTCTTTGAAAAGTTCTGAGTTGCCTCTACTATTTGTAGAAATATCCTGAAGCTTGTACTTCCTGAGTGGTAGTCATTACCTTAAAAAAAAAATTAGTAGCTAAGGATTCCTGCCACACATTATATTTAATATTTCAAATTACCCTAAGACATGATAGTTGTGGGGAGGAGCATAACAAGAATAGGAATCTGTTGAAAAGCAAGGGAGAAATCTTCTTAGGGTATAGTGAGAACTTTGGTACTGGTGGTTGAGTGTGGTATCTGATTTGAGGAAGGGAAGTAGAGTGGTAGAACTGTTTTGAAAATTGGGATGAGTCAAAACAGGGCTTTCCAGCTTTGTGGATGTTATTGACAGAATATGGATTTGTTGCTAAGGGCCAAGAAAGATTAAGATAAACCCATGTGATACCCTGCTCATTGCATACAGAAGTGACACTTTCACAGAATGGTCTAGGGAGACAAAAGCATAGCAGTCTGTGCAAAGAGGCCATCAGTAAAAGCACACTTTTCATGTAAATTGAAGCTTTGACAGAGATAACCATTCCGTTTTTTCATCTACGGTTTGGTACATTGCTTAATCCCAAAAATATTGGGTAGAAATATAGGATGCAGAGTGAAGCTTCTTTCTTGTTTAGTGGTGCTTCTTGAATGAAGCACACAGGACCTGTATTCCACTTAATTTTTGCTTGTTGCTAGAAGTGCTAACCTATGATGACCTGACCAGAATGACTAATAATAATATCATAATATCAGTCACTGCTTTTTGGAGATGAGTATTCCCCAATGGGTGAATGGAATCTGAATGATTCCTTTAAGAAGCGGAGTCTGTGTGTGTTCCCCACCTTGCACAATATTCCCTTCTAAGCCAGAACTATAGCTCAAAATTATAATTGAGACAGGTTGAAAAGCTTCTCTGTTTTTCAGACTTTTTTTCTAGGCTAACAGTTACAGGAAGCAGATTCATTAGAGGAATTAGAACTTCAAATGTAATTAATTGGAGAAATTATTTAATTAGAAGTGTCCTCTCGTTAAAATTTCTGTAGATACCCTCAAATCCTGGAAAGAGTGCATATAGAAGCAAAAATTCATACATTAAACGAAAAAGGAGGGGAGACAAGGCAGGGAATGGCCTTTAGATAATTCGTGTTTCCTAGATATTAATGGGTGGGAGAGGTTGAAATAAATTTACATAAAATAAAACTTAAAAAAATAAAGGAAAGAAAAAAAAGTTAAAATAACTGTCAGAATCCAAGTTAAGAAGGTTGTGTATGTTTTGGTTTTGTTTTGTTGGGGTTTTTTTAATTAAAAAAGTGTGGCTGAAATGGCTAGTGCCTATATATTGATCATTAAGTCTTCATCACTGGACCTTAATAAGAATCTTTTTGATCTTTCCTTTTTTCTGCCATCAGCTTGCTTTTGTTGATCATTTTCTAATAGCTGATATTCTGAACCTTAGGTACTATTTTTATTTATTCCTTTTTGGTGGTGGGTTTTTTTTGTTCTGTCTTCTCTGAAATGATCCCTTCTCTACTTGCAGTGGATAGCTAAAATTCCTAGGAAATACACTGCAACTATCTAGATTGCATCTTGATCTGGTGATGATGTGCTTCCTACCAATCTTATTTAGACCTTTTGTGAGCACAGTTATATGTAGAGATACACATTAAAAGTATGCAGGTTATATTTAGTGTGTTTTTTTATAAACATGAAACAACATAACTGTTCAGTTTTTCTGAATTATTATTCTAGGATCAAGACAACCTTTAATCCAACAATCTCAGCCTCCACCTTATTCATCACCTAGAGATGTTCCCCCAGACATATTGTTAGATTCTCCAGAAAGAAAGCAAAAGAAACAAAAGAAAATGAAGTTAGGCAAGGATGAAAAAGACCAGACTGAAAAAGCTGCAATGTATGATATCATTAGCTCTCCTTCCAAGGACTCCACTAAGCTTACATTAAGACTGTCTCGTGTAAGATCTTCGGATATGGACCAGCAGGATGATATGCTTTCTGGTTTGGAAAACAGCAGTGTGTCAGAGGGTGATATTCCTTTTAATGTGCAGTACCCAGGACAGACTTCTAAAACACCCGTTACTCCACAGGATGTTAACCGCCCACTAAACGCTGCTCAGTGTTTGCCGCAGCATGAACAGACAGCTTTCCTTCAGGCACAACAAGTGCCTGTTTTACAACAGAACACTTCAGTTGCTGCAAAACAACCTCAAACTCCTGTGGTACAGACACAGCAACAGGTTTCGCAACAAGGAGCTATAACGTCATATGATGAAGTAGAATTGGATGCATTGGCTGAAATTGAGCGGATAGAACGTGAATCAGCTATTGAAAGGGAGCGATTTTCAAAAGAAGTGCAAGATAAAGGTAAAAGGATTGTGTGTGTGTATATACACTATATATTATATAAATATATATATATGCATATAAACCCCATATATATATATATATAAAAACTTCCTGTCGTTATCACATAGTTCAATTCTGTTTACGCAGTGTAGGTTCTTCTGCGACATTCATCTCCATTCCCTTCCAACAATGAACTGTAATCTTTCATATATGCATATTTTGAATATCTGATATTCTTTATTTGGGGTCTTAATGGATGGAAAGTTAATTCTTATGTTTCAAAATTCTTTTAAAATACTCTTACTTTTAACCATGAGACTGAATGAAGTACAATTAATGTTGTTTATAGTTTCTAAAATCCCAGCAGTACCATAAATCAAAATTTATAGTAAGTTTTGACAGTTGCATTATTAATCCTAATTGCCTAATTATTAATCCTAAATTGCCGAATTTAAGAAAATGAAGGAAAACTGTTTTATCCTGTTTCTGTTCGTGTCCCCATTTGGATTCAATGTGAAGGAGATGTTAGACTAAAATCACATCTGTTCTGTTCTTTTGAAGGTAGTGTAATGATTGGGTAATATATACAATTATATTGTTACTAATATTTGTTCAACTGGATATTAATTATTATGTAGGCATTAGAAACTTTAGTGAACTACCATATATCTCTATGGTCTGTAGCACAGAACCAGGTGGGCCTCTGAAATCTATCTTCACTTCGGTAGGTGCATTTGTTGTCTTAATGGATTTAATTGAATCAATCAAAATTTTTTTTTATTTCTCTTTCTTTTTCTGTTGTTAACTGGTTTGAAGGTATTTGGTTTCAGATGTGCTTTATGAATTAGATAGTAATAAATTACCATAAGTATTTTTTCAGAATCTTCCTTTGCACCCTATTTAACTTCTGAGAAAAAAAAAAGTTTTGTAGCATAATCCTAATTTATTAGATACTCGCAAGAAAAGTCTTGCAGAATGGAAAACGGTGAAAATTCTGATTTTGGAAGGTCATAGGTGGAAATGGCCCATGTAGACATACTTGTGCGGAATGAATTTGCACACAGTTTGGGTCTTTAACCTGCAGAAAGGGTGCACATTTTCTCCCTGTTCAAAGTGGTTTTTCACTATTTTTAGTGATGCCTGAGTGGGTGGTGAAAGGAAGGGAGAGTTTGTGTGTATTTGTGCTTGTGTGTGTGTGTGTGTGTTTGTAAACATGGTTGCAATACTAAAAGGTTTAACTTCTATGATATTTCTTATTTGGTAACTAAATCAAATATTTTTGGCAAAAGCTATTTATGAGTATAAGGAGAAAATATGTGCTCATCTCAAAAGAGATCTCTACTGTCTTTAATTTAATGAGATGGGGAATTTGTTTTTTTGCTTAAATCTCTTCCATTAATTTTAAATTTATTGTTGGAGAGAGCTTGTGGTTTGTGGCCTGATAGTTCAAAAGCTACATTTATCTCCACACACTTTAAGTAGAATCTCTACCATGTTTTGCCTGAGAAGCAGCTGAAAAAATGCACAGCAGCTTTCAAACACTTGATCAAGACTAAAAACACACTTTCTGTTTTGTTTTGGCTTTCAGAAAATGTTGACCATTAGTTATAAAGTTTATGATAATTACACATCCATGATCATGATTTGTTTGTTTTGAGGAAAGGAGTGATTTTTATAGACTTTGACCTTTCCTGGTTCACCGCTGGTCAATAAACATCTTCCCAAATACAGATTCTGATCTTATGGTTCCCTTTACCTGCATCCTCTGGTAGGTCTCAGATCTCTCTGAGTTCCTGCAATTGCTATAAATCAGGTACAAGAGTTGCTGTCCTATACTGGGACAGATTATCACTATTTATTCACTTGTGCTAAGTTGCCCTATGATAGACAGCAGCACTTTTCACTTTTTCATTCTGGCTCTTGAGGTTTCAGCCATAACTGCATAGTATTTAGTAGAAAGAGTTTTAGCAGTCTTGAAACAGATTTCTTGAAGATGTTACCTTGGAGAAATATAGATCTTTTTTTTTTTTTTTGGTAATGCTTTTGCACATTGCTTCTAAATTTGTGCTATGTCTACAACCTGATACGCTCTGGAATTGTTCTAGTTAGAGCTGTTTGGTTTTGTGAGGCTACAAGAGCAAGCATCCTGTATTGTTCCTATAGGAATATGTCTGTTAGAGACGTATTCAGTAACTTCTGAATTTGTAATTCGTTTCTGCAAAGAAGAATGCATAGTGTATTTCTACAAAAACTTGGCATTTGTGCCTTTTTGTACATGTACTATAACTTCAGATCACATTATGTCAGGAAGAGAGTGTGGGTGTAGCGAGTGCTCGGTCTAATTAGAGTGGGAATGCATACAGCCAGCTGATGCTTTACAATAGCAAGCATCCCTTTAGAGAACTTACTCAAAATGCTAGTGCATGCTAAAACGTGCATGAAAGCATCTTTGCTGCTTTTGCAATAGAGGCATGGGAATGCATATTACAGCCGTACTGTGTTTTCTGTGTATACTCACACCAGTTTCCATAAATTACTTTCAGTGAAGTGGTACTCAACAGTTTTGATAGTAGATTAGTGGTCTCTTCTGTCCTTTATTTTAGACATGAAATTTCCACAGTTCTGTACTCCATCACAGATTTTCAAATGCTTTCTTTTTAACAGTAAGGGTTTGGTTGCATAGGACATGTTCTTCTGAGGCTAATGACCAATAGTGTGGAAGAGTGTATTTCAGAGGAGCAGCAGAGATTTTGGGGGGACATTCTTGCTAAAAATTATACACCTTTTCTAAGGCAATGGTGAGGTCTGGGTTTTTGGGGGTTTTTTTGTTTTTTTTTTTTGAATGCTGAGGTCCTTTTATTATATTTGGTACTGGTGGTAAATGGGGACTGGAGCCTTGTGGTAATTATATTACTTTCTGTAACAAATCATGGTTTCTAATAAAGCTGTTAAAGTATTTAGCTTCCACCAAAATCTCTCAAAGTGGGAAGCAGTCTGAGTTTCAGAAGAGGAGCTAACGCAGGGTTTTGCAGAAATGCCTTCTTCTTTGAAAAGCAGCTTATCTTTCTGAAATCTGATTTTCATGCTTTTGCTTTATGAAAAGGAATCTTTCGTGCAAAAATCACTAATTCAAAATCTGACAAATTTGAGCTACTGTGTGTCAGATATGCATAAGGAGTGATTTTATAATATAGACTTCCTTCCTGCTATGTTTTTCTAGTTCTATCCTTTTGGGCTACTTGGCTCTTGGATTAAGTGGAGTGTGTCCTCTTCATATATCATTATAGAGAGGTGCAAAGTTTAACCAGTTGGTTTCATCCTTGTCCTCTGTGTGGAAGGACAGGAGTTCACCTCCTCTTCCTACTTTATCCTCAAGAAAGTATCTCTGTTGATTAATTGAACAATTAATTTTTCTGTATCTGTTAGTGAAAAGAGATTTTGAAGATCTAGGCATTTGGCACCAAAAGTTGCATTCTAATACATCTCTTACATTTAATAGCTTCAGTACTGCTAAATAGTCCTTGGAACATGGCATAACTCAGGTCTTCAGTTTGCATTGCTCCCTTCACAGTGGCCTCTATACCCTCATCAGATAAAATATGTTAATCAATACTAGATCATATCTTCTCTTTTGAAAGAATCTGTAGTACTACCAATGCATCTAGCTATTATTTATCAAGACAGATTGTCCAAGTTGGAAAAAAAAGTGATTCAAATGGGATTTTAGAGAAGTCAATTGACTTTTTCCATGACAATTGACAGGTAAACCATCCTCTGCTCTGGTTACGTTGCGATATTTTGATTATATAATTTCTTCAGAAAGGTAGTGAAACTTAATTCACACTTTCTTCTCTTTTAACTACTGCCAGTAGTCACACTTCCTGTAGTACTTGGTGCAGTTGAAGGCTTTTGAAACAAGTAGCAGTCTATATTCTGAACCAGTTTTTTTCACTTAACTGAAATTGTGCTTCGTTTACATTTGAAGTTGACTACTCCAAGAAACTACAGGAAATCCTATTAAGTTTTAGAAATTGTCCTAGGAATTTCTGTTGTTCTCAGGCATCTTTTTTCCTTTTGGTAGATGGGAATGTTGAGGGAGAAGTTTCATTTCGGTAACCTCAGTTCTTTGCATTAACTTTTGATTTGCCACTGTTCCGGTACAAGTTACTTATTTTTGTGTGTAGTTGAGTAGTTCAAAGTTAGTCCATCACTGTTAGACTAAACCTTTCCTAGAACATTACGTGAAGTTCTTCTTTTTCAAGATTTAGACCTGCTACAGAATTTATTTGCAGATACAAAGTTTATGCATCAAGATCTTTCATGCTTTTGTAAAACCTCCAAATACTGTGAAACAAAAATGTTTAATGTACTAATGCTAAAAGAAGCTCAGACTTTTGGCGACATGAAAAAGGGAAGATAACCTTGAAAATTACATAAAATTCCAGAAAGTAACCAATCTCTTTCAGATACTCTCTTGCAATTTGATTTAGCTTTTTATTCAGATTTACTGCATTTTAATCTGAGCTCTTCCATACACAGAACTGTGTAGTTAGGTTTTAGGCTTCTTCAAAGATACTTTTGTATAATACAGCTGTCTTAACAGATTGAGGAGTTCTGCTTGTAGAAGGCAGAAGTTTGTTTTCTGGCATTTGTGAGAAGAGTAATCAAATCACTAACCATTTCATGAGGAGGCTAATATTTTTTTGAGCTTAAAAGCATCAGAAAAAAATTTTTAATGAGACAAACCAACTTGTATATGTATGTTTTTCCCCTATATATTTTACCCCTGAGGATCCATTTTACCCGCTTCTTTGGAATCTTACTTTGGAGTCTTTGAATTAGGAAGAAATGAAGCTGTAATAACTTTATTTCCAATAATTGGATCAGTTAGGGGGCATTTGGATGCCTGCAGTGGGCCCTTCTTTTTTTGGTTCGTTCCAAGCCCTTAGCAGCAGAGACACACATCCCAAGAGTGTGAATCTGCCGGAGCAAAACTCTCAAAACTACAGTTATAGGTAAGTAACCTTTTTCTCTTACCTTTTAAGTTCTTACCCAGCTACTCTCCCTTTCTCCCCATTACCCATCTCCCCCATAAAATTCCTCAAGGAGGAAGCTAATAGAAGAATACTATTAAGAATTAATAGTTTGTGTATGTCTAATTTTATGTAGTTAATTAATGAAGTGACGGAATGTGTAATTGTAACCAGTATATTAACATTCATTTCCAAAAACATGTTCTAGGGGGCTTATTTATTAGAAATGGAGCTACAAGTAGTAATTTGTATAGTAATCTTGCAGATTACAGTCATTAATACCAGAAGGCAAAGAGAGAGAGTGTGAAAGATAAATGAGTGTCTGCATAGTAGAAAGTGAGACTTAGGTATCATGTGTTTTGTGTATACGTGTTTTGTGTATACAAGTTTTCATTAGGTCTGCATTTTGTAGTGTGATGTAGTGGATGAAACTGGCACCCTATATAGCTCTTACAAGAAAACACAGCTTTGCAGCCTCCAGGTGCTATAAAAGACAGATTCTGTGTTTGTGTTTGTGTCTGTTCAGACATGTTTTAAGGAAAGTAAGAGGAAGAAATTCCTGTTCTATTAGAGGAATTGCAATGAAATGTTGCAGTGTTTACACCTGTCTGTGAAAAGTTACTTCCTTTTACAGTTTTTATAAAGATTAATATACTTCACAAATTATATGATCCTACCTTTTAAAAAAGGGTAGGATCGTATAATTTAATGGCATTTTTATTTGCACTCATATGTAAAATGAAATCGAAGTTACCCTATTTATACTGGGTTGTGTAGAAAATAACTAAACTGTAGCAGTTTAGCAAGAAACCTTCTTTGTTTCAGCCTACACTGTAAACTAAGACTAGAAAATTCAATATAAATTGCATGTAATGTATACCCTTGATTATACCTGTTGGATGAGACAATTTATGATACCATTGACCCGATAATGACTTACATTCTGGGACAGACATTTCTTTATAATGGCTTTAAATCTTCATAAAGAAATGGCACAAGTAGTTAATAAACCCTATTAAGAGCTTAAGCCCAGCATTTATGTAGTTCACAGTCACTAAGTTCATGCTGACATCAACTTAAGACACAATGTTTTTTTCGTTGTCATGGAATATAAATGTTAATCTAGTTAATTGGTGATATTTTTGAGTACAAGGCAGAAGAAAATCAACAGTTGCAAGAGAGAAGGGAAAGTCACTGCTTATTTCTAAAATTTTCTGTCTATACAAATGAATTAAAATCTACTTGGGTAATGTTAGCTGTGATACTTAAGAGTTTTCATTGTGATGTTAGTGTGTTGCATTTTTCCTGTGGAATTAGATACTACACTGGGTATTTCAAACTAAGTGCACTTGAGGTTTTGCTCAGATATTTTGGGTTTACAAAACTGTAATTTTGCACAAAATCACAAGGATAAAACCTAGTGTTTATGCTGAAAAATCTGTCACATAAATAAACTGAAGTCATGTGGTTTGTGAAAGCAATATTAAATTCAGGGAGCTTAAGTTAGAGTTTCCAATCTGTAAACAAATGTGTATATTTGATTATAGTTTTCTGCAGTTCAATTTTTTTTTGTTATTTCCTGGTGTAGGATTTCCTTTGTATTACTATAATTGACAGATAATAGTGAGCAACCAGACAACCTTAAGTAGATAAATTCGTAAGACATTATGATGATTGTGCTATTGCTATATTTAGGAAAACAACCAAAACTTCACAGTCTTAATTTTGATGAAGTCTGCTACACGTTAAGGCATGTCTGGAATCGCTGTAGCCTTTTTGAGTTTAAAACTGAGTGAGTTTAGATAGCTTTCTTGTGGGGTTTCCTTTTTGGACAATGAACAGAAATTTGATGAAGTCTTTTAACAGGTCACTAGAGAGTAGCAGGTGTTTCTGTTCTGAGTCTTACAAGTCCCCTTTCTTTGAACTGCCACAGTTGAAAGTCCTGTGCTCTCTTCACAGATTTTTGGAATTATGCACCATTCTATAAAGCTTCTTATAAGAGGTTCATGACTGTACTTTCTTGATTTCTTCTGCAAGGAAGGAAGTAGTGGGAATAAAATCTTTGCCCTTTGTTGGCTGCATCTCCCCTTCACGGGGAAGAGCTAGTAGTGTGGCAATCTCTTCTGCCGAAGGGAATGGTTCTGTTTGGTTGTTCAATTCTTTTTTTCAGTTGGCATAAGACTTTGAGGGGAAATCAGATGGGAGCAAACTCATACGGGTTGTGCATACATTTAGGAACTAAAAAGAATGGATATTTGTCCTAACTCCACTGATAGGTCGTCCATTCAAGTAATTTTGAAGATCCGTTGTATACAGATTAGATTCTTGTGGTCTACAGAGCACTGTTAGCTGGAGGGACAGGGCAGTTAGCTTCAAAGAGATCTGTGAAAAATAACTAAGAAAAGTAAACAGTTGACAGTAGACATATGTTTGTTATTTGAACATTTAGCTATGTGTCATTTGATTTGTTGAAAATTTCTAATCTTCATTGCTAGCTTAAAGAAGATCAGCTTGTAATTGGCCTCTGTCTGACTTATCTCTGATATTGTTAAAAAATAGAAGGTTTGACAATATGTAATAACCTCTTAGGAGTAGTATATTTGAGTTAAATTTGTTCATTTGTGATATAATTAAATAAGTGCTATTTCAGATGAGTGGAAGCATACCCCAGTAATCTCTGATATGAGAGATTAGAAGAGTTAGAGGTTTAAAGACGTAAAACACTTAAAGCTTATTCTTTACAGAAAGAAAATTTTTACTTTCAATTACCATTGAAATGGTTCATCCAGAATTCAGCATAAGAGGATCAATCTTTTTTGTGTCCCTGAAGAGGAGAACATTCACATTTAACCATTTTGAATATGAAGTCTTCCACTGACTCCCTTGCAGGGTACTACGTGGGGAAGCAAAAATTTATCTGTTATGTCTTTTTATAAGTATACCACACAGTATTAATAGAGGGAAGTGTTACCATTCTGCTAAAAGAAAGCTTAGCAACCATGCTAATGGTTACTATTTAGACTTGTTACCTTTTCATAGATACTTACGAAAGGCCCATTTTCAATTTGATAGATCAGGCAGTTGTAGAACTGAGTATCGTCCAATTATACTCAGTTGTTCAAAGAGTTTATTCTGGGATTTAAGGTAATCATCAGACTTGCAAGGAAGCAGTAACATAGAGGGTTTCAGTGCTAATAGTATCTTGACTGTTGCTTTGGAAGGATTCCAGGGTGAGTAAAAGAATAGAGAAACACTTATAATACAGCTCTCCTTGTCCACCTGCTGCTTCTAACACTTCCTCAGCTTCCAAGCATATCTGTTTTCAGGATGAATGGTCTTCAAATCATGATTGCCTTGTAGTTTCAGCAGAAATTTATCTCATGATGTCTGTGGTTATTTCAGTGCAATGTGGTTCTTTGCACAAAGGTTCCACAGTAATTAATTAATTAATTAATTAAATTGTAAATCTTAAAGTACTCATAACTTTGATACGCAGATATTTCCAAAGATGAAGGCCATAACCTTCTCTCCAGGAATACTATTCATAAGAGGATTGGTGGGAGAGTACCACTTGGAAATCCATGTCAAGCTTGTGGTTCCAGTAATGTTTTGTTTCTGTGCCATGGTGTATGATCTCATTTGATAGAACAGCTCGACTATTTTTTAGTATAGTGTAGTTTATGATCTTTCTTTGAGTTCCAAAGTACTGCCTTTTGGTGAGCATGTTGCAAGGTAGAAAGAACATTCTTATAAATTTGCTAAGTCAGAAGGATTCATACATAGAGTAACTGTTCTCTGAACAACCATAAATTTGTTAAAGGAATTGAAAAAAAGTAGGTAGATTATGAGTATACCTACAACCTCAGAGAAAGGTGGAGTGAATAATTGTTCTGAAAATAATCTGAAACCAACAAACTAGTATACCAAATCATTAATAGAGTTAGAAAGTTCTTTTGTAACTTAATATATACTCCTTTTACTACGAAAACGGTTACAAAGACAGAAGCAAAAACATCCTGATCACACTTTGTTGGACTAAAGAGATTGTGAGCCAATATATTTGGAACTGCAACAAGCTTCAGATCTAGGTCTGTAAGATTTCAAAGAAAGACATCAGTCTGATATTTTGGTCAAGTCCTAGATCCCAATATTTTTCCCCCAAAAAAAATGCTACTGTCTATGGAATGAAGTTTGAATACTGATGCTTTGAAGGATATGAAGTATATTTCAATGGATATTGTAAAAATTCATCTGTTCATTTTGGGACTCATGACTTAACAAAGAAGCTAAATGCAAACTTGCATTTTGACTGTAAAAGAGAAGATCTGAAGACATCTGTTTTTAGAGGTTCACTACTCTCTTCTCACCTCACTTACTCTAATTCTTGTATAGCTGAAAGTGAGTTCAAGATTTTATGAAGCCCTCAGAACCCAAGGATATGTTTCAGCTTTCAAATTTTTGTAGCTATTATGTCAGCTTAAAAAGTTTTTTACTTATTCAATGGAGTTTTTTTCATTATGCTTTATGAAGGCAGTGGTACTATGTATTCATCCTACCTTTTTGACCTAGTTCAACTGGATATTTTCTTATACTTAGGACAGCTTTTTTAGTCCTAGATCCAGAATTCTCATAGAGGCAAAGTGGTAATGATTGAGTCCAGTTTTGAGGCTCACTTTCAAGATGTACTGGAAGTAAGAAGAAATCTCTGAGTGATCTGTAACTCTGTCTGCAATCACCTTGCCATCTAAGAAAATAAAACTATGAAGAAACTGCCCTTTCTTCTCAGGCAAGATGTCAAGTTCCTAAAACATAAGTATTCTAATGTCAAGAAAATGAAGAATGTGCATCAGAAGAGTTATGTATTTAAAGGGAATATGTGTACCAAGTTGTGATGTGATCATCTACTTATGTGTTCTCAACTTACAATTTGACATTTTGGATGATGAAGAGCAGCAGCCTGTTGAGCCTGGTCACTTACAGAAGCCCAAGCAAGAAAATTTGCCCTACTTGAATTATTTTGGTTGTTTGTTCTTGGTGCCTTCAGCATGAGGGCTCTGAAAGGTGAGTTTTGGTTGATCCAGCTGCAGCTGTCTAAGGCATCACAGCTCATGGCCATCTGCTCCTATAGTAGAAAATAAGAGAGGAATGCATTTTCTTGCTTAAAGCTGAATCATTCAGCCTGTTAGGTTAATGCTAACCACCTTCACTTGTGCCTTATGGTGATGCATTAGACAATAGTTATGGAAATATGAATGCGTGTTCCCTTCTGCTACAGAGATGGTAACTTCAGTTAAAGAAATGGGGCAGATAATGAATAACAGTAACATCTTAAAGATTATTGTTCGATCCACCATCTGAGCTTTTCAGGACTTTTTTTCAGTGTGCCTGGCATTTCTGGACTGAAATGACAAGGCTGATCAACTTTCTCCTAAGAATACAAGTTTCTGAACTTAAATTTCAAAATGTAAAGGGTTTTAATTGAGAAGTAAGGTAACAGTGTGGGTGGATGTATGTATATTTGTTCTAATCCATAGTGAAGTTTAAAAATTCATCTGTGTAAGTCCTTATATGAATCCAGCAGTTGCTGTAACATAGAAAAAGCAAAAATCTCCATGTTAAGAAGCTGCATCTTTTATTTGGAAACTCTGTTTTGCCGCAGATGTTTATCATAAAGTTGGCATTCATTCCTACAGGCTTCTATTGGGCTTTGCAAAATTCTTTATTTGCAGTTGATCAGTTTCTGCATGGAGTTTATTGTACCTGTGTTTACTGTCTTCCAGCCATTAAATCTTGTACAAAATTTTTGAGTTGTAGAAAGTTAGAGATATCCAAATAGATTTGAGGATTAAAATGATAGGGAAAAAAGCCTGTTCACATCATTGGAACTGACCATGTTATTGCTTGTTATTGTGACCTAATTTTAATTTTGGAGGTGATCCTTCAAAGTATTTCTAAAGAAGAATCTTGTAAAAATTTACCAGAAATTAGAATTCATACGTTTTGATTCTGGTTTACAGTTCCAGAGGACTGCGTGGGTTTTTTCATTGACATTTATTTCCCTGTTTCTTGATTGCATCCTCCTTACTGTTCATTCACCTGCTCTGAGTGGGAGAGCTGGTTCATTGCATCTGGTAATAAGGCACCACAAACCTAGACACAAAGTACGGTATTTTTCTTGCTTTGCATTTGTGGTCTAGGCATTTTGGCAATAGATCTATATTTAGTAATTCCTTAGACTTATATTCCCTGATTACAGAGAAAGTAATTTTTTTTCAACAAATTATGCACTGGTAGTTGAGAAATTAGAATATAAACCTTAGTGCAGGAAGAGCATCTAGCTTGCATGGCAGAAGTTATTTTTAGTTTAGAGTTCGGTGTTGGTAATATAAATGGGTTGTCATTTTATATGGGTAGAATATACTCTTTTGGATACTTCCATGTGCTTCTCATTGCTATGAATTCTACCAAATTGCAGGTGGTTGGATTAATTTTTCTGTATTCTGTTCCTAATTTTTTTTTAGTGTAAACTGAAAGGCTTATTGCAGAGTCAGGTTCTTGACAAAAAATTATCACTACACGTTGTGTTTCCTCTATAAAAAACATTATGATTGCAAAGGGAAAATTACTCAAGATTTTAAGTGTATAGTGGTCCCTCACCTCATATGCATGTGTTAAGGTAGAGACTACAATCCTTTAAAGTAGTTTACTACTTTATTTCAAAGAGAAGCATGGAGGGGTGGAATAGCTACTTTATCAGTTTTGTTCATTGTTTGTGTGTTCCCTGAGTAAAATATGTGTGAAGTCCAGCTGATCCACTGAAAACCTCTGTAATAATCATTGCAGATCCTTGCTTAGTATTTCCATAATAAAGCAGGTTGAATCTGCGGAAGGTGTCTTCTGTAGTAGTATTCCTCAAAAACTAGTTGTGGAGGTGCACCTTAACTTTGACTTTTCAGACTTCTGCTTCAAGTGTAATTGAGTAGTTTGGGGTTTTTTTAAATGGGGTGGGGTTTTTTTGGTCCTTATGTATTCCAGCTGCTTTATTAGGTGGTTCTCTTAGGAATGATACAGGACCTTTGATTTCATATGTTTTGAGGGAAGGTTTTTTTAATGATTGGCTGGCATTTGTGGGAGACGGACAATGAATGGTAGTCTGAATACATGAAAAAGTGTTAGTTAGAGAAGTCCTATTCTTGCTTTTAAATTCAGCGGATTTTGTTTTGTGTGCACATCCATGCTGTGGAGGATTCATTGTGGGAGTGGAAGGGAATGGACATACTTCCTTGAACATTTATCAGTTTTTATATATAATTTGTGATTTTTTTTTTCTCTTTTAACTTCCAGATAAGCCTCTAAAGAAGCGAAAACAAGAAAACAAACCCCCAGAGGCTGGAGGTGCTACGGGAGGAAATAGAACAGCTTCTCAGGAGACAGGTTCTGCAGGAAATGGGGCACGGCCAGCACTGATGGTTAGTATTGATCTGCAGCAAGCAGGAAGAGCAGACTCTCAGGCAACAGTAACTCAGGATTTGGACACCATCAAAAAACCTGAAGAAATTAAGCAGTATAATGACGGGTTTATGTGTGTTACCCAAGAAGACACTGTTGGAGTTCTTAAATTTAAACCTGAAAACCATCCAGAAATTTTTAGGAAAAAGTCAGACTTTGAAAGTCAAAAGACAGATATCCAGCAAAATGAAAACAGACAAATGGAATTCCAGCAAAATGAGAGCAGACGGTTGGAAAGTAAATACAATGAGAGCAAGCAGTTAGAAGTGAAACACGAAAGCAGACAAATGGAAATGAAACAAAATGAGAACAGACAGACAGAATTGAAACAAAACGAGAGCAGGCAAATGGAGATGAAGCAAAATGAGGGAAAACAAAATAATGGCAAACAGGAAATACGGCTAAGGCCAGAAACGCCGAAACAGAAGAGTGAAGGCAGACCTGAAACACCAAAACAGAAGAGTGAAGGCAGGCCTGAAACACCTAAACACAAACATGATAATAGGAGGGACCCCAGTAAACCTTTGTCAGACAAGAAAATGGAAATATCTAGGCACAAACTAGAGGTGAAATCTGATCCTTCAAGGATGAAACCTGAAGGTCGACCTGATCCAACAAAACTGAGGCCTGATGGGCGCTCAGTTTCTGATACACCAAGGCGTGACCATGACAGCCTTAAACAAAGATCTGAGGACAGGGCGGAGTCAGAGAGATACAGAGGAGATCCATCCAAGATCAGAAGGCCTGAATATTTGAGATCCTCAAACAAAAATGAACATGATTCTAAGCATGGTATTAAATCTGATGGGTCAAAACCTGAGAAATTTGAAAGGAAATATAGGCATGAATCTGGTGATTCAAGGTTTTCTTCTGGGGATCAGAAATCAAGGCCAGACAGCCCTCGTATTAAACAGGAAGGTAAAGGGGATTCTAGCAAATCAAGACCTGATAAACCTGGTTTTAAGTCACCAAACAGCAAGGATGAACGAAGGACAGATGGTAATAAGAGTAAAGTAGATAGTAATAAAGCACATGGTGACAATAAAGCAGAGTTTCCCAGTTATTTGTTGGGGGCAAGATCTGGCGCATTGAAACATTTTGTCATTCCAAAAATCAAGCGTGATAAAGATGGCAATGTTACTCAGGAGTCAAGGAAAACTGAATTTAGAGGTGAACATAAAGACAAAGTAGAGAAGATTGGGCTAGTTGAAGATCTAAATAAAGGAGCTAAGCCTGTAGTTGTCCTTCAAAAGCTTTCTTTGGATGACGTGCAGAAATTTATTAAGGACAGAGAAGATAAATCAAGGGGCTCTTGTTTTAAACCTAACAAGAACAAGTCATCCAAACCTAATAAAGGTAAGATTGTTTTAATATTAATTACATTATGTCTTTTACACTTGAGTTCTTGTAGATTTTGTATTTCTGCTGTTAGAAATTAAATGTAAGCATTTGATAGTTTATATGCTTGCTTATATAGTGAGAAATAAAGTGAAACTCATCTAAGGACTTCTCATTATCAGAAATCTTGCTACAAATGTACCTGAAATTATTTATTTACTGCAGTACAAGTACTTAATCTGGCAACACTTAAGTGGTCTTAAGATGTACTTCAGCTGCATTAGTTTTATATAGTAATTTATCTGGTGGAATGTAACTGTTGTATGTATAATTTTACCTGGTTTAGCTGTGTCTGTATAAAGGACTGCCACTACTATAAATACTGTAGCTGGAATGATGGGAAATACTAAGTATGCAAGCCCTAAGATTCTTTTTGTGTTTAATTTGAAGTGAAATGGGTTTTTCCAAAGCATGTTTTGACAGGGTGGTAGTAAGAACATAGTTGCAGAGTCCCATCTACCTCTTTAACACTGTAGATACAAATCAGTTGAGGTGATCCCATACTTGAGACTTTGCGACAGTAACTTAGAAAAACGTTTGGTCTGTAAGAGACTTCTTATGTCATTGTCTCTAATGTCCATTATATGCAAAGAAGAAAGCTGAATGATTAGCTAGCATTTTGAAATTAGTAATATGGACAGGAAATAATTTAGAATAGCTTGTAGGTTTGATATTCAACTGATTGTCTCTTTTGCAGATTTAACACTTTTTAGAAATAAGATCCTTTTTTTTCTTGGTGCTTTCATCTTGGCTTCTTTGGTTTCAGACTGAAGTAGATAATTTCACACTGTGAAATCAGTATTACTGGTCAGGTTTCCTTTTTCTAATATTTAACATTAAAGAATTTAAATTGTTTATATAGTCATGTTTATAGAGTTATTGTGTCTTAAAATATACAGACAAAAGCCAGAGGAGGGGTTTACAACTGTATGCAGAATGATATATAAATCCATTTCCAGGTGTATAATGAATTCAAAATGAAAACATTTTCTTACGTAGCTAGTCTGGTAAGAAATTGTGTAGAAATCATCTTCATGAATGTATGACTATTTTATGTGCACCTGTAAAGAGGTGTTTTCTGTATCATTAATTCCTTGTGCTATGCCTTTTTAGTAGTTTTCTATCTACTAACCAGTTTATATTAACTCTAAAAAGCCTTAATAATAATTTGTGATGTATTTTACATCTTTGTAAAATATTAGCCTCCTTGTTAGGGATTTGTCTTTGTCCTGGAAATAAGAACATTATCCCTGCCCCTTTATGAAGTTCAAAAGAGGCAAAATTTCAGTTTCTAATAATAGGTATCTAGAGTTAGCCATAAAATTATGATATTTTTGCTCTCAGTTTAATCTGAAGCTTTCAGTTGAAACCCTTATGTTCATGATAGGAAATGCTACAAACTATCTGATGGAACTCAGGTCTAGTCTCAGTAGGATAGATTTTGAATTCACACATTTTTATGTGTCGAAATCAATGTTTCTGAATTACTTTTTTCTTGTAGTCTGTATATGTGGTTATGTATGTAGAATGCTGTAGTAATGTGTAAAGGTTTTAGTGACTTTTGGTATGATTCTAGTAGCTGTCACAGATGAGCAATGCATTGATTTTAACATTAGGTTTATAATTTCTCTACAGTGTTTTTCTCCATTTTTTTTTCTGAAGTCATCATTTTCTTGCATTTCTTGCACTTTGAAGTAACTTGGGACACGTTTTACAGAGAAAAATGGTTTAAATCTGATATGAGTCTTTTTGCAGTTGTATTCAGAATATAGTTCTTACAATGATACTAGAAATAGGTTTCATGAAAAGAATAATGTAACTATTTTTATCTTACAAATCATGTTATGAGTGTTCAGCAGGCAAATTTTGGAAAAAGTGTCCTTGAACTGCAGATTTTTGATGTATATATTTAGTTCTGTGGGGTTTTTTTCTGATAGCTTACTTCTTAGAGCACATTATGCTTATTAATCAGGTGAATTTCAGTGTTTGAAAAAATACGTATGTTATAAAATCTCTCTTTGTAAGACAAAGTCTATTTGTCAACAGCTAACTGATGCAGATGTATTCATGCCACTGACATGGTGTCCTCAATCCAGTTGAAATAGTGTTCACAGTTTTACTTGGTGCCATTTTTAGTTATAAACTTTTTAATACACTAGGATCTGTAATTTTCATACGTCTTCCTTTAGTTCATCCTATACTACTTAGTAGATTGTAGCAATTCTTTTCCAGTGTTGCCTTTTAGCATCATTATTCAACTTCTCACATGCCTCTTATGCCATGTAGCTTAGTATATTTTACTTTCTCTTATTTCATTACCCTTGTATCTCTTGTCCGTTCTTTTTTGCTTTCTCATCCATCCCTTCCTCAAGAAAATGTCTTCTCCTGGATTTGTCATGTACAACATCATTGCTATAATTTCTCTGAAATGCAGTTTAAATTACGGTTGTTCAGCTAGTTCAAAACACCATTTAGTTAGTTGTTCTGTCTTAAGGGGCTAATTCCCATTCATTACAAAACTCAATAAAATTGACTCACATTAAGTTACAATTAATTCTTTGCAAACTGAAAGTCCATACAACTTTTTGTATTGTTTTAGAAAATTTTAAATTTTAAAATCGTGCCTTTATTTGCATTGAACTTCAAAAAGACAAGGTAATATTGTCACCAAATTGTATAGACTTGTTTGAAATTTTATCAAGTTATGAATGGGAGGGATAGCCGCAGTATTGAATCAATCCGAGGGTCTCTTTAGGCATTTACAAGGAAGGAGTAATTTTTCTCTCTCTCCTTCTCTCCCCATATCTTTGAGCATTTTTCTGAAAGATTCAGTGTATCTCAGAAGAAAATTATGGGGGTTTTTTCATAGTATTTTTGTTACAGCGTCTTGTGGTGAAGTCTTGTGGCCAATTTTGTCCAAGTCAATGAACTGTGGCATTTTCTTTGTCTGATTTTAACATTTTATCTTGGTTTTAATGCAAATGTATGTTGTTGTGGGATCTATGAAACCTTTCCCTTTAAGCTGTTGCCTGCAGTGAGCAAGTCATGTTTGCTGTCCTTTCTTTTCAGAGCTTCAGTGAACACCTTCTCTGCTGCTTTTTTAGAGCTATGCTGATCAGCTGTGTTGGGATGGGAGCTGTTAGCAGCTTCATGGTTACTGCATTCTGAACAAGACAGATTTTCCTTTGTTAAGTATAAGTAATGAGAGAAACTGTACAAGATGTCTGTAGGTTGTCTATCTGTACAAGATGTCTGAGTAGGTTTATACTATGTTTAAAGGATTGTCTTTGCAAAATAAGTGTCTTTTGGATCTTCCTATATCACCTAAGGAGTTTGTTGTTTTAAGGGAAAAAAAAAAAGAAAAGAAATTCTGATCTGAATGCCATTCCTCCATTGTGTAGATTGTTGTGTGATTTAATTATCTTCACAACACAGAACTGAAGACATAAGGTTTTGTTGCTCACTACAAGTCTTCCTAAATATACTGTGTTTCCTGCTGCTCTAATCTGAAATTTGAGTAAAGACTTGACATTTCTTTGAAGGTGCTCTTCATACATACCCTTTACAGGATCAGCTAAAAATCTTACTGCTTAATCGTCTTCATGTTGTTAAAACAGTGCTTCTGGATACTTCTGTGTTCTGTGCTTATGTGGTTTGTTTGGGGGTTTTGGTTTGTTTGTTTTTAATTCCAGGTGACTTTCTTGGAGCCTGTAGTAACTCTGATTTGGTGTTTGTTTAACATGACAGTCTGTCGTTGGATTCTAGCACTGGATGAAATAGTTTCACTTGCAAAACAGCAATCAATTTTCTTCTAGTAGTGACAAGAAAGGGAGTATTTCAGGATGAAAAGCTGTATCCAGATTGTGTAGGCTCTGTTGAGTGAACTTGTTATGCCTCTCACTGATTTCTAGTTAGTGTAGCCAAAATACTTAAAGATGCTTAAGGTTAAAGATGAAAACTGTGGGCAGAAAGGAAGTACCAGTTCTAAACCTTGTTTGAATCCTACATGTACAGGAATTCTGTAAGGGCAAAATTGGGTTATGGATGTTAGCACATCAAATTTTAGAGTTCACACAAATTTGTTTCCAAAATAACAATTTCTTAATGCTGAGACAGAAACCCCTAAATCAGAGGGGCCACAAGGAAGTAACTGGAGTAAAAACATACTATCTTGGGAAAGGAAAAGTTTGAAACTCAGCTTGGTTCCCCTATGTTGTGCTTTTGTAAAGGTTAACATTGTGAAAATCCTCAGTTCCATATATCTTGAATTTGAAATTCCTCTCTTGAAGTTCCTGGTAGTGACTGCATTTCCATGTGTCAAGGCCAGAGTAATAACCTGCTGACCATCTTGCATATGGATGTAGCACCAGGTGGATCTGTAGAAAATGATGCCGCATTTCAGAGGAAAAAAATACTGTATTTCAGCATTTACAGAAAATTTATAATTATTTTTCTTGGCTCAAATGTTTAAACTTTCTTCAAACTAACATTCAATTGTAATTATGGAAAAACAGCTGTGACTTTTCATAAGAGTTCCACAGTCTTCAATTTTTTTCTCTTTTCTGATATATTAATGACTACCTCCTCTCATCATGACTAGACTGGAAGAGCGACTGGCTCACCCTAGTGCCATTAGAGGTATTTCAAGATACTTGTTGAGTTTGCAGAGGATCCACTTTAATATGCACTTTGTTCATTGAGCCCTGATTATTTGGGGTTTTTTCCTGGATTAAAAGGTTCACATTTTGAAAAATATTCCAAGCATTGTTTAGTTAAAAGTCTAAATTATATATAACTTGCTGAAGTCTAAGAAGATCTGATTTCTCCAACATGCTTTGGGCTGGAATGGTTTTGCTCCTACTTGCAGGGAATTTTAAGGCGTGATGTGTCTGTCCCATTCCAGAAGGTAGCTGGGATTTGTGTGGGCATTGTACATACTCTCTGGGGCCTTCATTTTTGGTGCTGGTTTTTCAGAAGTAGATGTTGGATAAGCTGGTATTAGTACATAGCAGGAATCAGCCACTGCACTCTGGAGTAATTTCTTGTGTTAATCTGTTACTGGTAATAGAGAGGTGACATTTTCAGCACAGAGCCTTGCTTGGTGGCTGCTTTCCTGCTATTTGTTTCCTACTTTAGGCTTTGCTACTAAGATAAATATTTTGATTCTTGCTGCTACAGTATTTTTCTGGATAGGAAGAGTGAAGTTCACGTATGTCACATCAAATTCTTAGCAGCAACAATGAATTTGACCCAACCCATCAATTTCATTATACTGTGATTCATCCAAAATATGATGCTTTGTCTGTTTGCAAATTTAGGAGTGCATTGTTTAATTAGTTGATTTTTGAAAAATTACTTTGGCAAATGTAAGCGATTCATGTTTATTACGTAATTTGTCAGAACAATTTCTTGAAAGTCCAAAACAGCTCTTGGTTCATGGACATAGAAGCTTGATTGAGTTCCTCCTGCTTCTGGGAATAGCTAAGGCTATTCTGAGTAAATAATTTTTGCAGCAGTGCATTGCAATATGGAAGTGTGGCCCAGCAATTTGTCTGATGTCAATTACAGTATGCAATGCAGACTTGTTCATGTGTCTATGGATCTGAAGGTGGATATTGATCTTGGCTTATGTGCTGGGATATGTGCTTGACATTTTTGGCTTGAATTTTTTTCTAGCCAAAGGATAAATTTGACTCAATACAAATACCAAAAAGCTTCATATTTGCTTCTGGAGAATTAACTTTTCTGTTGCTCAATGCTGAAAGCTGTTCTAGGTGACTCTTTTCACGTAGGAAAATTTAAATCCATTATTTAAAATTTGGACTTTATTTTTTGCTCTGTGGGAATACTACCGGCAAACAGAAGAGAAGAGTATGAAACCTTTTTTTGTCTTTCAAATTACTGAACTGTTGTTTTCATTGAATAACTTTTCTTTAAATATACATTCTGTTTAATTATCTTCTGAGCTTTTTCCTGTACTATTTTATATTTAAAGCTAAAACATCAGCAATCTTTTGTTGTTGTTCCTTAAGTAATTGTTATCTTGAAGAAGCAAAACTAGTAGCTTCATGCAATATTTTCAGTGATAAGGACTGAGAATATTTCTATGCAATAGTAAGAAAAATAAGCAAGTGTTCTTGATGTGCTTATAAGTCACAGATAAGATGTAAAATAGTGGGTTTTGTTTGCTTATTCTCTGCAGAGGTTTTAGTTGTATTATATTCCTTAAATAGAAGTTTTTGTTTTATAAGAAGAGAAATTCTGAGGAATAAGCTGATTTTATTTAATTAAGGTTTTCTGTCTCAGGTTCAGTAAGCAATCAGAATACATGGCTGGAAAAATACATTAGTTATAAATTTCAGATCCCAAACATTAATCATTATAGGATCAACAAATGGCTTGGGTTACAAATTATTTTAAAGATCATCTAATTTCAACCCCCTGCCATGGGCAGGGACACCTCCCACTGGATCAGGTTTCTCAGAACCCCATCCAGAGTGGCCTTGAACATTGCCAGGGATGGGGCACCTGCAACCTTTCTGGGCTATTTGTTCCAGTACCTCACCACCCTCTCAGTAAAGAACTTCTTTCCACCATCTAAATTAAGTCTCTCCTGTTTTGTTTTAAAATGGTTCCTCCCGTCTTATTGCTATCTGCCAATAAAAGCCACCCTCCCTCTTTTTTTGTAAGCCCCTTTTGCGTACTGAAAGGAATTTTAATAGAAGCATATCGACAGATAATTGCATGCTGGGTTTTGCAACTGTACAAAATACCTTAACTTCTTAAAACAATAAATTGAGTTGGCCTAAATTTCAATGCGTATGTTTAAAAGCAATGACAGCAAAATTCAAAAGCACCCCCCCAACACTAATTCAGAAAAGCAAGGGAGTTTGTACAGCATTATATTTATTTCAATTGCCAACCGTGCTTCTTTTTTTCTGAGTACTGATTTGTTTTTTGTACAGCATCTTCAAAAGGTAGGCTGGTCTAGCCTCCTTTTTACCAATTTGTATGCAGACAAAAAGTCAGCAATAAGGCCAGCAGTAAGTTCCTACAGCAATCATATAGCTTGAGAACATCATTGATGCCAATGTAAATATGAGTTCTCTTGGCATCTTAGGAGAGTGTGTGTTGGATGTATCCCCTGCTCTCTGCCTAGGTATTTCAGAATTCCCTTTTGAAATATCTTCCCTAGTTCTAAAAATTTTATTTCTTCTCTGAGCATTTTGTACTATTGTAAAATTCTTTTCGAATCTATTTTTCTTAGTTGTGGTTAATGGTGACCTCTGTTGTGTCATGGAATTATTCTGTTGCCATGTCCAGATCCTTCTCTGACCAGCCTGTCTGGGCCCCATCTTTCAAGGCCAGAGCTAAGGACTGGAGTAAAAGCAGGGAGTCTGAAACTCCTTTTTTTTTAGGCTGGGAGCCTTTCCTTTGTGCTACTGTTGGGACAGATGAGGAAGAATTGTTTTTAAAAATACGTTAGAGCAGGTTCCATGAAATGTAGGACATACTTCTCCCAAACATTGCCTTTCTCCATCCTGCTTAATTGATTGAAGCAGAGAATTCCTGTGTGTGCAGCCCCTTGGGTGGTGGTGAGGGCATCTCAGTCTCCACCCTTTTTCTGGCATGATTGTATGTGAGGTAAGCTCTGGAGTTATCCCTATATATGTAGTCAAAAGATGAGGGTAAGGCACTCAATAGAGGGTTGTAATCTTTTGGATACATTCTGTAGGAGGTAGCTGTATACCCTTCCATAAGCTTTACAGCAGTGAAGGGGAGAGGGGAGAGGAAAGAGTGTAAATGTCCTACTCAGTTTGTTTTCACCAGTATTCATTTGATTATGTGTTTTTCAGCTGATAATAGGGTATTGAGATTAAAGTGCAACTTCCATCATATAAGCAGATATGTCCTCCTCAAAACTTAAATTCAGCTATAAAAATTGCTGGGATTTCCCTGTGTTTCTTCTTCTGTTCCTGAATCTGTTCCTGAATCTGTTCAGGGCACAAAATTATTTTGACAAGTGTGAAGCTGGTGGGCAGCAGACTTATCAACAGGAGCTCACTGCACCATATAAAGAACACACTGGAGCATTTTAAGGGAGAACCTGGTGGAAATTATATAATTAAATTTGCACACTTGAGAAAGAATCAAAGATTTTTCAGCTTTAACCAGCAACGTCTTTGTGGGTTTATAGACACTCATGTGGCTGTTTGCATTCCAGTGCATAAATGCTATGCTGTAACAATAGTTAGCTATTTTAGAAAGATGTTTCTTTTCTAAACAGCTTATAACAGGGGAAAGTACTTCTGTCCAATTTTTTTTCTTTTAGTTCCTTATCTAAAACACAACTTTATCTGCTGACAGATTGCTGTAGATTTAACCTTTGAGTCTCTGCTTTTGTAGCTACAGTAACCTGGCTGTTTAACAAGATAGCAGCACTCTTCTTATAGAATAAGGATATTTTATTTCATTTAGCACAGGTTTCAATGTTTCAAAGTTGGTTGGGCTAATCCAGAAAGAAACGGCTTTCCTTCCTGCATGTATATGCCTAACATAAGACGAAAGTAAGAATGTAAGCTTTTATTAGCAAAGGGAGGAATAGCCTTTATCAAATACTCAGAGAGGATATTTAAGGAAGGTTAGCTTAGTCTCTGTGAAGTAATAATAACAAGACTGGATATATTAGTCATGAGCAAAATAAGAAAGGTCCAGTAGCACATAATGTCTTTTGTAACAAAAGAGGAGCAAGAAAAGGGCAGAATTGAGCTGGAGTCAGTAGGGGTTTTTTTAATGTCCAAATGAAGTTGAGTGACAGTTCTCTAGTATAGAAATTCAGTGGTCAGACTTCAGTTTCTAAACTCTAAGAAATGGTAAGATTCATATCCTCACCCCAAACAGGTGGCGTTATTCCCTTCTCAGACCCTTGTGTGTTCTTTCTATAATGTATTCATAGTTGGAAAAGGTGTATTTTAAAATCAAGATATAGAGAGAGATTACAAATATGAATTTTCTTTAACTGCAGTTTTGCTTATTGCAGACAGCACACAGAAACAGAAATATATTGAATATTTATGGAATAATATGGAATATTTATGTTTCCACTGTATTAACTGTCTCATAGCTATGAAAGTACAATTCAGAGGTTAGATTTCTAAGTGTATTTTAATCTTGGTGGCTTACAGTTCACAGGAAATTGTACCAAGATCTGATCTAAACCATGCAGTTGTCTTCCGTAGTTTGGAAAGCAAAGATAAATCATTCAAGAGAAAATAAGAGTTTATTCATATTGGTTTTGATTTCATGACAGGAACAGCCTCTCTTATCCTGGAAAGCTCACCTAACCATCAGTAAGAATCATCCTCTTTTCCATAGGTGCTTGTTTGAAGCTGTTACATCAAGCCAGGTGAAACTAATATGAACACAGATCATTAAGTCAAAAGATAATTGTGCTGTCCATATTGAATGGACCCAGCAAAAGTCCATAAGGATAATACCTTTTTTTAATGTTTAACCTCTCTTGAAGAATGATCTGCCAGGGTCAGTAAGATCTACTTGACTTGCGAAGTTAACACGAAGTGATAATGGATCCTCCTAAAGATAACATATGCATGAATGTTAGCTCAAGCTGTTTTACAGAGTTGAAACTGCAAAACACAATACTGAACCGTGAATCAGATCTGTTCTTTTCCATTAGTTTTTTAAGCCATATGTGGAGAAGGGAAATACTACATCCTCTACATATTTATAGAAATTTTTCTACTACACACAGTAAAATCCACTGAAAAGCTTCACAGACTACAGTAAGATATGAGACCAGGCTTACAGATGAATCAGTTTCTCACTGAGATTCTCTGATTGATTTTCAGCTGTGTTATATTTTGTAAAGAAATGCTTGGTGAGGAAACACATTATCTTGTGGGTCAGTGGACATTGAGTAGTAGGTGAAGATTCATTAACATCTTTCCTTAGAAAATGTTTTATTATAGCAATCAAGCAAAACCAAGAATTTGTTCTTCTCTGGGAAGTAACTTGCATGTAGGTTGTGAACAGCATTGCATATGTTTGGAGAAGCACTGTGGAAGTGACTGTTCATGTATGCAGTTATTTGAAATTAATTGTTCTTCTGTGTCTTCCGTTCAGTCTTACCAGTGTGGAGTTTGTTAGAATGCTCTTCCTGGCAGTAAGAAAAAGATTTTGTTATTATGGTACTTTTCTTCTGATTTTTGTTTGTTCAGGTTTTGTGGTTTTTTGTTTTGGATGGTTGGTTGGTTGGTTGGTTTATCTTGTTTGTTTGTGTTTTTCCCAGTTATTTGCTTTAATACTTACAGAAGTTTTGAAATTATGTGTAAATGACATCTGAAGAATACACATGCCTATAGTCTCATTTGAGACGTGGTATACACTGATCACACACATTGCAGAAAATGGAGTTTTTCCATTGGTGCTGACAGTCCTTCAGCAAGATATTAGGACATTCTATTAGATTATCAAGTAACTTTTTAGTAAAGTCACTTTCTTTTTACTATTTAAAAAGCCATGCATGCTAGAGCCAAATGTAACTGAATAAAGTGAAGACATAGAAGTAGGTGCTAGCAAAAAATTTTGAAAGTTGAAAGTGATTATGCATAGATTTGTCAATTTTAAAGAGGTTTGTGTTACATATCCTATTAATTGTTTTATAAAGTTTCCCATAAACTGAAAAGGCATGTGTTTTATAACCTAATTCTTACTGCCATGTGACTGGATTCTTAGGTGAACTGTATTCTTGTAAGTATTTCTTTACCACTCTGAACAAAAAAAGAAATAGTGCCTACATTATAAAATAGGAGGTATTAAAGAAGAAATGTAGTAAGGTATTTCTAGTGACTTTTGAGCTGCCCTGACTCAAGATAGCGCAATTAATAGAGTAAAATAAATATTAACAAGCTTCTGACTTGACCAAAAGAACAGAATGTCCCTGATTTTCTTCAGAAAGGTTGATAAGTCCTTCTCCATATATATTAGAATTGTACATATGTGTACAGTCATGCTTAACTCCTTTGTACAGCATATGTGAAACTCCATAGATTTAGTTGTTACAATCCTCAGCAGCTAAGAAAACTTGGTAAGTGGCACACTTACTTCAGGGAGCATTGTGACAGAAAGAAAAACTTCAATAATAGCTTATAAAGAGTTTTATAATAATTCTCTGTTCTCTTTTCTGGTGTTCTCTACTTGAATAAAAGAAACTTTACCTATTTCCTAATAAAAGAAAAATGGGTAAGCTTATACGGTAATCTGAAATATCTGTGACAGGAGAGAGTGCAGATCAAGCAGTAGATGAATTTAGCACTGGAGAAATGGAAACTTGAAAATTTTGAGACAGAAATAAAATTAGTTTTACAAATATTTAAAGTAGTCAGTTTTTTTTCACTTATGTCTAATGAATGCTGTGATTTTTTATTTATATTTAAAGAATGAGTACAAAATGAAAAGTCAGTGAGAAAAGAAAGCAAGAACAGATATTTCTATCTGAGACAAGAGATTAGCCTGTGGGTTTGTTTGTTATTTGGGGATTTAATGCAACTTTAATTCATTTACTTGTAGCACTCTTTTACAATGTTTTTGTTTGGCCAGACTTATTGTAGACTTCATGCTACCTGTGTAGTCCTGGTGGTTTTAATGAAACTACCAACAGGCATAAACTTGAAAATACATGTTAGAGAGCCTGGATTTACAGCCCTCTATGAATTTCATTTGTATAAATTGTCTTAAAACTTGTATATGTAGATATTTCTGCATTCTGGGGCTGGGTGTATGCTCCTCATACACTGTACAGGCATACAGAGTGTATGGGGGCACAGTGCTCAGATGCACAGCTCTGCAGCATCCAGCCTGGACCTGGCTGTCATCCAGTCAGCTGCTGGTACACACAGAGGAAATGGTCTGCCCATTCTGCCGTACTTCTACCTGTCTGAAGTCAAGTGCATAGCCCACAAAATTAATTGTTAACTGAGAAACATGGCCAACCACACCATGAAATGCTTTTCACCATTTTCAAAAGCAATATTGAAAATTTAGGTAGCTTTGGTACGTGTTGATTATATAAGGATGGCAACCTAACACAAATAGTTAATAAGCAAGCACAATGTGAAGGAAGCAGGGACAACTTAACTGTCACTTTATTTGTACATGTTTCACTATGTCCCTTCAAAAACCCCAGTATTTGAAGTTAAATTGTTTATTGAATGACTTGCAGAGTATATCTTGGTGGTGGAATCTCATGGTAATACTCTTCTAATTCCAATTAAAGATGTTTAAAGGGAGAAAGAAAAAATCCATCTTGCAATAAAAGTTAGGATAGTAACACAAAAATGGGCATAAGTTTTAGAAAGTTAGTGTAGTGATGTAGTGAATGCATTTAAAAAGTGTATTATCATCCAGAAGACAGGGGTTTTTGGATTAACCTGTGTGTAAAAGAATTTGGAGGTGGTTTCCTCTCTAAATAATATAGTATGCATTGGAAAGGAGAGAGAGGCACTTACAGCAAAAATGTTTCTTCTTTTGCTGGAAAAAGATTAACGGTTTAGTCTGACAACCTGCAAATCTGTGTAGTAGGTTCTTCAATAAATAAAAATAAGATATCAAATAAACAAATCCCAAATAAATATTTTTGCATTGATTTGGTTTCCTGGTGTCAGTTGGAAAAATTTTGCCTGCAAATTTCTTTCATTCTGACTGCGCATGGGTTTAATTTTGGTTTCAAAGTTATAAGAGTAGTGTGATATTGTTTACCTATTTATTACTGTAGAAAAGAAATCTGATTTGTGGTTCAGCTAGCTGTTTGTCTGTATTCAATAAAAATGTTATTTTGAAAAAAATCAAGCAACAATTTGCCAGTAGGAGGTAAGAAAAAATCTGAAGCAAAAGCTGAGTTGTCAATGATTTGGCCTGTATTTAGGGATATGACCCCACAAGTTTTGCCACAGGTTGTCTGTTCTTATTGGAAAAGGGATTATTACTGTCTTGGGTACACTAATTACTATGAATGATAGCAAACAGAAATGTTAATGAACAACTAAAAATCCATCATTTACTTACAACTGTTAGAAAACCTGATAAATTCAAAGGATGAACTGAAATAAGACTAAACTTTGTGGAATAGAGCAAGGATATAATTCTGCAAAGGTAATTGAAAAGGTGATTCAAAGGTAATTAATTTTTATGACTGAAAATATCTTATTGAAGGAAATGTGTATGCAATTTATTGTGTTATTATTTCTAATTGTAGTGTGGACTTTAAACAAGGGCTGTCAAATACATTTAGGTCTATCTAACTGTGATCTAACTGATTGCTAGTGGTTATCCTGTGAGTGGTTCCTGAAACAGGATTGTAGTATTGGGCCCTCTTTTTTATCTTCAGGTTCACATTTGCTCTTCTTACTCTCCACTAATAGGTAGCATAGATCAGTCAGTGTTAAAGGAGTTGCCTCCTGAGCTCCTGGCAGAAATTGAATCCACCATGCCACTTTGTGAACGTGTGAAAATGAACAAGCGCAAACGTAGCACAGTTAATGAGAAACCAAAATATGCTGAAATCAGTTCTGATGAAGATAATGACAGTGAAGAAGCTTTTGAATGTAAGTAGTGCATAATTCTATTCCTTAACGTGAAAAAAGCTAATATTTTGTTTTTACAAAAAGATACACATCTTTTTTAAGTTGGCTACACTAAAACATACAGTCCCAAATTTGCTGTCCTGACAACTGCCTGCCCAAGAAGCCTTGTTTCTTTTTTAAAAGAAGTATTGCTTCATTGCAAATTTTCATCCAGGATGAAAAGCAGTGACTTGTTAAATTTATTTTCTTGGTTACTTTACTGGAACCTGCTCCCTAGATTTTTTTTTTTTTTTCTTTCATAAAACATATCTAAGTATTCAGATTGAGGAAAATATCCTCTAAAGAAGTACAGAATTTATGTACAAGGGTACGTGGAGAGAAATTTCACTAAATAAATTCTTGCATTATTCTTAGTTTTATTAATAAGAAAAGTGGAAGATCCCCTCTTGAATTTTTGTTACATAATAAATTGAGAATCCTACTGCACAGAAGTTTCTTAAAACATTTCTCTTGTCATATTCCTTGAAAAATGGAAGTTATTCTTAATGAATTCTCAAAATACCATTTGCTGCTTCTACTGTTCTTGAATTAACGGTTTTCAAAGGAAGAGAGGAAGCTTCTCTTTAGAGTTTTGCTGTGCAATTGAATAAAGTACCTAAGGAAAAAACAATTTATTTGCCTCTAAGTTAAGAAGGCATTTCCTATTTTTTAATAGATGTATGGCTGGTTAGTTTCTATGGTTGTACAGTTAACCAGCACTGGAAATAAACTGTTAGAATGAAGTTAATCAGTTCAGTCTGAGCTATGTAGCCATGCAGGGCTACAGGAGAAACCTGTCAGCCTGAGAAGCAATCTTGCTTATAATGATGTTTTCCCCAAGTTTTGGACCTTTTTTTATAGAAATCTCGTAATGAACTTTCATAAACTATAATATTTTGTGGTTTAGTATTTCTTAAGGTACAAAAGAGAAAGATTTGTTTGTTCTGCTTCTTAGTGTGTTTCAAGTTTTCATCCAATATAAACACTGTGATTTTGCACATGAAAATTGTAACACTGTTACCTTTGATCTGCAAGCTGAAAAGAATGTCCTTCTGTTTGTTTGTTTTTCCTTTTAATTATAACTGAATAATGCTTCTCTGTGCATGAATGTGATGTCTTCAAGTCAATTGTAATCAGTCTAAATTTTGACAAAGGAGTAATGATGACTTGCTTCATTCAGGAGTTCTATATTCTCTGTTTACCATATCATATCACCCTTATATGATGTTAATAATTTGGAACAGTGAATTCTAAAAAATAAATTTATGGAGCAAAGTTATTTAAGTTGGTTGAGAATGGAGAGAATTGTAAACACTTTCAAATATCTTAATCTATATAGTAGCCATAGTTCAGCCATAGAAATTTTCAAATACAAAGTAGAACAAGTTAAGGAAAACTTTCACAATAATGATATGCTTTGAGGAATTCTAGGTTCATTATATCTGCTCAAGAGATCTGGCCATCATTCTAATCAATTCAGTGAATACATGTGGTTTAAAAATAAATTACAGTATTTCTTAAAGAGTACTGTAGAACTGAATTAAATTTAAAGCAAGACGAAACTATCAAAACTGAAAGATCTATGGCAAGTACACAGAATAGATTTGTATTGTTACAAATACATGTTTCTTAATTATTCTGTTTGCTTTAAACTGAACTTTAAAAAAGTGATTAGTGTAGAAAAGGAGAAGTTTCTTTGAATAGTTCATTAAGAAGGGACATGCCATTAAACTAAATAATGAGAAATTAAAGATTGATGAAGTCATTCTCTTACAGTAATTACTAAATGTGATATTGCATACATGTTTGGCAGAATTTGGAAGGAAATTGAGTGTTTATATTCCAAATAGTATTTATTTATGTATAAAATCAATCCTAACTCTTGAAATGTTATTAATTCTTACTTTTTAGTCAATTTTATTGACTTCAAAGTAAATATTGTAGAGCAGTGATTGTGAATAGCAACTCCAATGTTCACATAATTTCTCTTGTAGACCTAGCAGAACTGTAACCCATTCTGTTTTGTCATGCAGCGTTGATAAAACTGGTCTATCTAAAATTCTGCCAGAAAGCAATATTGGAAGTTACTTTTCTTGTGGAGCTGTAACTGGGGTCAGAATTCATCCTACAGAGCTTAGTGTTACTGATGATTTGTAAACTGGAGAAAAGGCCATCTGCCTTCACAAAACACTGTCTCACTCAGTTAAGATGTGTAAAAGCTTTCCCCATAGAACTCTTACTTTCTTCTTCAGTACATTTACTCCAGTTATCATAGAATGGTTTGAGTTAGGTTTAGGAAGCAGCCTTAAAGATCAGCTAATCCCAACCTCCCTGACATGCGTGGGAATGCCCCCCAAGACCAGGTTGCTCAGGGCCCTGTCCAGCCTTGCCTTGAACATTTTCAGGCATTTGGCATCCATAGCTTCACTGGGTAACCTGCTCACTGCCTCACCACCCTCACATAGAGATTTTCTTTCTGATCTCTAATCTAAACATGCTCTCTTGCCGTTTCAACTCATTACCCCTTGTCCTAGGACTCCATGTCCTTGTCAAAGAGTTTACACAGGCTAACCTCTAGAGCCTGTCACAATCGCCCCCCTTTAGATAGCATCCATTCCCTCAGTGCACCAGCTCTGTGTCATCTGCAGCTTGCTGAGGGTGCCCTCAATCTCACTGTCAGTGTCACCAAGATGTTACAGTACTGGCCACAGCACCCGTCCCTGAGGGACACCACTTGTCATTGGTCTCCATTTGACCATAAAGCCATTGACTGCAACTCTTTGAGTGTGGCCATCCAGCCAATTTCCTACCCACTGAGTGGTCCTAGATGGCTCACCATTTCTTGAGTCACAGTTAACTCTCTCAACCATTTTAGGCAGTGCTAAAATGTACCTCTGTCATCCTGAACGTGACTGTACTTTTCCAGAAGTAGGTCTGATCCAGATGCAGTAAATCTTGAAACGTGAACTGAGTTATAATATTAAAGACTTGGACCACCTCTATTACATTTTTTGGAATTTGAAACCTCTAGGGTTCATTGCAAAACAGAAGTGTTCCCTTAGGAGTTATTTTTATTACTTCTGATCCTAGGCTGACTATTGACTATAACCTGGTATGTTTCTTACATTTCTTGATAAATGGCTTGTTGTAAGAACTTCTCAGTTCAGTTCCAGTTCTGTATAAATGCTTTAAGCCATTCTATTCAGAAACAACCTTATATACAGTCATGCAAAGGAGACTTGGGTAGAGACACGCAATGTCAGGACTGTTATATGCAGGCCCAGAAGCAATAAACTGGCAATAAATATTGCCAGTCTGGGATGTAATATTTTGGAATTGTTTTGATCTTTGCAGTACAGTCTGTAGACAGTGTAAGACATCTCTTTAGTAGCTCAGTTAGTTGATTATGTTAAAAAATGGAAAGTTGTCTGATTTCATGGAGGAAGCTACCTGCTCATCCATTTCCTTAAAACTGAGCACTCTGTCCAGTTCAAAATATGCAAGACTTTCTTTGAAAGTTACAGAGAACTGTCATTCTGCTCCCCCATTTTATTTCCACCAAATCTCTATGCAATATTTGCTCCAACTTCTTCAACATTCACTTTTTGTGTGCTTTTTGGTCCTGCATGAAAATTAATTAGAATAATTATCTGTGGTAGAGGCTTGCTGTTTGTCCTGGAATTGTGACTCCAGCTTTCTCTCCTTTACACAAATTTCCTGCAGTATATACCAAGGCAAAATTTTAGTTGTCTTGGCAAAACAGAATATGTTTTAGGAAATAGATTACCAAGTCTCATTAGAACTCATTTGTGTATTAGATGGACAAGGCAATCACTGAATTGGGATAAGGATACCCAGTAACAGTCACAGTTTAGGGAACTGAGGAAATTATGTCCATATTCTCTTATAAAAGGATGAAACTTACTTTAATTTGTTCAGCTTTGCTTACTCAGCTTTTAAAAAGGCGAATGTCCTGTAAATTCATATTTTTAAATGTTTTCTGGTATCTTTTCCAGTTTTGAGCACAGTTTTTCTGTAATTCAAAAGAAAAGATTAAGATAAGTAATCCATAACAGAATTGTATCTGACAACTTAAGTGTTCGTTTGATTTAGAGAATAGCTGTACAAGAGTGTTGGACTTAGAAATCGTAAAATCATTTAGAACCTTTATGACCATCAAATCCAATCTACAACTAATGCAAAGTCCACCACTAGACCATGTCCCTAAGCCCTACATCCGCACATCTTTCAAATATTTTAAAATGGTCGATTTTGAACTATAAAAATGTAAGTTTGGTATTTAAAATGAAAATGCATTTATTTCTAGCTTCTCGTAAGAGACACAAAAAGGATAGAGATGAAGCTTGGGAGTATGAAGAACATGACAGGAGAAGTTCTGGTGACCACAGAAGAAGTGGTCATTACCATGAAGGAAGGAGGATTTCTGGTAGTGGCCGATACCGTAATCGCAGTCCCGATGACTCTGATATGGATGATTATTCTCCTCCTCCTAGCCTCAGCGAGGGTAACTGATCTCTATAAGGATTTAATTGTATTCCATAATACTAGTGCTTTTTTAATGGATATGTTAAATATTTTAAAGTGGACATCATTGCATGCAATATTGAGTACAAGTGTAAGAAATGTAAATAATCCTTTCTTGAAGTTTTAAGAAAGTGTTTGTTTTACTCCTTATTCTCTTAATTAGTGGCTAGAAAAATGAAGAAGAAAGAAAAACAAAAGAAGAGGAAAGCTTATGAACCTAAACTAACACCTGAAGGTAATTTTAGGAGCTTTATTTTCTATAGTTTGTATTTTCTCCTTTATATTTAAGATAATTGTTTATTAATTTTCCTTTTTTTTCACCAGAAATGATGGATTCTTCAACCTTCAAAAGGTTTACTGCTTCAATAGAGAATATTTTGGAAAATCTGGAAGACATGGATTTTACAGCTTTTGGTAATACATCAGAAATTTTCAAAATGCTTACCCCAGTTAGAAACCCGAGAAAAAAACTGTATTGATATTTTTGAACTTCCTTCTTGGAGCCTTAATTTCATGTAATAACTTGCTAGGCCTACTGGATTTATATGGCTTCCACTTTGAGTGGTGCCCTTTACCTTTTCAATTTCACTTGCTGCTGCCTGAAGAAGATCCTTCTTCCTCCTCTCTGCGGAATCCAAAAGGGGCATAAATCATAATGAGTATCCTTTCCACTTCCCTTGGAGTGGAAAGGATACTTCTTTGGGATGTCATTAGGGTGTTACCTTCTGTCAAATATGTAAACAAGATGGTTCTCTTGCTAAAAATGTCTGAGGCACATAATTACACATCTGCTTCTTGCAGATATGATTCTTCAGTTCAAACAGCTGAGTCCTTGTGAATTTATGGCTGAGACACTGAATCATTTACTTATTTGAGTTAAAAAACAGCCCCCTTAACTAAATGTCTAAGGAAATAGTTAATGTTTGGTGGCTTTCTTTTGAAATGGATAATAGAATATTCATTATTTTTTTCCTACCATCTTTGTCACAGGATTAAAACAAGAGGTGGGGCATAGTAAACAAGTTTCTATAGTTTTTTAAAGTCATAGTGTATGCAGCCTTGAACTTAGAAGTGAAGTCACTGGATCTTTCTGGTATCTGGTAACATGATTTTTGTCTAAGGTTAAATACAATTAAGACTCAGATTATCTCAAGGTTCTTAATTTCATATGTGTTTTTCATCTGTTGGTCTTGCCCAGTTTTGAACTTCAGGGCTACAGTTTAAGATTTGTTGTACTGAATTGAAAATTATGGCAGAAGTACTACAATAAATGGTGTTTGGTGTTTTAAAAATTTTTAGTTTGTGATTTTCAGAGGTGCATGCCTCATGTTAGGCTCTCAAATGGTGTTTCAGAACCATGAAATACCATTGGTATGGTAAGTCGTACTTAACATGTATTCATTGTTTCAATACAAGCAAAAGGTGTCATTATCAGTCTTTGTTAGATTCTAATTATTTTGAACCATTAGATGCTGGCTATTTGGACAATCAGCTCTTTTTTTCAGTTAGCATTTTCTTATTGGGATAAAAAATAATGCTTTTCTGGAAGTTTTATTAGAAATGAGATTGTTAATTTTTTTTCTTTTTTTTTCTTTTTTTTTTTTTGCCTTTTTTTTAAGGTGATGATGATGAGATTCCACAGGAATTGCTACTGGGCAAACATCAGCTTAGTGAGTTGGGTAGTGAATCTGCAAAAATCAAGGCAATGGGCATTATGGACAAGGTACCTCTTCATAATCTAACTTTTTTTGGAACATAAAATATTCATTAACATGCAAAAACTTACTTTTTCTGTAATGACCTTCCACCCTCTTCAAAGGCACACAGACCAGAAGAACAGCTGAGCTTCTGCTCACTTAGCTGATGTGCTTAGGAAGTTGCAGCATCATAACTACTACTCTTTCTGAAGCTGAGACATTTTTTTTGAAAGGTCCTCCTCTGTGTCCTGCTCTTCCTCAGTCAGCTAGAGGAACTTTAGTTGGTGCAAACTTGTTGGTGTCTCACCTCTAGAAATAGTGTTCTTGATTTCCTTTTATCTTCCTGGAGCTCTTGGCTTTGGGCAGTCTTAGGTTAAACTCTTTTCATGCTCTTGACCACTTACATTTGTGTAGTGTCTGTGAAACCAGGTACTGCTATAATTACTCTGGGCTATTCCAAACTTCTGTAATCCAAATTTTAGATATTCATCCTGGATTTTCCTTCAATCTCCCTACCTTCCTTTGTAGATTGTGGGTGATGTGATCATTTGTCTTTCCTGATTGTTCTCACTGTTTACCTCTGTTCCATGTTTTTCACACATACATACATACATACATATGTACGTACATCCATATATGTAAATGTATAATAAATTTTGTTACTTCCAATGGTGAATAGTATCAGGATGAGAGAAACTAGCTCTCCTCAAGGTTAGCATATTGTTTAATCAGACTTGTACAGAAGATCAGTAAGTGAGTTCAGTTTACTTTTTTCAACATGCTACTTCTTTGAAGTTAACACTAATATTAAGAATACATTTCCCTTTTATTATCTTTCAAGTATCAGGGAATTAATTTCTGCTTATTCATGCAGTATGGGTTTTCTCCTAATAAAACTGTATATGGTCGGGTAGAATTTGTAGATCATATGTGGATTTGGTAGATTTCTATTTCCATAAGCAAATAACTACACAACATTAGTGACAGGCAATTTAAAAATTTATTTCTGTGGATTTTGATAGTTGAAAATGCAGTTTAATTGTAATCCTAGAATATATTTTGCCTGTTTCCATTATAGTATTTACATTCTCCTTATGCCAAATTGCTTATAGTTGAAACAATTCAGATTGTACAAGCTCTGTCCTTCATTCCTCAATGTTCTTTTCAGCAATTTGGAATAATTTCTATTCCTGCAGTTGTTTGACATGTTTCTTTATTTGTTTTAGCTCTCAACAGATAAAACAGTAAAAGTGCTGAATATTTTGGAGAAGAATATTCAAGATGGATCAAAGCTTTCTACTTTACTTAACCATGTGAGTTTGCAATTTCATAATTTCACACCATTGTGCAGAATAATTTTCTTCCCTTGAGTCCTATTTAGTGATAGATTCAAATACTCTGTATATGTGTGAAAGGGATTTCTGGTATGATGTCTGTGATTAAAACTTGCCAAATTTTAATACTTGAAGCAAAACTCTATTATTGTGATTTTTCAGTACTAATCATGTTCTACTGTGGTAACGACAACTAACAGATGTATTGGAAGCAACTGTATTTTCTTTTGTTTCATTTTAGATATTATAATCATCCTGAAATATTCATGGTAATTCTGATGTAATTTGCTTTGTAGGATATTTCTTTGCTATGTGTCCATAAAACATCCTTATAAAATGGAAGAGATACCGCAGTTTTCATATAAAGTCTATCTTTCTCCTGAGCATTAGGGAGGAAGTTTAAGGTTTAGGTGTTCTTACACTACAAAGTGACAATGTCGATATAAATAAAATTAACAGGAAGTTTAGTATTTTAGGATGGGGTTTTTTTCCTAGTATACCTAAAACTGCTCAAAGATTTTGAGGTTTTATGAGGCTGATGTTCCACATTACACATTTCATGCATTTATATATACACTTTTTATTCAAAACAATATTGCTGCAAGATTAGAATTGAGTTTTATAGAAAAACCCCCCTCATCTCTAGAAATAAGAGCGTAATAGTTTATATCAGAAAGGAAGAATTTGAACTTGCACATGAAAACCAGACACATTATTGGTACCTAAATACTTTTATCTAGATAGTTTGTAGGTTTCAAAGTCTCAGTATATGTTTCTCAATGTCTTAGACAATGCAAAACATGCATAAAAAGGAAGTACTGGTTGCATTGTGATGAAGTCTGTATGCTAATGATTTTAAAGTGATATTTTTCTTTTAGTTTTTTGAAGTAAAACTCAAAATTATTAAGAAATTAATTAAATTGTCCAGTCCTTGCAATTCAAAGACAAACTTGAATGAAAAAAAAAATAAACTTTTTTTTTAAAAAAATAAGTTTTAGATTTTCTTAAAATTACTAAAAATTATTCAAATAATTTTGGCAAAGAAAGTCTCTCCTAAGGGGTAATGTTGCTACTTTCTCAGTGCAGTGAAAATATCTTACCTCCATATCAGTATGTTTTTCAGAGGCAGAGGTTGCTTTAACATTCATTTCATTTCTAAGATAATTAGGGGAAACACCTTTTTTTTCCCTTAAGGTGTCATTTATGTATGTAGCAAATTCCATAAAGACATTGTATCTGAGAAGTTTGCAGGGACCTCTTGATTTGCAGATTTTTGTTGATTCTCTAATTATGTATATCATGTATATAATGCACTGTTCTGTTGGTTCAAGTTCTCTTACCCCAAAGGCAAAAAGCTGTTACGCTTTCACCAACCTCTGGTCTTTACAAGGAAAGCCAACAGTGTTGAAGTGTGGCTTCATCTAGGTAGCAAAGACCCTTTCTCTCTGGAGGCTCTGTCTGTACCAGAGAAGCTATGAGAAATTCTACCTAGCTTTGCTGTAACAAGTAGTGCTGGATGGTCCTACTTAACCTCATCTATGTTTGTTTTGGTACCTCATATGAACACAGTAATATGGAGACTCAGTATCCTATGGTCATCTAAATGGACATATTTGATAAGAGGTTGATAGTAGGTGGGTTGGTCTGTGAAGCAGAAAAAGTTGTGTACTTAGAGATTTCATGGACTTGCAACAGTCTTCTTGTGTAAGAATTCCCTCTAGTGGCAGAAATCAAATGGATCAAAGCAGCAGCTCGTACCACTGAAGAAAGCACCAGATGAAGGAATTAGGTTTTGCTTAATGTACATTGGTCTTAAATAGAGCATGCAACAGTCTTCCCTCATAGTGGTTCCCAATGAGACACAGAAACTTCTTTGTATTCTAACAGAAGAATACAGAGTACAGGACTTTGAAGACCAGTAGCTTAGAGAGACATTACAAACTTGTTGCTAGTAAAACAAATATTACTTGATTTTCAAAATAAATTATTTTGGTATAGGAAATAGATTATTTTATACATAAGTGTTATGTAAGCATATTAATGTAATGTTATTTTCTTTAACTTGGTGAGAATAAAAATTTGATTTCTTGTTCATACTCTCCTGTTTTTCTTGCTTGTTGCAGAATAATGACACTGAAGATGAGGAGAGATTATGGCGAGATCTTATTATGGAAAGAGTGACAAAATCTGCTGATGCTTGTCTTACTGCTATCAATATTATGACATCACCAAATATGCCTAAAGCTGTATATATTGAGGACGTAATAGAAAGAGTTATTCAGTACACAAAATTTCATTTGCAGAACACTCTCTATCCTCAGTATGATCCTGTGTATAGAGTGGATCCTCATGGTGGTTAGTATGCTAAGAAATCTTTCCATTATTAAAAGTTATAAAAAGTTAATCTACTATATCATTATGTAAATGACTTTCTGAGATAAGAATTTTTGTATGCAGCTTTTATACTGTATGTGATAAGTTCTTTCTTATCACATACAATATCCTGAATTAATGCACTGTTAGTTGGAGGATGATGAAACTGAGTAAAAAACCAATGAAATGTGTCATCTGAATAACTTAGTCATGTGGCACCTTGGTTTACTGTACTAATGTCGATGTAACCAAAGTATTAGACTAAAGTATTTAGAAGTTTCAAGTTCAACTTTTGTGTGTAGTTATTATGTGTTGAAATAAGTGATTTCAAAGTAATATGAAATACAGCTAGCCATGTATAGCTATGTATGTAGTGATGTGTTTCAAGGAAAACTATTTCGCTTCTAGCCTTTTGTTTTCATGTACATATCTACAGATGCCTGGCTCCAATTTCAAGATGCTTTTTAAAAATCTCGGGTCCAGCATTTAGAATAATTATGAAAAATATTTATCATGTGAAATTCCTGCTTTCTAGCTGATGCTACTGAGTAGTTTTTCTAAATTGCTTTTGCAAAACGGTAGTCATGCAGTTGTTTTGGGGGCACTGTGAGGAAGATCATTTTTCTAGTATTTGAAACACTGAAATTATTAATGAATACATATTTTATTTTCTAGGTGGTGTTTTAAGTTCAAAAGCAAAACGTGCCAAGTGTTCCACCCACAAGCAAAGAGTTATAGTGATGTTGTATAACAAAGTTTGTGACATTGTCAGCAGCTTGTCAGAGTTGCTGGAGATACAGCTTCTCACTGATACAACTATTCTTCAGGTAGGTTTTTTCAGAATTCCTGTCCAAAAATGTTAGTTTTGCTTTTCCTAGAGTAAATGTGAAAGTAGAGTTGTCCCAGCGACATGAAGTTTGAAATCGGTACAAGCTTTTGAATTCTTAACATCGGAGTGACTAGTTTGTTGTATAGTATGTCATTTGCATCTTCTCTTCTGCATTTAAGAAAAGTTTATCCTGCTTGAATTGAGGTACAGAGTAGTAGAATCATTTACACTGGAAAAGATCCTTAAGAACATCAAGAGTAAACTGCCAAGTGCACCACTGAAACCATGTCATTAAACATCCTATGTACATGTCTTTCAAATGTCTATGGGGATGTTGGCTGAACTGCTTCCATGGGCGCTTAAAATCCAATCTAAACCATCCCTCGCACGACTCATGGCCCATTTTCTTTGTCTTGTCACTTTTTAGCTTGGAGAAGAGATCAACCTCACCTGGCTACACACTCCTTTCAGGGTGTTGTAGAGGACTATAAGGCCTTCTTTGGACTGTAAGGCCCTCTTCTCCACACTAAACAGCCTGATAGACCCTCAGCCACTCCTCATAAGACCTGTGCCTTAATTTAATAACTTTATTTGCAAATAATATGAAGTAATTGTTGAATGCCTTACCTGCTGAATGAATAACTGATGTGTGAAACTGCCTAAGTACCAGTTTGTTAGTCCTATATAATTAAAATAACTTCTATCCATTGGTAGGTGTCATCGATGGGAATAACACCTTTCTTTGTAGAAAATGTCAGTGAGCTACAGTTATGTGCCATCAAATTAGTGACTGCTGTAAGTACTTTCTAATTTGTCCCTGTCCTGCTCTTGTCCCTGTCCTGCTGAGATTTCTTAGGGCATTTACATAGGCTGTATTTTCTCTCTGGTAGGTAATTGGAGTGTAGAATTAATGTTATTCTTGCATGTTTTTACACTTTGATATCATAATATGGAAATAGTGTTGTATCTACCTGAGCTGCCCCTATGTGCAGAGTATAAAAAGAAATTGCCTACTTCAAGCCAGAAGCTTCTTAATTTTGATTGTCAGTTAAAGTGTAAACACAAACTCCTTCCTCTTACCTGTCCCTTTTTTATTTTAAGAAATCCCATTTTTTTAAAAAATAATAAATTAATTCTAGCTATGTGGTTTTCATTATTTTCTATGTTCAGATTTGAACTTAGGCAATAAGTCATAGAACTAGCATGGTATGTCTGTATAATAGAATAAATTATTTTCCTCAGAAGAGGTGACTATCTGAAAAAAATCACAGGATAGGTAAAATATTATTTTAGGAAAAATGTAGTGGAACACAAATGTCCTTGTTCAAGTGGGAGATTTTAATCATTGTAAGAATTACATACTTCAGTATTCTGCCCAAACAAAAGGGGAGGCAAAATAAACAGTTCTGATTCTGTAAATTGAAAGAACATATCATGTCAGACATTAACATTAAAGCCTGGCATATGAAGTAAAACTGTTTTCTCAAATGTACTCTGCAACATACATATGTTCACGTAAAGTGTGTTACAACAGAGTTGTCCTTTGTATTGAGAGAAATAAATACTAAGTCCAAAAACTTAGTATTATACTGTTTGGCTTTCCTATATAGTGTGTTATACCACTGACAAAAATATTTTAAATACAAAGTGTTTTCAAGACCTGTTACACATTTATGTAATACAAAGATTTTTAAAAAATCTCTATTTGGAAAAGTTTTTACATATTTTTTAAAGAAATGCTTGCATTGAGAAAGCAACTCATTAACAATAAGGTGAATTGTAATTTATTGAAGAGTTATGTGAAGTGTATGCTGTCATATAATTATTTACAATATATTTAAAAGGCTATATTTTATATAACAATAAATCTTTGTCTAATAATCCTGTAACTATTAAATAGGTGTTCTCCCGGTATGAAAAACACAGACAGCTAATATTAGAAGAGATTTTCACTTCCCTTGCACGACTACCAACTAGCAAGAGGAGTTTGAGAAACTTCAGGTAACTTCTGATGTAAATAATAACTTGTAGACTATGGCATTTATAGTTTTGTAAATCTAAGATTTTTGCAGACTGAAATTTCAAAACAAATTGTTTGACAAATGTCTTGTAATAATTGCTCAGTTTTATGCTATCACTTTAGTGCCTACTTACAAAAATAATTGAAACATTCTTTTTCTCACTAAGAATGTGTATGGAGGATTATTTTTTGTGGGTCAATTCTTTAATTCTGTTTGTATGGAGTTACATGATTTCTTCATTGCTAAATCTTTGTAGGAAAATTTTGGCTGAATTGCTTTGAGGACGCACTCAGAGGACACACTCTTTTCAGGAAGGGAATCAGTTTCATATCCATATCATCTCATACGTCAGGGTTTACCACCTTTTGATGTTAAGTATGACAATAAGGTGGTGTTGGTGTGGGTGTGGGCAGTAAACTCATACTATTTCTGAGGTTACATCAGGGAGAAACATAGTCTTACCAGCTTAAGACAATTGCCTCCTGAAGTTTGTAGTATGCAGTGCTGCTGCAGATTATTGTAAATTTCATATACATTTCATATACATTAAATACTACAGAAAAATTATTACAGCAACAGTTTGGTGTGTTGTCTAGGAGCAAACATGGTATTATACATAATAAGCTTATTATTAAGTATTTTAGCAGGTATATGTTTGTTTTATTAAATATTCCTGTAGTTGTTTCAGCCAGTGAGCTGTGTGCTGTTTCAGTTGACCTCTTCTGTGCAAGAACAATACTTATTGGTTTTGTTAGGTCGAATGTTACACTGCATAAAAAGAAGCAAATTAATAGATGAATGTCTAGAACGTGGATTTCTAGCTGTGAAATATCTATCTTTCAAATAATTTTTGAAAGATAGTACTTAGGAGGAAAAAATTTTCTTGTGTTTTTTCCTTTTTTTGTTTACTTTTAGTGTTAAAACTGTCTTTTGTTATTAACAGGTTAAACAGTAGTGACACTGATGGAGAACCTATGTACATTCAGATGGTAACAGCACTAGTTCTGCAACTTATTCAGTGTGTGGTGCACTTACCATCAGCAGAAAAAGATTCTAATTCAGAGGAGGAATCAAACAAGAAAGTAAGACATTTTTAAAAGCCTTTTTTATATGTGTGTGTGGAAATTACTTACGTGTGTTCGTAGGTATACTACATTACTACAGTGCTGTAGTAATCAAGCATTGTAATTTTAGGTCTGCTGTAATTTTTTGATGCATAAGAAATGCTGATCTGGAAATCATAGATCTATGCTGAGATAATAGACAAATGCATCTTGTTATTTTTAGGTGGATCAAGATGTGCTTATTACTAACTCTTATGAAACAGCCATGAGGACAGCACAAAATTTCCTTTCTATTTTTCTTAAGAAGTAAGTACTGTTGCATTCTTTAGTTTATTGATAGAACCAGCTCCAAATGAGTACTTTGAAACCTGACAGCTGAACAGTGATAAATACCTATTCATAATGTTATTTATAATAATATACTTTATAAATGCCTGAGAGCTTCTTGCCTAGACAAAAATGTTTATAGAAGAGAAATTCTGCAGTGTTCTTCATACGTTTAAGAACCTGTCTCACAGTTCATGTAGGATTCCTTTATTATGCGTCTCTAACTTACCTGAAGTCTGGAAGAGAAGGCTGAGCAAATTTTTAAGTGGTGAAATCATGCTGATTTGGTCATCAGATATAAAAAGCCTAAAAATTGCTTTCACTGAGCTAAAGTTAAGAATGCCAATAGCTCAAAAAGGAATAAAAAATATACCTGAATTAACTATAGAATTTCAAAGAACAAGTCTTTAGGTTTCTATTGTATTACACTTTTTCACTTAAAGCTGACAAGCTATTTAATAACCCATCTAGCAATTGCATGCTTCTGATGTTAAACTTAGAGATGATGTACAGAAGTCAAAAAGTATCAGGTGTGTTAACTTTTGATGGCTTTTTGTTATTGGTTTGGTTTGTTGGTTGTTTGGCTGGTGTTCTTTTAGCACTGATTGTAACATTTGTGAAGCATAATACTGAGATGTGCTATCATTGTCAGATAAACCAAGCTTAAAGAATATAAACATACCAACTGTTAAATATCCTACTCTAGCTTCCTTTTTATAATTCTACCTACTTGTCTATCCAAGTTAATACAGACTTAATAAAGCTAGAAATAAAAATCTTGGCAACAAAATTCTGCTGTCATGGGTTAGATGATTTATTTCCAGGACAATTTGGAAGGATAACTGTTTAAGCTATTTCTCTACAAATAAATAAAACAAATTTTCTGCTAGTATTTCAGATTTGGTTTTTCTGGAATTGCGTAAAACTGTTTTTTCTGATTAAACATAGAATTACTTCTGTTTATAGCAGAATAAAAAACTTTACATGGCTGTTAAATTCGCTTACAAAAAGCATTTTCTTGTTAATAGGTGTGGCAGTAAACAAGGGGAGGAAGATTACAGGCCACTGTTTGAGAACTTTATTCAAGATCTTCTTTCAACGGTCAATAAACCAGAATGGCCAGCTGCAGAGTTGCTACTTAGCTTACTAGGAAGGCTATTGGTAAGGGATTCTTGTTTTTAACTATAGAAATAAATTTCTTATTACAATGAAGACTTGTTTATTTCTGCTAAATAAACACTGCTACTATAGGAATGCTTTCTGATTGTTGACACACATGTAGCATATAAGGATTTCTTTGCATATAACACTACTATGCAATACATAAATAATAGAATTTTGGTTAGAGGATCAATCATATGGAACTTGTTAAAAATTCTATGTGTAGTTTCTCTTGGAGGTCCAGTTTCACTATTTGATTACATTTTCAGCATTAAAAAATGTCATTTCATAGCATCTTATAAGTGCATATATTTATTTGGAGTAAAGTCAGCCTAACAACTGTAGTTACACATATTAAGTATCTCCTCTGGACTATTCCCTTAGCACAGAACCAGAAAACAACTCAGTGGTTTGGTTTTTTACACTACAGGAAATGCTTATGGCATTTTACAGAATCAGAATGCTTGTGTTAGTGTTTTTTGAGTTGCTCTTCAGTATTATTAATGTAATTACTACAGTAATTTGAGCTGCTTCTTGAAAAAGTATTTTATGGTCTTGTTCTTGGTAAAATGTATCTTTCTATTTATGTGAATAATGAGGAGGTAGCATTATGGTGCTTAAAATCTCTGCTCTTGGAGATCTGCTGTGCTAGTTGTCCAGTTCCTGTAATGAAAATATATGTTTTAAAAAACTGACAGACATATTTGTAAAGAGAGAGACCAAATAAAAAAGAAATATTTATATAAAGTAGGTAATGTATGTGTTTTGTAATAGTAAATTATATAATTTTATGCAATATGGAAGTTAGGTGGAAATTTTAAAAAGGTAAAGCAATCTTTTGTGAGAAGGATCTCTGTGGCATAAATAAATATTTATTTTTAAATGTCTATTCTGCTTTTCTTAGGTTCACCAGTTCAGTAACAAATCAACAGAAATGGCATTAAGAGTTGCATCTCTTGACTATCTTGGAACTGTAGCGGCAAGACTGAGGAAAGATGCAGTCACTAGCAAAATGGATCAAGGATCTTTAGCCAGAATCCTCAAACAGGTGTGTGAGACATCCACAGCAGCCGGATGGAGATCTAGCCATTCAAATGCTTGAAATTTTTAAATATACTTGAAAGCTTGACATTATGGAGAATCAGCCTTAATGCACTATTTTCAGCCTTAATGCACTATTTAGATTTCTGAATCAAATATACAGTTTATAAGTACTGCATTTGTTCACTCATGTCTTCATTGCACCATTTCTGTAGAGACCCTATAAATTAATTAATTATAGTGGTTAGTCCGTTTTCTTGTGACAATACTGAGGAAATAATAGAGAAACAGTTGGATTCTATCTTAAGAGGCCTTAAAAATACATATGAACCTGTGTTTCTGGTGCTCAAGTGCATACTTTAGAGAGTTAACCTATTAGTCCTGCAGGGTTAGTTTTTACATGGTACAATTTGAGGTTTTTGGGGTGTTTTGGTGGTTTTTTTCTTGATCTTGCATATGTGTCTGTAGTGGGTTGATGCTGGCCAGGTGCCAGGCCCTCACTCTAGCTGCTGTGGCTCCTCTCTGCAGCTGCACAGAGGAGACAAAATGTAAGGAAGTGTCCATGGGTTGAGATAAGGACCAGGACAGATCACTCACCAAATACCATCACAGGCAAAACAGGTTCAACTTAGAGATACAAAGTGAATTTACTACTAACAAAATCAGGGTAGGATAATGAGAAGGCAAAGAAACCCTTAGAAACACCTTTGCCACTCTATTCCCTCCCTCCCAGCTCTACCTCCTACCCCAGCAGCGCAAGGAGACAGGGAATGGGGGCTGTGGTCACATCATCACCCAGGGCTTCTCTCTCTGCTGAGGGAGAGGAGTCATTCCCCAGTGCACCGTGGGGTCCCTCCCACAGGAGACAGTTCTCCAGGAACTTCTCCAGCATGGCTCCATCTCATGGACAGCAGCTCCCTGCCAGTTACTAAAGTGTGAGTCCATCCCAAGGGCAGCAGCGCCCCTCAAACACTGCACAGTGGGTCACTCTTCTGTGGGGTGCAGTCCTTCAGGGACAGGCTCTCCCAGCCTGGGAGCAGGGCCCTCTTCCCACAGGTCTCCCACCCCTCTCGGGCACATCCACCTGCTCGGTGTGGGCTCCTCCAGGGGCTGCAGAGGAATCTCAGTTCCACTGCCTGGAGCATTTCCTCCCCCTCCTCCTCCTTCACTAACTATGGGCTGCAGGATTGTTCTTCTCACATGTTCTCACCCTGCCCTGCTCTGGTCACAGTTACATCAGAGTAATAACTTTTTTGTTCTTCTTAAATATGTTATCACAGAGATGTTACCACAATCTCTAAATAGCCCAGCCTTGGCCAGCAGCATCCATCTTTGGAGCCACCAGGGACTGGCTCTTCTGGACATGGAAGTAGCTTCTGGCAGCTTCTCACAGAAGCCACACCTGTAGCTGCCCCCCAGCGACCCCCCCCCCTCCAACTTCCAAAACAAGATCATGCAAAGTCTTTCATTAGAGAGTCCATATTTGGATTTCTGCTAATGCTGCTCAAAATCTGTAGGAGTGCCAACATATGCTAAAGCAGATATTTTGGCTCTATACAGTATATAATATGAGAAAATCTCATGTCCCATTTGCCCTTTTACAAAGAGGACTTGAATTTTTTTTATACATTTCTTTCTGAACTAACTGTTGTCAGGATTTCCTTTCCATTTCCCTGAAAAGACTACAGATCTATTACATGTACTTTATAATGACCATTAAATTTATATTGAAGGAGAAGCGTCTATACTTTTCAGGCATTCAGTTAAAGAGTGAAAGTCATCTACTCCTTTATGAGGCTGATTCTTACCATAATTTCTTTCTAGTGGAAAGAATACAACGTAGAGTGCCAAGTCTTTATGTCCATGGCATAATATAATTTATACTTCTATTTGATAAGGTATTATAATTCTCCTCTGTTGGCAGTAATTCTGACAATTTTACATTATACTTAGAGTATATTGAGAGAGTATTTCAGAAGAACCCTTTTATTTTTCCTTATCCTCAGATGTTGTAATAGTATTGAAAAACATTCTAGAAAGATATATACCTGAGCAGTGACCTGAATTTTTCTGTTAGGTTTTGGGTTTTTACAGGATCAGGTAGCTGCTAGGCATTGGCATCTGAAGAAAATAAAATTGCTTTGGGCAATTAAGTGTTAATTTTTTTTTTTTCAGTTTCTCAGGAAACTTAACATCAGTAATGGCAGACAGTACCATCCATGCATTGTGGAATGTGTGTTCTATACAGTACCATCGATCAGGGTAGACTGTTGTGTTACATATAAATTTGTAAGAGAAGAACAGTGTGTACAGTACAGCTGACCTTCCCTTTCCTATTCAAGTGCCAAGAAAATAAGAAAATCCATTTTCTGTTGTCATCAGAAACTTAAATTATAAGCTCATTATTCAGAAATTAGCTTACACCACTACAGATTTTTCTTCCCTGTTAAATTGCATATTTCTGTTGGATATTTTCTTCTGCACTCTGATATCATTACTGTGATATCAGTCAATGATTGATAAATGCATATAGTGCTCCCTGCTGTAGTTTGGACCCATAATTCATAGAATAGGTTTTAGAGGAAAATCTATTCTGTTTTGACATTTTAAAAGAGTATATTTTTTTTAGAAATAGATTGTATAGTTTATTTGAACACTTGTGCATGCTTTTCATTAGTTTATCTCTTGATACACAGATGTTTTGGGCTTGTTATTACCTTTCTCTGCTTGCTGGTGTTTGCAAGCTATGCTACATGCTGCATACGTGTCAAGATTCTCAGTTGATGCTGTTAGTAGAGAACTGAAGATGCTTTTAAGTTAGAAGTTTCATTGCTGGTGAAGAAAATTTTTTTTTCTGGCTGGAAAATTTAAAGCAAAAAATTATTCTTCTACTTTCATTTTTATTACTGAATATTATTTTTTAAAGGATTCACAATTTCTCTTTCTTTGTTCTGGGATTTTTATTTGTTTGGTAGTAGTTAGGCAGTTAAGCATCAAGCACCCCTTATATTAAGCCAGTTATCTACAGAATTTCACATTTGTCAAAGGCCAGAATTTCTACTCATAATTTGCACATCAGGGTGTTTTACAGATATATATATATAATCAGTATTATGTGTCTTGTAGGCATGCTTTTAACTCTTGAACTCATTCATTTTGGAGTGAAAGAATAATACCTTTTCTGCTGTAACATCAGCAACTGCAAGGATCTGGGTGTTTCAGTATAATATTGAGGAGATAAAGGTGTTTTCTGGGTTTTGCCCTTTGTTATTTTTCTGTGACAGAGGGTCCTCATGCAAGATCATAGAAAACTAACCAAATCAGTCAGTCTGCTTTAAAACCAGTCTTATTCTACTCTTAATGTTTTTTTTTACTTTTAACTAATTGGTTAAAAAATTAGTAATGCTGTACAATTATGCAAACAACTGACTTCCATGTATTTTATATGTGGACATGCAGATTTTCAGATGGTAATTATGACTGTGTAATATTCTTGTTTATAACTATCTACTTCTAACAGGTTTCAGGAGGAGATGATGAAATCCAACAGCTGCAAAAGGCTTTACTAGATTATCTGGATGAGAACACAGAAATTGATGCATCATTAGTGGTAAATTTCAGCTTTCTTTCATCAGGAATTTATATGAATAATTTCAGTAACATGCACTGAAGAAAATTATTTTTTATTATATATATTAGTGCTTCAGTTAAATTGTCACCCTAACATACACTGTTGATTGTGTTTTCAAAAATAATGTTGATGCATTAATCCCTAAATCTCATTATAAATCTGTTCATTTTCTTTTTCTATATCTGTTGGTTTTGTTTTCTGTTCATCCAGTTTTCTCGAAAGTTTTATGTAGCACAGTGGTTCCGTGATACAACTATGGAGACAGAAAAAGCAATTAAATCTCAGAAGGATGAGGATTCATCTGAAGGAACTCATCATGCAAAAGATGTTGAGACCACAGGACAAATCATGCATAGAGCGGAAAGTCGCAAAAAGTTTCTTCGCAGCATCATTAAAACTGCTCCATCTCAGTTCAGTACATTAAAGTATGTTTCAGTACAACTTCCTTCTTCATTAGCCATGCATTTGATGTTTTAAGTAATTTTTTTGTGAACATGTCCTGATTAACACATGGACTTTTTTCAGGATGAATTCTGATACTGTGGACTATGAAGATGCATGTTTGATTGTTCGCTACTTGGCCTCTATGAGGCCGTTTGCCCAGAGCTTCGATATTTATTTGACACAGGTAAACTGTGGCTGGGAGTCTTAGTATAGTGAGACACAGCTGGATTCTGATTCCAAACACTTTCACAGCCATAAACTATTATCTGTCCATTGTTGAGTAGAGGTTTTACAGGCCATGATAACACCATGTGCTTTCATATTCTGTGATAATGGAAAGAGTGATTCGGTTTCTTTTTCTTGCATGTGTATTGTATGTTGTAATGTGCACACATTATTTTATTTACTCATGTATGGTTATGGCAAAATCACTGTATGCACACAGTAAGAAGGTCATTATAAAGTGTTGAAATAATTTTCACAGCTTCTATAAGATGCTTATTCCTTTGGTAAGATTAACTCATGAAATTTAGCTTAATTTGATTTGAAATTTAGCTTAATTTGATTTGACCAGTGTAGTTTCTTGCTTTTTCTGGGAGAAGGGCACTACCACTGGCACAGTGACATGTTTGAAATTCAGTACTAGTTTAGGTTGGACTACTTAAATTGATCTGCATATAGAGCCATTCTTAGAGTGCCCTTGTCCAACTTTGCTGTTAAAAAAACTATGGTGAAAGCCACAGCTGAATGACAAAAGTAGAATTTAAATTTAAGAACCTTATAACCCATTTTAGAGAAGTAGCAAATCAGGGTAAATATCCATGTTCAGTTTTCAGTGCCATGAAACATCACTTACATGGACCTTTTTATTCTCTCAGAAGATAAACTCAGCTTTTAGTTATTATTATTTAGTAATATTATTTGATGGTTATTGTGCTGCATTTTTGCTCTTGTTTATTCCCTTCCCAAAACAATTGAATCTTTTTTTTTGTCTCTTCTAGATTCTGCGTGTGCTTGGTGAAAATGCAATTGCTGTTCGAACAAAAGCCATGAAGTGTTTGTCTGAGGTTGTCGCTGTAGACCCCAGCATTCTAGCCAGGGTAAAAAAGAAAATATCCACCATGCACATATCACCCTTAAAATAAATCTTTATTTCTTATTCTGAATCTTTGTTTCATCTGTTCTTTTTAGCTCGATATGCAACGAGGAGTTCATGGGCGGCTAATGGATAACTCCACTAGTGTACGAGAAGCAGCTGTGGAGCTCCTTGGCCGATTTGTGCTCTGCCGTCCTCAGCTTGCTGAGCAGTATTATGACATGCTGATTGAAAGAATATTGGTACGGTGACTTGTGGTATTTATGGTAAAATAAGTGGCATTGGAAAATTTCCTTCTAACTGAGGTTGTTTAATAAACTGGAATTGTTTGAATGGTAAGCCATCGTGCTTTTAAGGACAGCCTTGTAAAATGCACCACTTGCTTCTAGGGAGGCTTTATTATGTTGAAAGGTGAACTTTTACAGAAAGTCATATAGCATCAGGACCAGGGCTATATTCTTTTTGATTCCATTATTAGTGCTCAAATTAGCTGTGTCACGGCTTAAGCACCCAAAGAGAAGTTTAGCACACACCATGTAGCTGCTCACTCGACCCCTGCATCTCTTATCCCCACCCTGGTGGAATGAGCCAGGAGGATTGCAGTAAAATTTTCATGTTGAGATAAGAATATTTAATAATTGAAAATAAATTAAAATACAATACAAATTATAAATAATGATAATAAAAAGGAAACAAACCATTGATACACAAAGCAGTTGCTCACCCTCTGCTGACCGATGCCAGAGCCCTGTTCCCAAACCTAGACTGGCTGTGCATTCTAATAAGTCCCCCAAGTTTATATACCAAGCATGACATTTGGTGGTGCGGAGTGTCCCTTTGGCTAGTTCAGGTTACCTGTTCTGGTATGCTCCCTCCCAGTTCCTTTTGCCTACCTCCTCATTGGCACAACATGAGACAAGGAGGGAAAAAAGAGTCCTTGACTTGGGTAAACACAACTTAGCCAAAACCAAAACATCAGTGTGTTACCAACACCATTCTCATTCTGAATCCAAAACACAGCACTGTAACAGCTACTGAGAAGAAATTAACTCTACCCTAGCTTTAACTAGGACAATGTGAAATAAGGAATTTTGCTGCATATTTGAATTCTGAAATATGGATCATTGAGAGCAACTTTTCTATGCTATTTTTAGTGTTTTGAAAGGTTTACTAGTTTTTTTACGAAAAAGTGGTTCTATTGTCTAGGTGTTCAATGTTAATTTAACTGTCGGACAATACTGGCTTATAGTATCCATGTCACTACACATTTGCTATAGTTACATGATAAAACAAGTTTGTGAAGGCTTTTGGAGATAACTAAGTCATGTGCATACAATACTACATAAAGCAGTTAAACCTGACATTCAGAGTCAACATATTTTGAGTAAGGTGATATGATGTGAAACTCCTCATCTATCTCCTTAGATGAAGCCTAGTAAAATGTAAACAACTGCCTGCATGTATCTTATCCCTAAGCTTTATCCAAAGGTTTTAAAGTATTACTATCCAAATCTATAGGAAATCTTGTGTGTTCCAATAAAGTAGCTAAAGCATCATCACATCTGGCTTGAAAAGTCTTGAGTAAATAAGTGGATTTCAACATCATGAGCTCTTAGATGGGAGGGTATAGATGGAGAAAGTATTTCAGCATTCTGGGAACTCAGCCAGAACCTTTAGAAAAAGTTAAGCTGAGCTTTTGTATAAATGCATTCCAGAAGATTTTAGTTGCCTTTTCTAAATAAATTTTGCAAGTCAAATTGGATGATCTTCAAATATTAATTCATATAAAACATAAATTAATGTTTCTGATTTGTTTTCAAGAGTGTAATTCTTTTCACAGGATACTGGTATCAGTGTCAGAAAAAGAGTCATAAAAATACTTAGGGATATCTGCATTGAACAACCAACCTTTCCCAAAATTACAGAAATGTGTGTGAAAATGATTCGGAGAGTCAATGATGAAGAAGGCATTAAGGTAGAATGAAACATACCCTTCAGAATTTTAATTATTGTGACTGTAGTGTTTCCCTGTTTTGACAAAATTAAAAGAAGTATTTCATTTCTCCTTTGTAATATTTATGAATTATGAATTTTTAAGAGCTGATATTTTAGCTTTCTGTAATTCTCTCTGACTTACTTCTCTTTCCTTTCTATCCTCTGTTTTCTGTAACTTCTTGTTACAGTCAAAATATTTTAAATTTTTTCCAGAGGCTTTTTTTCTTCTTGCAAGTATTTTCTCTGGTGCTTCTCTTTTGTAAGAAGTGACATTGCCATATAAAACTTTGATTTCTGCAAATCAATAAATTTTAAGTAAAAATTAACCACTTGACATTAATATATTCTATGTGTAATTATTAAAGTTATAAAGTGTTAATCTGTGCTGATGTTCAGTGAGGCAGTTATTCCCCCTGTAATGTTGCTTATGTGCTCATACTCAACTCTTTGTGCAGTGTGTATTTGCAGAAGGGCACAAACCTAATATAATGTGTTAAATCATAAAGCTGACAATAATTTGTTTAATTTGGCAAAATAATTTTAAAATTGTTGAGTAATTAGGGACACAGCTGTTGTAATTTTGTATCACACTTTCAGTAAAATTTAAAAATTTTAAAGCTGCAGCAGATATTTTTACCTCTTGAGGTACATTAATGTAAAGTGGCTTTCTGAGAAGACTCTTGATCAACAAGCAGATGACAGCTAGAGCCAAGGTGCTGCTGGAAAGGGAGGATGACCATGTTCTTTCCCCTCTTACCTCTTACCTTTCTAACAGTAAGAAAAAAGGAGGCATAAACGTCAATGTGTTTTTAACAGTTCCATGAAAGAGAAGTAATTTTGGAGTAGTTTTTATTCACTGGCATTCTATTCAATATTGTCCTCCATTCAAAAACATTGGAAGGTAACATACTTCCTATATTTGAGTGTAGAGGCTTGGCCATTTTCTCTCTCTCCCACCTTGTCACAGTTGTTTCATAAACTAAAGGAACCTACCAGTGCTGCTGCAGTTCTGCTGTAGGGATTGTTTGTTCAGTTGTCAGCTCCTCAGCTGTATTTTTCTGAGGAATACCAATTAATGCAGGAAGGCGGTAACTTTATTCTCTGTAGCATCAGTTCCCATTGTTTCATTTTGCTTAAGTTTGGCATGAGATCAGTGTAAGTTCTGCAGTAGTAAATCTGGGTCTGTCTCAGGTAACATTTCCTACTACAGTCTCATTTGAGTTGCATAATCCCTTATGAAAAGGCACAGATCATCAGCACATCTGTTCTATGGATGTATTAGAAATAATACTAATCTAAGTTTACTTATTTCTGCTAATATTTTATTTTCCCTCAGAAATTAGTAAATGAGACATTCCAAAAACTCTGGTTTACTCCAACTCCACACCATGACAAAGAAGCAATGACAAGGAAAATACTAAACATCACTGATGTGGTATGTTAAACAAATTTGAGTTGTGTACAAAATTATATTTTGATTTTAGTATCTTAGAAACATTATCTGTATTTTTTTGAGCACAATAATATGTCAGATGGTTTCCCTTTTTATATTTCCTGGCATGAAATGTACGCCAAAAATATTCATGTGATTGAGCAGGCAATAGGAAATCTTAAATGCTCACTAATCTGCTGGCAATAATAATTGTGACCACACTATATTCAGATTCTATTAAGTACTTGTTCAGTTAAAACACAACCAATTTCTATCGTATGTAACATTCTACAGGAATTGCTACTAGCATATAGTTAAACCTGCCTAAGAACTTGTCTCTTAAAAGAAAATTTTCCTCAAACAATTGATAACCTTTATTTTGCAAAGTTAATAAGCTGTTTTAATAAATATAGGGTCATGTTTTTACTCAGAGTAAACTGATGTCTGCAAAATTGTATCTTACTATTTAGGAGCAGCAAATTAAATAGCATATCTCCAAAATAAAAATGTTTTAATTGGTAGTGAAAATACATTGCATAAAACCACTGTGCTGAAAAGATGTTTTAATATAAATTATGCAAAGATCTAAATTTCAAATTTAAAAACTGACTTGATTACTTACAATTGTAGGTTTAAACCCTATTTTGCTTTACAGTTTCTTTAAAAGTTATAGTCTAGTTTGCATTTTTCCTGTCTGAGAGGTCAGTTAATTTGACTTCTGTTTAATTCTCAGTTCTCCTGCAAGTTCTAATTTGAACCACCTGTGTGCTGTTCCTGATATGTGATACCAGTGAAGGCTTGTTCTGTTTATATATAAACATGTGTGTGTATATATATATATATTTATATATATATATGTATATACCTAAATAAATATGTGTGTGTGCGTGTACTTTTCTCTGGTGCCCAGTGACAGGACACAAGGGAATGACCTGAAGTTGCATCAGGGGAGGTTTAGGTTCGGTAAAAGCAAAAGGTTTTAAGGTTTTTCACACAGAGGGTGGTTGGGCCCTGGAACAGGCTCCCCAGGAAAGTGGTCACAGTGCCAAGCTTAACAGAGTTTAAGATTTGGACAATGCTCTGTGACCCTTGGGTTGTCCTGTGCATGGCGCGGGGTGGGACTTGATGAACCCTGTGGATCCCTTCCAACTCAAGAGATCTGGTGGTTCTATGATACACCTGGATGTCTGTTTTCAAAGTGTCAGGATTATATTTCTACATAAATTCGTGCAAAATTTTCTACAAAATGGAAGCTTATCTTGTAGTAGGGATAGCAATCTCCAGTAAAGCATGTACGCTTTGTGTTGTATGAAATAAAAATACTAGTCACTAAAATGGTGGGAGCTATTTTTCAAATACAGAAGACAATTTCTGGTCTCCATTGTTCTTATTGCATATTGAAATGTATGCTTGTTTGCTGGTCTTTTGAGATGACATCTGTGTTGAAATAATTTTTCCTCAGATGCCTTGTTTATTAACTAGTTTATTCTCAAAAATACTTATAGGTTGCAGCTTGTAGAGATACAGGGTATGATTGGTTTGAACAGCTTCTTCAAAATGTAAGTAATGAATTTTGAATGTATAGTACAGTCATTGTTCAAATTTTAGTGTTCCTTTTGCTTCTAAAACACATAGAATGGGGACACCAAGAGCAGTCCTACAACAGACAAATTCAATTCCTGCTCTTTAACATCTGACCTTTTTTTCTGTCCTTCTTTGGCATTAGTTTCTGTCTTTGCAAGTGATCTCTTAAAAATGCTTCACTTCTTGGTTTTGGGAGGAGTATGATTTGTTTGTTTAATTTATTTGTTTAATTTCGTTAGTTCTTCAGTAATGACTCACATAACACAAAGTCCACAGCTAAGATACCTTATTTCTGAATTAAGTATCTAGTGATGTCAGGTTTTTTTAAACAGTAGATAAGTGTATTTTCAGGTTTTTTTAAACAGTAGATAAGTGTATTTTCATATCCAGTGTATTTTCATATCCAATGTATTTTCTACACAATTTATGGAAGCAGTGAATCTTCAGAGTATAAGTTAATTCTGCATTATATTCTACTCATATCTAATACCAATATTTCTAAGAATTGAGCTTGGTTTTTTATATCTCTTAACCTGGGTTATCATTCTCTACATCTTGTATGCAGTGGTTAATTTTCAAGGAAGAAAATCCTTTGATTCCTCTCTTACCTGGAGTGTCATGAAAATAGGTTATCAAGTAAATCAAAGCCTCTTCAATAAGAGCCTCTTCTCTGAGGAAAAGGCTGTAATATGGCCTCAGTCCTTCTTAGATACTAGAAGAATCTTCATGGACACAATTTTAATAGCCAAACTCATATGTAAAAAGTTTAAATAAAGTGTTGATATACAGCTATGTTAGATTCTCATTTGCTATTTTAGCTTAGTGTCAAAAACATTTGTTTTGAATTTGCACTTTATTTCTCTAAGCATTTTAAAAATCTTCTAACTCCTGCTAGTTTCTGCATAATTTCATTAAACGTAAAGCAGCTTTCATCCAGATGCAAAAAATAAGGAGAACTATTACGGATTTTTATTACAGTTACTTTTTCTTTACTTATATTGCTTTTTACTTCCTGTAATTTTTTCTTCACCGTATAAGTTTTATGGAGAATTAAATACTTCTGTAGTCTAAAATCCTTGTGTTTCCGTAGTAATTGTTATAAAACCAGCATATAGTCTATGCAAATGAATGCAGCTTTAACACTAAACCATTTTCTGTTTCATCTGTTACAGCTGTTGAAGTCAGAAGAGGATGCCTCATATAAACCTGTGAAGAAAGCCTGTACTCAACTTGTTGACAATTTGGTCGAGCACATTCTTAAATATGAAGAATCTTTATCAGGTGATATTATTTAAAGTTCAGCTAAAATCCTTTGAGTTTTTTTAATGATTCTGTAACAATTGTTGAAATCACTTCATTGCAAAAAGTTGCTGTTCTGGAATTCCTGTTAAAAGTTGATTGTAATAAATCATTGTTCTTAAGTGATGAAATTTAATGTACTGTGTAATAATAAAACTTCCCTAATCTTCACTAGCTAACCACAATCATAGAACTGTTTTTAAAATAGCTGGTTCAAACTTTCAGATCACTAAAGCAAAAACTATCATGGCAAATTGTATTTGCATTAGTATGTTTTATATTTGTAATAAGAATTATAGGCTGGGCTAATCTAACATTTACAGGTAGGAGTATAAAAACTGGTGATGTCTCTGATGCTTCTTTGCTTCTTTTTTCAAGTCTTTTGTAGTCACATATAAATGTTAACACAGTATGTTCCTATTTCTAATAAGAACATTCTGTTTTGATCTTTAAAGAGATGCAGTGAAAGAGACACTCACACAGTGTTTAGGCCATATGTTTTCAATTGCTTAAACAGTACTTGGTCTTACTGTCTTTTTTGTGTTTTCTAATCTTTTGCAGATTCTGACAATAAAGGTGTGAATTCCGGTCGCTTGGTTGCTTGCATAACCACTTTGTTCTTATTCAGCAAAATAAGGCCCCAGCTAATGGTCAAACATGCCATGACCATGCAGCCATACCTGACCACTAAATGTAGTGTAAGTAGAAACAATCAGTCTTTTCCCTAGATAATTGAGCATGAAAATGAACATCTGTCTTGTATACCTATGAAATTTAAGATAGGAAAAGAAAATTTTAAATTCTTGAGTTTTTTCATGAGCATCATAGCTTTGGAAATTACTAGATCCTTTTGAAGATCCCTATAGCTTTTAAGATGTTCTCCCTCATGTTCTACCTTCATATTTTGCAGCCAAATGAAACTGAAACCTGTGCTGCCTCTTTTCCAGTTTTTCTTCCTTCAGGAAATAGTTTCTTAGAATTGCGTTAGTTTACAGTCACAGTCTTAAAAGTAGTTAATGTTTAACATATGAATCTTAAGACTTAAGGATAAGTGATCCATAGGATAGAATGATCTGATATATAGCAAATATATGAGAAGAAAAAAATCTTACTTTATCCTTTTCTAGACTTCATTTCTCATTCCTCTAGCTCTAGTGCTCTTGTATTCCCCTGTAAGACATTGTAGAGAGCTCTAACACTGAAACCCTCCCCCAGTCAGGTCTCTGAATCTTTGCAGTGGTTTCTGCCATTTTGATCTGGTCCCCTGACTGGTTCAAAGGAGCTGGGCAGGATCATGCACCCATTGCTCAAGGGTGATGAGCGTGGGTGGGTGGCAGCAGTGCCTTTCAATAGGTGAGCTGCCCAGGGCATGCTTAAGGGGTAAATGTTACCAACTTAGATTGTAAATACAGCCTGGCATTTTGCAGGCATTTTCCACGTTCTCTAGGCACATTTACAACAGCTCTCAGTAGAGCTGCTTCTGATCAAACAGTATAGGAAAGACTTACCTAAATATTTACTTGTTGTGGCTTATTTAGTGGATTGCAAATGATTTGTTTTGTATTTACACATGGTTGAGATGAATCATAGAATTACCACTGACATCTTGAACATGTCAAACAGCTTGATACCAGCAATGAGGATTTATACTATTAGTTTTTTTTGTATATTTTTTACTATATACTATACTGATTAGCAAGCTGGATTTGTCAAAAGTCAATTTCTAGCAGCATGTCTCTTTAGCAGGTGTTTTCTGTAGATTCCATAGAGTCATGATAATGCAAACCAGTAGTAATTTTAATTGTGATTTCTACATTTGTGCACATTATTACCTTTTGTTTAAGGTGCTTTAAGTTATAGCACAACTTCATTTTGTTGCTGATACCTTGTTTTCAGGTGTTGAGTCTTCTCTAGTGTGCATATCTCAGGAAGAATTCCTAGGTTTCTTGTAAGACTCCAGAAAATTATCAGACCCAAAGGTTTTCAGGTCCGACAAAGCCTTGATAAGAGGTGTAATTCTGCTCATCCAGACTTTTTTTCCTCAGAATGCCTGCAGTAAACAGAACTAGATTTCATAATATGTAATTTAATAGCAGATGTAAAATATATTCTTTTAGGTGTTTACCAAATATCTCATTTAAGTTGGAGTTTTTAACTGTCAGTGCATATTAAAAGTACTTAGCTTATCCATGGCCAGAAGTATTAAATACTATAAATGTTGTTGTTTCAGACCCAGAATGATTTCATGGTGATCTGCAATGTTGCAAAAATCTTAGAGCTTGTAGTGCCGCTAATGGAGCACCCAAGTGAGACCTTTCTTGCCACTATTGAGGAGGACCTCATGAAACTCATCATCAAATATGGCATGACAGTAAGTTTTTAATTGCTACTGTTCTATTGATTCCATTTCACATGAGTTTGGTTTAAAGACAGTCTTGGTTTCATTGTGAAGATAACTTTTGAGTCATGAAAATTATGGGTTTACCAGGGTTTCTATGTGGTTTTGCTGTATTTTAAAGAGTTTGAGTAGGTTTTCAGAGTAGTCTAGGGAGGGACATTACATTATATCTCTTAGATGGTTAATTTTAGTTCAGCATAGCTTTTTCCTGCATAACTTCACAATAATCTCAATTTAAACTTCTAAGTAGATAATTTGTTCTTTCTTCCTCCTAGGTTGTTCAGCACTGTGTGAGCTGTCTTGGGGCTGTTGTGAACAAGGTCACCCAAAACTATAAATTTGTGTGGGCCTGTTTTAATAGATACTATGGTAAGCAAAATCATAACAAGTAATTGTCACTTTTCAGTTTTGAGTACAATTCTTATCTGAGGGATGCACCACAATTAAATGCTGTGATAACTTTTATTTTACTGCAGGTGCACTTTCTAAATTAAAAAATCAACACCAAGAAGACCCCAACAGTACAATACTTACTGCCAATAAACCAGCACTCCTTAGATCACTTTTCACTGTTGGAGCACTGTGTCGGCATTTTGATTTTGATCAGGAAGATTTTAAGGGCAGCAGTAAGGTAAAATAATTTTCATTTATTCTCCATGTCTTAGATATAATGAATGTTCCACTTAATTTTGAAAGTACATTATTCCTAGTGCCCCAAATGTATATATTTTTCCATAATGCATATGGTATAGCTTTCTGGTTTTTAAATACATGATTTTGAAAGGACTATGCAGTAAAGTCATATGTCTCCTTTTCTTTTTTATAGATATCCTTTCTATAAGAGATTAAAAACATCTGTTTCATCTTCAAATAGCTATTAATTTTGTTTTAATTTGCCCAGGTTAACATTAAGGATAAAGTACTTGAACTGCTGATGTATTTTACAAAGCATTCAGATGAAGAAGTACAGACAAAAGCCATTATTGGTCTTGGTAAGAAATACTGATTTTTTATTATTCTGCTCTAGTAGAAATATCAGTAGGAATTCATGTACTTGTGTAGTCACAGGAAAGTTTGCTTAAAATCAAAACTTACAGCTTATTTTATTTGAGAACTGGCCATAGCAAAGCTGTCAAAGGGTTCCTAGTTGCATGAGTCTGCAGCAACGTGGGTGCTTTTGACAGTGAATGCTTTTTGATGTGTGACCAAGTTGTAGGGCGCAGCAGATTTCCCAGGTAATGAAGACACTATTTTTTTACTCCATGTGCAAGTATGTTGTAACTCCAAACCTTGTTTTTCAGTCCACAAAGTAAAAAAGGATGGAAAAATTTGGAACATTTTAGGGGTAGGAGCAGGCATTCTGCAGGAGTCAAGGGAACTGCTGTTTATAGTGGCTGGATGGCCTTTTGAGATTAGTATGACATTTCAGTGACTTGCAGTACAAAATGAACTGCCACTGACTTTGAGACAGAAATCATACATCTGAGAAAATCTTGTTTGGGCAGGTAGGTCTTGGTGTCTAGAAGAGCTCAATTCATGGTTATTGCTTTGTCTAAAATAAATTGTCTCCGAGGCCTGAGAGCCTCCATTGCATGATTTAACTGTGGACAAGAATTTGCCCCTTTATGTTGCTTTTTAGGTGACTTTTCAGATATCCTACTCTAATACAGGCTGGGGAGGGTTCTGACGATAAGGATCAAGACTGAATCTTCATTTCATATTCTATGAGAAACAATTTAAAGACAGTTGAGCTGGATTAATGGCATTGGAGTTGCCTCTGTTGCATTAGCAGTGCTGTGATTCTCTGGACTACCTGCAGTTTTTCTAGGCATTATGTCAATGTAGATGATACTTACCCATAGTCCAGTTCAGTGTAATTGCACTCTACAGAATTTCATGTGGGATAGGGTCTGTACTCCTAACCATAGACATGATTACTCTGCTCATGGATATGGAGTGTGTTATATTTGCCAAAAATGCTTCTAAATTATAGACTAAACGGTCATCTGTTTTGTCAGTAGTCATTCTTCAGATTTTTTTTCTGCCTGTAAAAATATCAATGTTTATTTTAATTAAACCTCACTGGTTTTAGTGATATATTGATTTCATCCAGGTACTGATTCTGAAGATAGCTGTTGGATGCATGGAGATGTGATAGACAGTGCAAATTTCCACCTCAGGCTGGTCACTGAGCAAAGTTGTTTAATTCATTCAATGTTTGTGAGCAGAAGTACAGTGAAAAGGACTAGCAAGCTAACTCAACACTTATATATGGTGAAGAGGGTCATGGGAAGAATGTACTTTCCTATCAGCCTTTCACTTTAGTAGGGACACTCAGCAGTTTTAGCCTTTGCCTCAGGATGTGCCACTGATGTTGAGGGATTAAGCCTAATCCTAATGTTAATTATTATGATTATGCTTCTCTTCCAGATATATACTTGAAAAACCAGTTGAGGATATAAACTTGTTCGTAAATATAGCTAAACTTTTAAGTACCTAACAGTTAATGTTTTAATCAACAAAGTTCAGTGCTTACTCTAAAGATTCTTAACAGAGTGAAAACAAAGGTGTGAATAGAAATGGTGTGACAGTATCTTTGAAATGTGAATTCAGTCCTTAAAATACATACAGCAGGTGCCTTTCTTCATCTCCTATGACAGCCTCTTATGCCAAGTAAGATTTCTTCCCCAGTTAAATGGGGATGGAAAAGTAAGATTTTCCCTGAGAATACTGGTGGTTTAGATTTCTTAAAGTGAATGAAAAAAAAGTTTTATGAGCTGTTACAGATATGTCCATGTGCTTTTCATTTTTAAAATTAACCATAAGAAATGGATTGGACTTTGCACAGAGGTGGTCAAGTTATAAACATCAATATGCACTTGTATAGACCACACAGTCATACCACATACTTCAAAGACCACCCTAATTTCTTTTTCTTCTCTTTTTCCCTTTCTCTCACCTGCTTCTCCGCTTCTTGTTTTGGGACTGAAATGAGATCTAAAACACACTGAGGGCTTGCTTTGGACTTAGCCTTTACCTATGCTATGCTGTATTTTTGTGTGTATGGACACTGTTTTTAAAAATTTTACTAGATCTTCCCTCTGTTACAGCTATTCTTATATATTGCTCTTGCATAATTTTATTTGCTTTCATTTCTTTCCCCTATTTTCCTTTTAAGTTCCTATTTTTCCTATGTGCCCATTTAAAATCTGAATTTTTTGTGGTTATAGAAAATGCATTTAATGTCTGCTTTTCCTAAACAATCTTAAAAACAAGTAATTAGTTAAATGTAAATTGAATTAGGATGTTACGTTCCTATTACAGTTTTTTTTAAGATACTCCTTAAGAGTTTGTCAGCAGCACTTCTAAAACTGCATAAATTATCTAAAATGGTATATACTGCCAGTAATTTAGAAAAGTTTTTATTAAATACAGACTTAAGAACAGCCAGTTCATTGGCAAGGGTAAAACTACAGCTAAGAGCTGTTCTGTAGTGTGTGTCTTCCAAAACATATAGTCTTGGGAACACTTCAGATGATCTTCAAGTTGAAGACTACAATAGGCATATGAATAATGACAGCAAGAGGTGCAAATTTTACTGTGTTCCCTGGTGACTATTTTTTCTATTATGATGTTGAATAGTCATGGTTTTTATCAATTTTTCCACATTTTCTCTGCATCTGTATGAGTCACATTTTACAGTTGCAGCAAAATGTTTGTCTCTAGATGTATTAGAATGTCTGTATTAGAAAAATAACAGATAATTTTTTGTAACATTCCTTTCTCATTCTTATGATACCTCCTAGTCCTTGAGATGCAGGCCTCTATGCTGGACCTGGTTCCAGACCTGTATAACTTTCTGTGCAGTTGCCATGGGTCACCACATTTTATCCCTCAAACAGAGTCATGTTAATGGAACTGTCATGGCTATCAGAGCTCCTTGTTAGCAACGGGTGATGTCCACATGGAAGTGTGATACTGTTTGGACTAGAAAAAGCTATGCTGCTGGGAGGAGATAAATTTCATACCTTTCTTCTGAAGAACCTAAAAAGCAGAAGTGCAATTTCTATATTATAGTAATGAGAAATCCTCTTTTCTCCACTCTTAGGATTTGCATTTATACAGCACCCCAGTTTAATGTTCGAACAAGAAGTGAAGACTCTGTACAACAGCATTCTTTCAGATAAGAACTGTTCAGTAAACTTAAAAATCCAGGTGTTAAAAAACCTTCAGACCTACTTGCAGGAAGAAGATACACGTATGCAACAGGCAGACAGAGACTGTAAGTGCTGAGTTCTTCTGTGCTCATGAACCTTGCAAAACCTGACTTTGTTGCATACACTTACTATATATCTGTGCTGAGTCACTTAAAATTGTAAACAGAGCAGTAGTATTGTACCCAAAGTATTTAAGAGGTATATGCATAGTTGTATTATTTACTTCTAAGATGTACAAATACTGGAAGCAATCCAGAATTCATAATTGCTGTAATGATGGTAATAATATTTTTTATCAAAAAACCTTCTGAGTTTAATTTGCAGATAAAAACAATAAGTACTACATTTTAAAGAAAACTTTATTAAGGAACTCAGACTTGAATTAAAATTTTGTCTCTCTATTTTTGATATATATTTATGCATATTTATATATTTAAACTGTTCTTTGTTTCATGAGATCATAAACCTATTCTAAGACAGCTGAAGTATGTATTTATTGTGAAACTCAAAGATCAGCATATATCAAGTGATGGCAAAATAGGCAGTTATACAATGATGAGTATGTTATTGCTTTTGTCCTTTTTACAGGGAAAAAAGTAGCAAAACAGGAAGACCTGAAAGAAATGGGTGATATTTCCTCAGGGATGAGTAGTTCCATCATGCAGCTATATCTCAAACAGGTCCTTGAGGCTTTCTTTCATAACCAGTCCAGTGTACGCCACTTTGCTCTAAATGTCATTGCACTGACATTAAACCAAGGTCTCATCCATCCTGTTCAGGTATGATAGGCTTTTGTGGTGGGACTTTCTTTTATTCATGTTTTTATAGGCTTTCACACTTGCTACATAAATTTCCAGGTCTTCTCTTCTACTTATGTTACAGCAGTTTCTTACTGTAGCCAGAGGCCTTTACAAAAACCATATTTTGAAATCTGTTTTATGTTGTTACCCCACAAGATTCCAAATGCTTCATTATCTATTTTTTGGATTAAGATGTAAAAGCCCAGGCAGTACATAAAGAGCACATAGATATGTACATTGGAGCATAATTCTGTTACACCTTTGAGGTATATGCCAAAATGTTTTCTTTGTTTAGTTCTTTATCCTGTGTCAGCTTGCTTCCACCTCAGTCCCTATATCATCCAAGCACTATGGAATTCCACAGTCAGTGTCAAGAATTTCAACCATCATCTCCATCACTCTTTGCTTACATAATGTTTTGTAACTAATTTTTGATGCTGCAACCATTGCACATGTTCAGTCATAAGTGGTTTTTTGGGATTTTTTTGCAATTTTCTGTATTTTAAATTCACTTTAGCGTTTGAGAAAAAGGGAACCTGAAACCTCACAACTTTGTTAGAATGCTGGTGTCTTGTAGTATTTTGTTTTGTTTACTTGAAGAAAGGGTAGTAAGTTGCATAGACCTTCCTATTCTAATTTCTGCACTAGAAACAAAGAAAAAAGACTGCGAAAGAGGAGGTACAATGCCTCTGAATAACCATTTCATTTGTTTTTCAAGTGTGTGCCGTACTTAATTGCTATGGGCACAGATCCAGAGCCCTCTATGCGAAATAAAGCTGACCAACAGTTGGTGGAAATAGACAAAAAATATGCTGGGTTCATTCACGTAAGTAATTCTAATTTAACATTTTACAAAATACTGTTACATTCTCTAGTGGTTTAACACTTGAGTATGCTTCAACTCCAGAAAAAGAGTAGAAAGAAAAAAAAATAAACAACATTAAGCAGTTGTAAAGATGACTCCCCTGAGAAACAGAAAGGATAATATAATTTGAAGTGTCTCTTCTAGTCCACAATTTCCTTTAATTTATGATTCAGGGTAATATTTTCCACACTAAATAGTATTTAAAAGCCTTTATTTGATAAGAGGTAAGAACAAGTGTTTCATGATGTTTAGCAATGGTTTTCCTGTATCAGTGGACTAGAAAAGAAAACACCATGTAACAGTCAAAGAAGTCCTTAGAATATATATATTGGAGTATGCAAGGCACCAAGGCTTTATAAATTGTAATCTAAGCAGAAGCATAGGAAGCTGTTTACATCTGATGAATCTTGCTGAAAGGAATAACTAAAGGCTGTGTGAGGATGTGGAGTTGTGGCATAGTACCAGTTCTGCTTAAGATCTGAAAGGAAGCTGCAGCATTCTCCTTATTTTGGAAGATCCCAGTCTAGGTTCTTTGTGTGTACTATGTTGTAGGACTTCTCACATGTCCTTCTTTGTATTCCAGTGCATTTGGAACATTGCACTGTTGATGGCATCCAAACAGATAATTCATCCATTAAGTGAAGCTTGCAGTTGAAATTTGCTGTGTTAGGCAGCTAGGATTTAAGACAGTGTATAGACACATAGACAACTTTGCTGGACAGCAGCAGAGGTAGTATGAGGACAGTTGGCTGTGCAGCTTAACTAGAGAATCAGTTTGTTCTGAAACTAGAGCAGGACCATTGAAGTGAGTAAAATCAAATGGAAATTATTGAATATATGAAAAAAAACCAAACAAACAAAAAACAAATACTAATTTTCTGTTGTTAGTCCTATTGTATTCATATAGATTCAGTTATTGGTTTCACTACAGGGGATAGCAAGAATATACACATGGTAGAATATTCTATTCATGTGTGAAAACATTTCAATGTTCTTGAAAATTTTTTAAATTGAAATACCTGGCTATAGTGGGTAAACAGATTAGCTGTATGTTCCTAGCAGAATTTACAGTCAAAGCAGTTCACAAGACTTCTGATCTCTGCCACAGGTTCTGTTTGACAGCTCAAATCTGTTTACCGTCTCAAAAGGTAGTATTGCTTCAGTGCGTGTTTTTAATTTAAATTTCAGATGAGCATCCCTTTAAAAGGATTCAGTTGTACTGCTTTGGAAGCAGTGTTTTGAATAAAAATAAATATATTTCCCTTTCAGATGAAAGCAGTGGCTGGTATGAAGATGTCTTACCAAGTACAGCAGGCAATTAATACCTGCCCAAAAGATCCTGTGAGAGGTTTTAGACACGATGAATCATCCAGTGCACTGTGTTCACACCTCTACTCCATGATTCGAGGGAACCGTCAACACAGACGAGCCTTTCTAATTTCTTTACTCAACCTCTTTGATGATACTGCAGTAAGCACCACATTTCCTTTACTTATAAAGAAGTTAAAATGCAGCATTAAAAGCTTAAGTTCTCCTTTTAAGTTCTCCTTTTATGATCTATTTTATGACATCATTAATAGCTTTGTCCCCAATGTACATTTTTTGCTTTCTAATATAAGGTATTTATCTGTGTAATAAAATGCATGTTGCATCACTCTGTACCTTTTCATACTCAGTTTGGACTAATCAGAAATAATGTATCTTCAGGTATAACTAAATTTTGCATGTATAGATGTTGTTTAGAGTGGTTTTTGGGGGCTATATAGATTTAAAATTGTGGTCATTTTTTTTTTGTGCCAGATTCTTAGGAGCACTGCAGAAGTATATGAATCCAGAATATTTCTACATGTATTTATGTGTAATTTTTTCTTTAACTTCCAGAAAACAGAGGTGAATATGCTTTTGTACATAGCAGACAATCTAGCCTGTTTTCCTTACCAAACACAGGAAGAGCCACTGTTTATAATGCATCATATAGACATTACACTATCAGTTTCTGGTAGCAACCTACTACAGTCATTTAAAGAGGTATGTGCATTTATATTTTAGTGTATTTATGGTGGTGGAAACATAAGCTTCTCTATAATGTGGTCAGTTTGTCAGTACCATTATTATTGTGTGAACCAGTTGCATTACGTGGCATGTAAACAATAGTCAAAAACCAAGCAACACTGTCTGTTCTGACCTTTATCTGGTAGACACTAGTCAAAATATAATTTCCCAGTATGGCTGAATAGCGGTTAATTGTGTGCATCTGAAAGCACATGAACCCAGAATCATCATGGAATACTAGTTTGTTGTGGTTGTTTGTAAAATTTTAATTATAAAATCCAGTTGTCAGTTTATTTTGTTATCAAGTAGCTGATGACAGTTGCATTTGTGTTGCCTGAGAGATTTAAAATACATTGCAAGAGAGGAATGGGCAGTATTTCTTAAAGCAGTGGTAAGAACCTGAATCATGATAGAATCAGTACCTGTTGTTATGGCCACACACAAGCCTGTAAGTGAGAGGCTTCTGCTTCTTAAACACTTCAGTGTCTTCCTTTCCTGAACAGCTGTTACAGTAGAAGGTGCAAACTGTCAGGAAGCAGTTTCTAGAATGTCCAGTTTGACTAATAAACACAAATCAGAGTTGATGCCAGAAAGTTCACTGCCGTAAATGTGCTGTGCTTTAAACTCTGACCCTACCAAAGTTGATTTTTAATCTGCTAGAAGGAGACAATACATTCTTCAGGTTGAGAACCAGTGTGTTCAGCACCAAAAGGATGAGATCCTGCTTAGTCTGTGTCCTGAAAAATCATACTATGTGCAGTAATAATGCATATGTGAAATTAGATCTGTAGATCTACAAGTAATCATAGAACTAATAATAGAATCATAAAATGGCTAGGGTTGGAAGGGACCTTAAAGATCACCTTGTTCCAACGCTCTGTTATGGGCAGGGACACCTTCCACTAGACCAGATTGCTCAGAGCCCCATCCAGCCTAGCCTTGAACACTGCCAGACATAGGGCAGCTGATTATTATTAATCATTACTAATTCATTATTAATATGATCGCTTTGGTCAACAGTGTAATTAGTGTCATAGAATTTTAAGAGACAAAGATTTAAAACTGGCTTGGACAGCAAACTATGTATGAAAATCTCCATGAGACACAGAAATTATATTCAGGTGAAAGAAAAACAGAATTTTCTTCCTGATTTATTGTGATTGGCCTTCTGCTATATTTTGCTGTCACTGCTAATGAACTTCAGCAGTCTTAATGATAACATAGTAGGGGCGTGCTTGTTGCTTCAGTTCCTTCTGTATGCACCTTGCAAGAAAATCTGAGTGTTGGATAAATTTTTCAGTATATTAAGACTATCAAGCTATAAATTATTAACATTGTTCAGCAAATTTTTTTTTTAATTTGAGGTAGTAATGATTTTGGCCAGATTATTTTAGGAACATACATGATATTACTTATCCTAATTTTGGAATGTGTGTTAACTTCTCTGTCTTGCAGTCTATGGTGAAAGACAAAAAAAAGGAAAGAAAGCCTTCATCAGATGAGGAGACCGAGAGTGACAGTCACAGTGGCAGCGGGAGCGAAAGTGAGGAGGAAGCTTCTAAGCCTCGGAGGTTACGGAAACGAGTGGACTCTGATTCAGATTCTGATGAAGAAAATGATATAAATTCAGTGATGAAATGTTTACCTGAAAATTCAGCTCCTTTAATTGAATTTGCTAATGTCTCCCAAGGCATATTATTACTTCTGATGCTGAAACAGCATCTAAAGAACCTTTGTGGATTCTCTGATAGGTAAGGTTATTTAGATAATAGGACGCTTGTTATGCAGTGACATTTTTCCATTTGTTTAAGTTGATTGTAACTACCTGTCTAAGCAATACATTTGTGTAACAGGAAAAAAAAATTAATTAAGTTGAACTTTGGCTTAAAAAACCCAATTATTTGATTTCTTGCCAGGCTATCTATTGTATATGGAATGATTCAAAGAGAAATACTTATATTGGAGGTTTTAAAAGCTTTTTGTTCAAATTACTGTGGGCTTTCCTTTAAAGGTCTTCTCTTTTGTTTTCTATAAACAGTAAAATTCAAAAATATTCTCCATCTGAATCTGCAAAAGTTTATGATAAAGCTATAAACAGGAAGACAGGAGTGCATTTCCATCCAAAACAAACTTTGGATTTTCTGCGGAGTGATATGGCTAATTCCAAGATCACAGAAGAAGTGAAGAGGAGTATAGTAAAACAGTACTTAGACGTAAGTAAAGTTGCTTTGCAGAAAGTCTGAAATCCTTTAACACAGTATAAACTTGAAAGTACGTTTAAAAATGTTAAGCTCCTTGTTATGTTATGTGATGTGTGGATCTTCCTTTCAGGATGATTAGCAGGACTGCATTTCAAAGATTTCTAATAAGTTTAAACTCAATGATAATTAATTTCAGCTTAAATCTTATGGAGTATTTTCCAATTTCTGATAACCATGGTGTATACCTCTCCCATATTACTTGTTCATTTTATTCCTGACTCTTTCCATTATGGGAACAGAGACTAGATGTGGTTTATTAACTGTCCCTCACCCTGCACCAATAACAGATAGAGAAAACTTGCCATTTGGAAAACTCAGGAAGAAAGCTTTTGTATATCTACAAAAAAAAAAAAAAAAAAAAAAAAACCAAAGTTAAGTTTGTAGAACATAACATAAGCTGTTCAACTTGTCTGCTGTTTGTTTTACCCTGTTTCTTTATTTTGGTACTTGTTTCTAACATAATGTAACTTGATATAAATGTCCATGTCTAAAGTTACAAAGGGAACTGATCTTTTTTGTTTTAATAGTTCAAGCTCCTTATGGAACATTTGGATCCTGATGAAGAGGAAGAAGATGGAGAGGTGTCAGCTAGCACAAATGCTCGGAACAAAGCAATTACCTCGCTGCTTGGAGGAGGCAGCCCTAAAAACAATGCAGCTGAGACAGAGGACGATGAAAGTGATGGGGAGGATAGAGGAGGAGGCACTTCAGGGGTGAGGCGGAGGAGGAGTCAACGTATTTCGCAGCGTATTACGTAAAATGATTTTTATGTGCTTATAAATGTCAGTTTATTATATTAAATGTACACCAAGTAATGTAATCCACATGAAAACAAAAGCATTTTGTAGATAGAGATTCTCTACTTAACCGTTTATACAACTTTTGTAGAAAGTTTAACAGAAAAGACAATAAAAAAAACCAAACTAGAAAATGAGATTTATCCCGTATAAAAAGTTATTAATTTTCCTTTGGAATGTACTGTGTGTTATCCTTTTTATTGTTGCCAAGTTTTTATGTAGCTTTATGATTCATGTGTATATATAATTTTATATATCAATAAGAGATAAAGACACGGGTACAAATTAAGAGTATGTGGTTTTACAAGGATATGTTAACCCCTTGGCGCTGGCGGTCGCGGTGCGTCTCATTGCCGGCAATGGAATGTGTGCCGGGGAATCCCAACTCCCGGCGTCAAGGGATTAAAAGCAATAAAAGCAATAATTTCACTAAAGTTCTTTTGTGTAACACTTGGTCTTTTTTCCCCCCAATGTTTTAGTCATTGAGAAGGTCAAAACGAAATTCAGACTCTACGGAGTTGGCAGCACAGATGAATGAAAGTGTTGATGTCATGGATGTCATCGCTATTTGCTGTCCAAAGTACAAAGACCGACCACAAATTGCAAGAGTAGTACAGAAAACCAGCAATGGCTTCAGTGTTCAGTGGATGGCAGGCTCCTACAGTGGCTCCTGGACTGAGGCTAAGCGCCGTGATGGCCGCAAACTGGTGCCTTGGGTAGACACTATTAAAGAGTCAGACATTATTTACAAAAAAATTGCTCTAACGAGTGCTAATAAGCTGACTAATAAAGTTGTGCAGACTTTACGATCGCTGTATGCCGCCAAGGATGGAACTTCCAGCTAATGAATTTGTACATGCAGCCAAATTTACAGGAATTGAAATAACAGAAAAACTTGAAATATCAACTTTCTGGCAAAAAAAAAATCAGTTAAATGAAGAGTAAGAATGGAACCTGGGACGCGGGGAAAAAAGAAGGAAATGTTTGGTAAACATTTTTGTGGGAGCTTCCTTCGCTGTTGTGCAGCAGAAACTTCTCAGTTCATTTTTACTCCCACTGTATTATAGTTTAACAAAAAAATTGTTTATATCTTGAAAAAAAAACCTTTCTGTTTAAAAAAAATAAACAAGTGAATGTTGGAAATTAGTCTGTTAATGTTCTTAATAAAGTGTTCTTGGAGTTTAACCTAGCAGCGGATGGCTTTCTTTAGCTTAGCCCAGTTTCCAGGAAAGCATTGTTTTTCCAGGCTGTAAAGTGGCAGAATCTCCTGGATATATAATTTATTCTGTTGAAGAAAAAAAAAAAAAAAAAAAGCATGCAGTATCTATGACCTATCTGCAGGAGGAGTTTTTGTAAATGTAGATTTTGATGTATTAGGTCACCCTGAAATAATACAAGAAAAGGGATCCCCAGCAAATCTGGTGGAACGAATACTGCAATAAATTTTTTTACTTCTCTTTGTTACTTGTCTGTTTCGATTTGAATTTCTTATTGTAAAGATCTGTTTAAATCCATTTATATTATTTTGCAGTCTTTTATGTAAAATTTACTATATCAGTGGTTTTCAAAACAAGACATAAAATATTGTTTATACAGTTTGTATAGGCTGACTTCTGAATAATTGGTATCTTTTTATTTTTATCCCTAGAAGGGTGTAAACACAAGTTAACTCCAGGGTTTTATTGTATCCTGCAATATTTAGTATTAACTATCTGATTTAGCTCTGTGCCAAACACATTTTCAAGAGTACATTTTGATATAAAAAGAAACTATAGTTTATTCCTTGTATGCTTCAATTTCTTTCTAATGCTGTCCAAGTGGTAATTTATGGTAGCTCAGATTTGGGGAAGGCTGAATGACTCTTCTGCTTGGGCGAACTGGCCGCGTACGCATTTCTCTGGGTTAATATAGAGAGGCTTGTGTCAAGAGAAGGCAGCTACCAGTGTCAGAGGAGTGAATGGGTATGAGTCTGGGCAATTACACTACATTCCTTCACAGATACATTTTTTAAGAAAGTGTTTGTATATTAGGCTAATTTTTTTACTAATTGGAAGATGTTTTCACATTTTGTAAATTGAAAAAATGCTATTGAAATTCCAGAAGTATTTGCTGCAACTGCCTTGCCACAACCTTTCAAAAGCAGTTTGTCTTCCTAGAGAGCAAGAAAAGCAGCATATTTGCAAACAGGAAAAAAAAAATCTAAAAACAGCTAAACTTTTTAGGAGTCTATTAAACCCTGGTGTCTTTTCAAATGTACTTATCAAAAACAGGTGTTCCTCAACATAGTTATTTTTCTATTATGTTTTCTTTTAAAAATTCAGTATATTATAGGGGGCTGGTTTTATGAAACTAACTTGCAGAATTCTAATACATTATTCAATTTGTGAGGCACAGTAACAGTATTTCAAAATATTGATATGTTAAAAAACGCAAACAACCCATTAAACAAATTATTAATAACTCAGAATCCAGTTAGTAAATTGTTGGGGAATGCCTTTTTGTTGTTTCACCACTGGAATTTTTCTGAACAGAAGTTATTTAGCACCTCTTTGTTTGATAATGTTGATAGTATTCTCTTCACCATACAAAAAAACCAGCTCTTGGGCTAAGATCAGTATTGTTAAAGAAGGGAGAAGTAGAAGAAGCAGGAGTCAGTCCTCCGCAGCTCTGGAAACTGGACATTTTTGTAGCAAACAATGAAAGACTGTATTTCTCAGGGCCAAGTGCAGCCTTTATACTGGCAAACTCATACTTGGAGACTAGAGGGGTTAGATATTACTGATAATCAGATTGCAGCCTTTATATGGCAAACTCATACTTGGAGACTAGAGGGGTTATATGACATGTCAGATATTACTGATAATCAGAGTAGAAAATACTTCACCAAGAAACTCCCAAGTGATAAACCCAAGGATTTCATACAGTTGCAGTAAAATTAAGTTGGCTGTTAGTAATTTCTGATGCAATTATATTAAAGCATCTTATTTTTAATAGGTAATACAAATATTTCCTTGTTCATTTCATGTGGCTTTTCCAATAGCAAAGATGGGGGGTTATTTCAATTTGCTTGGTATTTATTGGAATAAAATTATCAGAAAGAAGTTATAATTAAACAATATAACCCTGAAGTCTAAAGTTGTCTTAGTTGAGAGGATTTAGACCATTACTATATTGTATGTTATGCCAGTGGCATACATGCTCCTTGTTGGGATGTGATGGCTGTTAATAATTTACAGTTATGAAGTTGATTATAGATTATTAAATAAATTCAATATGATTCTTACTAGTTAAAGAGTTGAATTTTACCCTCCCAAAGTACACAGAGTAATACCTAGTCTGGTTTTGCCCATCACAAATACTCTGGTTACTGGCTGTGAAAGGAAAAGGTGGCAGTGCCCCATTTTGGGAAACAAACTCCTGTTTGCTGTGTGAGACTGGGGATGATGGTTCTGTGCAGCAGGGAGTCAGGGCCCAGTCTCAGCACCAGTGGCATCGGTGCAGGGCTCAAGCTCTGAGCAGCAGCTGCAGCTGCACCAGCATGAGCCACGTCAGCAGCAGCAACGCACACCAAGAATTTCTCTACATGAGAAAATGTTTGGTTTTGTTTTGGTTATTCTTTAAGTGCTGCAGTGCAGTAATTGATCCAGTGACACAATTTTACTCCTTTGTATTGACATAGCTTTGTAGTATTTTTTCACTGTACGGCTATAGATTTTTACATATATAAGATTATTGAATTTTTTATTCTTCCTGCTTTCTCCCTTTGAGTACAGGATCCGTGCATGGACCTTGTTGCAGTAGCTTACCTAACAAAGGGGTATTGTCAAGTTTTAGAATTAACACTAGCCATATTGTACTTTTTAAGAAAACACAGACACTTCCACAATCTAAATAAGAACAATATGATTATTTTTAATCTTCCACTTCATACTGTAAAAATGCAGAATAATTCTTGAATAATTTCAAGATCACAATAGTTTTTGACAGAACTGTAATTATAGGTATTTTTTTAAATGATTCAGTAACATCCTTTTGTATTTTTGAGGTTCTTTATTGCTTATATTAACAACTGTAATGTGTACAAAAGTAGGCATGGGAAATACTCAGCATAAGTATTTTAGTGAGGTATGGCCATTAAAAAAAAAGCTATTTAAAATTTTTAAATTTGAGTCAAACTTTAGCCTTTGTTTTGCTGTTGTGGTGTCACTAGTAAGAATATTGTTACTGTGGAATGATGAGGTTGTGCTAAACAGTAGCTCTAACATGAAATACCTTGCAGCCCTAAAATAGTTCTTTAATGTGTTTGTGGCTCATGTCCAAAAAAAAAAAAAAAAAAAAAGTTTTTAATCAGGTCTGGCTCATCTGGTGGGAGTTAACAGCAGGACATTCTGCCAAATGCATGTGTTAATGGTATTCCAGGGAAACACACGGATGAGTTCAGCTGATCCTTTGCTTTGACTCCAAGCCCCAGGCAGATCTTAGTGACGCTGAATTCAGACAAACACCTTTGCTGTGCTTTCCTGTGTCCCAACACTCCTGAGCTCTCATGCCCTACACATAGCAGGAGTGCTATGTGCACAATTCCTATATCCCAGTGTACGACTCCTATATCCTAGTGTTCCTCCACTCACCAAAGAGCCACACCATGGTCGTATGAGCGTTTCCATATCCTTCAGAGAATTTGTCATCTTATCGTTGAAGTTCTGAGTTGTAATGGGTGAGTTCTTAATGTAAGTAGCAAGTTTTTAGATCTCATGGTTCCTTGATTAAATATTAAAGTGTTATATACAAATAAATTCATAGTATTTTAATATTTCATTTATTTAAAATAAATGTTTTAAGAGTTCAGTCTGGACCCTTTCGAAATGAAACTTGAAAGTTTTTAATCCTAGAATGTGCACACACTTTATTGATCCCTTTTTCACTATGCTCACGGTGCTCAGATTATGCCTGGGCGCCTGTAAATCATCCAAGAAATGCATTTTTGGATTATTCTGGGAGACTTCTTGCCAGCCTGTGTTCCCCCATCAGACATAAGTACATCATTTCTAATGTCTGTGTTACTCGGGGGCAGTGCAGCTGCACGCACTGCTCACGGCTGCCCAGACTGTGAGGCCAGGTATTCTCCAGACGCTCCTTGCCCTGCGGGCCGGTTCGGGGCAGGGGAGGGTTTATCCTGCGAGGATCTGAGCTGGCTCGGGCCGCCAACACCGGCTGGGTGGCGGCCCGAGTGTGCGCTGTGCCCGTGGCAACCATCCAGGCGAGGGACTCCGTGCGCCGCAGGTACAGCAGGACGTCACCGGTGGCTGCCAGAGCCTGGCACGGAGTGACCCGTGTCACTCGTTACTTCAGCGGCTTCTTCTTTAAAGCAATCCGGTTGGGCTTCAAAGGAGCCTTTCTCCACCACCGTTCTTTGTGCGGCTCTGTTGAAAGGCTCATATTTCTGTTTTGAAATAAGATCCTGCTTCCTAAAATCTGGAAAGGTGATTGATCTGATTTCACCCCCACTTCCCCGGGGACTGGCCATTAGCGGGTGCTGCAGCTGTGCCTTCAGCGCAGCCTCTGCCTCTCAGCAGCTGCAGTCACCAGCACGGAGCTGCGTTGGGTCACTGCTGGTGCTGGCTGCACCTCACTCTCCACACTCACCATCACCTACTTTCAATGCACTTCCTCCTTTCTCTTCTCTCAAGAGAGCTTCTGAATTTGTTTTACCTATCCCTTATTTGCATCTCTCTTCCCAACTATAAAAGGCTACAAAATTTGCTGGAAACAGCCCCACTTTGTCACTACATGTAATTTATTTTGGAGAAACCATGCAGGGGGCCATCTGCTTTTCATTTCGACTTCAAAATCGCAGACAGAAAACTTACATTTTCTTTGAGCACGTCTTCTTTCAGTCTCTTACTCTGCATGTTTTGTTCTCTTGTTAGCATTCTTGATTGTACTTCTGTACCCCTTCACTGCACTTAAACTCCAGAAAGCCAGAAATACATGTGTGAAGGGACACATTTAGTAGGTTTCCTGCTTAGACTAAATGTATTCTGGGAGCACAGGCAAAGTGTGATGAACCCTTGAGAAAATCTATTTCTTTCTTATTTGTGAGAGGTTTTTTTTTTATTTTGAATAGCCTCATGTGGAGGTGGATGTCCAGATTCAAGGTCAGCCTTGAACATCACCTGTGCAATGAGTTCCAGTGCAGTTCCATCTCCACTGACAAACTGCAGATCAAATTCACATAATACCAAGTTCTGGGTGATTTGGATCACACCTCATCAAGAGTTTTTGTTTGCTGTCCTGAAGTGCTGCTCCACTCAAGAGAGAGGATCACTTTCCTTCCCTTCCTGTTGAAATCCACATGAAATAATTGGTGCAGATGTTGTTATTAAGTCTGTGTTCAGCCTTTGAGCCATCCAGACCAAACTTTCCAGACCAGCCATGTACAGGCTTCTATACACTGAGTATTTTCCTTTGGACAACTGATCCCAATTACAGGATCCTCCATGGTTAGTGTAAATTTTTCCTACCTTTGATTTTTAAATCTTGGCTGGGAAACCCACTCTGGTCACTTCTTTAAATGTCATACTAGATATTGGTGGTAGAAGGGTGCACATGATTACAAGGTATGTATTACTCTTAGCAGGCCCTTTTCAAATTTAAGTACTTTTTGAACTTTCCTTCCATCTATTACTTGTGTCTTGCTATATCAGAAAAAAAAAAAAGTCCTTCCCTTATTTTAGTGTATTTGAAAAATTCCCAGGTGAGGCTCAGGGTTGTCTTCCGGTGCTTTACCTCCTGTGTGTTATCTCAAACTGACAAAATTATTTCAAATGCAAGTTTTAGGGTGATATTTATTGTTCAGATAGTAGAGAAGTTTTGTTCCTTTTTCCTACAAAATTTTACAAACTGTAGTGCAGATTAATCTTGTGTACACATTCCAATGCTACATATAATTTGTTGAAGCCTATGTAGGATCCTTAAAATTCCACAGCTGAGGACACTTGCTTCCATCTTCAGAAGGTGTAAGCATGGCTTTGAGGAGACAGGGAGCCCAAAAGGAAACTTCCCTTGTCTTCCCTTGCACATTCCTCTTGAAACCTAACTCTTTCTGTTTCTGGCCAGGGGTCTTGAAGACAAAACACAAATGCCAGCCCTGTGCATCTTAATCTGTCTTTTCACAGAATTTGACATCTTGTTAGTAATCTCTAAGTTTAAATATCTCAGCCAGAGTTCTGGCTTCAGCTGGAGGTGCTCTTGTGTCAGCCAGTGGTAAGTACCATTGACTCCCTGAGATTATTAAGGGAGTCCCTGAGTCCCTTAATAATCAAGATTCATATTAAAGAACCAAAATAGTTGAAGTAGTATCTTCTTACTTTTGTAGCTTTGTCTTTTTCATCTTATTTTAATTATTGTACTTTTTTGGGTTAAGCTGGTGTTGGGTGTTGTCTCCAATATCTCTTTTCGGGCTTTTTTTAGTTTTGCTTTTGGTTTTACTTCTACTTTTGCTTTGCTGTTGTTTTTAAACTTCCTGCAAGGAAGTTTTTTCCTGAAATAGGTTCCTTTTGACTTTTTAAAGCCTTCCTACAGAAAATGCCACAGAAAACAAAGATTAAAACATATTAAAATGTAAAATGTGTGAGGTACACAACACAGCCTCTATATATGATTTAATCCAAAGAAAATTATAATGTACTTAATCTGTGAAGATTCCCTATCTTTCATTGAGATGGAAATGTCATCTATTAGACTGCTAAAGGAAGTTCAGGTCTCTGGATAAGATTCCTAAAAGGCTGCGGCAGGGCTGGTTGCCACAGCGCCCAGCCCCAGCAACATCCCAGTGGAAGTGTCCATGGCAACAGCCTCGGCTTTGAGCGGCGGCTGCCGGAACCGGAGAGGGGCTGCCGCGGGCCTGCTGCACCGCCAGCCCCGAGGAGCATCTGCCAAGTGTCCTGCAGGGAATGACAGCAGAAGGCATCCTGCTGCCACCCTGACTGAGCGGTATTCCTGCATCAGCTACAGAGCTGAGAGACAGTCTCCAGCTCAAACACAGCTGAGAAACCTCTGCGTCATCCTGTATCTAGTCTGTCATACGCACATGCAGATGTGCAGATTTAAAACTGCAAAGAAAATTTGTACTTTTACATGTTTCTTTAAGGAAGAAAATAGGAGTTTAGTGTTTAAAATTAAAGTTTTTTTACATAGTGACTGTGGTAAAAGATGCCAAGGAGCTGCTGGGGTAAATGACCCCCAGTGTAAAGTTCACCATTTTTCCCAGCATCTTTCCATTAATTGGCAGGTGCTGCACTGTTCTCTCACTGCTTGGTTAACAAAATTAACCTGGCATTTCATTATCACAGTAGAGAAATGAATAGAATAGAATAGAATAGAATAGAATAGAATAGAATAGAACAGAATAGAATAGAATAGAATAGAACAGAACTGCTGAACTACAATGGTTGGAAGGGATCTTCAACAATCATCTAATGCAACTGCCACTTCCAAAGACCATTTTGCTAATCCAAAGAACATTTTAGGACTGAACAAAGGTTGAAACCTATTGCTAATGGCACTGTCCAAACGCTTCTTGAATACTGACAGACTTGGGGCATCAACCACCCCTCCAGGATGCCTAGTTACTGGTAGAAAGGTAGAAATAAAGTACGTTTTAGGAGTTAATTGGATAAAACAGCTTTAAAAGACCTTGAAACTGCACACCTTGTGACCATTTTTGCTGTACTTTCTTGCACACTAAGTCTGCTGCAGACAGCGTGCCAAACTTCTGATAAGATAAAAATAAACAGCAACCTGAAGAATTCCCGTGCATCCCTCAATTCTGGCACACAACTGTTAAAAAGAGGTTTTCCCCATCAGGGGAGCATCTGGGGCCCAACGAGGGTACACCTGCACTGCACAAGTAGGCTGGGTTTAAAATACGAGGATAGTGCACATACAGTCCTAGTGGTACACAGCAATAATTAATAGTGCTATATGTGTAAATAATTTATAGCAGAAACAAATAAAATCACTTTTATTAAACCAGTTTATCACAACCCTTATGTTACAAAAATAACTTCATAATAGTGTTAAATATTAAATACAAAAGTAAAACAGTTGTATATTGCTCTTAAAATAAAGTAACTTTTTTGTGTTTTATATATGTTTCTATGTAAAGCAGCTGACCCAGATCTATTTAAGACTGTGGGTCTGCCTTTATCAACTATATTTAGTTCTTTTTGACCTGAAGATATATGGAAGCAAAACTACATTTTTAGGAATTCAGCTTCATCTAGGCAAGGCTGGAAACAGTGAGAGTTTCCATGATGCTTTAAGAAGGAAACCAATGCAGACCTCAATCCATTTTAAAATGGATTTTAAAAAACAAAACCCAAACACCAACAATTATTTGGAAGAGCACAGTGGCTGAGAACTATTCACGTGTCTTCCACATCTGCTATCATAGCCTCAACTGCATTCCAGTCCAGCTTGCTGAGGATGCTCCCTGTGCTTTCAGAAACACTGTCAGTGTTGATACTGCTGAGAGGAGAGAAGCTCATGCTGTGAACTGCAGAGGCCTGTTGGGGGAAGAGAAGATGAACTGAACATTGTGCTTCATTCGTGGACAGCAGAAATGATCCCACTCTTTTGAAACATGTCCAAATCCAGTTATGTGTCTGATTAGTCTGCAACAAATGCAATCTATTTTCCTGTTAATGCCCTCCCACTGGTGTCTGTTGCCTGGGCAGGCAATGTACCTTTACAGTTGTCAAAAAAACCATTGAATTTCAAGGCTCACAAGAATGACTGCAATTGTAAAAAAAAATAATAAGGTTCTGCTGAAGCCCCACCATTTATGCCTCTCTGTATCTATCTCACCCACATATTTTGAATAGAGAACCCCATTTTAAATAAAGTAGAAGTAAACAAAGTGTTAAGTGGCAAGTATCAAATAGTTTACAGAGTAAGCAGGTACTCTACCTGGAACATGGAGTCATGAGTATCTTGAAGTATTCTTTGGATATCATCAGGCACAGTCCAAGGACTCACCACGTCTCGATCAGTGTCAGGATCAACACCTTCTGTCTGAACTGCAGTGGCAACTTGAGGAGGCTTTTGTATTGAGCCTCTGCTGACTCTGCACTCAGCAGCTGAGGAGAAAACATGCCAATCATAGCCCTGTAACACTTCCTACAATTTTCATCTCAGTCTCTTGAAACTCCTAGAAGCTTCAGGTTCTAGGAACTGAAGCTGTGCGTAAATCCATGTGAAAACAGCGAGCTCTCTTAACTAGAACTGATGTGGGTTTATGGTTAGAAAAGGCTGCTGGTTCCTTCCAGCCTCCTGCTCTGAACTGCCTTGCCAGAGCAGAACACAAAGTGGAACAGGACTATGCATGGTGCCTACAGTGCCCAGGCTCTGTGGTGCCATCCCCAAAAAGCACATCGCTTCCTTGTTTGGCAGAGGACTAAACTAAATAAATTCTGAATTTGTGCCTCTTCAGAAGACATGGAACTTTGAAGAAACCCTTAGCAGTGATATGATATACTGGAAAAACAGATACAAGAAAGTGCCAGGAAATGAGAGAAAGATCAGACTGAATACAGAGTTTAAAAAGCGAATATATGGAATGGAGAAAAATTACTTTTCCACATGAGTAGAGGCGATTCAGGAAATGTGCCTTTCTGCTTATTATTCCTTCTCTCAATTTCCTATACTGCCAAGTCAAATACATTGACCTTTGACTTTCCAAAATATGCCAATAGCATAATTCTGGTGTAAGGCAGAATAGAATCAGGCCACAGCATTTCCTAAGTCTCAGACTGATTCACTTCTCATTCTTTGATCAGAAATTCTGCTCCTATTAACAAGTACTGTCTCTGTTAAATAATTTGATTAGGAACAATCTTTTGTGGATTAGACCTACAAAGAGAGGCATGGGAAAAAGTACCACTAAAATCCAAAGGGATTTTTTGTTAAGCTTAATCAATTTTTTCCATGCTAACCCTACAAAGAGAGGCATGGGAAAAAGTACCACTAAAATCCAAAGGGGATTTTTTGTCAAGCTTAATCAATTTTTTCCATGCTAGTATTATGACAAAATTATATATTAGATGGATATTGTACAGAGGGATAATAAAGACAATTCCTATTTTAAAGATCTCGGAGAGTCAGCAGCATAGAAAGGAATGGGAGAGGTGTAATTCTTGTGTCCTGGTCTGCAAATTAACTTTCTCTGTGGGTTTGAATTGAAAGATAGAAGACTCTACCCCTTGTGATTTCATAACGTGTTTCAGGAGTTCACCAAAATCTAGCACACTTATTTCAGTAATCTTGAAACTGTCACCTGGCTAAAACTGTTCAAAAGGTGAACAGAGGTGATCAAAATATTTCAGAAGTTTCTAACTAAAAGGATTTTTATGTGGGGAAAAAATAATGAATTTTATTCTTCTAAACAAATGCTATATCTGCATCTTGTTCCCCCCCTGTATTATCTAGCACTATGTCATTGTTCTGTGTAACTTACAGTGTCTAGATTTAACAGGACCATTTGTAGCATTTCTCAGTCTTCTTCTGGAGGTACTTTTCTGAAGGAGCATACAGGCATTTCCTGTAGAGACAAAGTAAGCATTTCCTTTTTTAAATGCAGATCAAATATAATCAAAGATGCTTAGAAATTTTTACCTACAAGTTTGCTGCCTGGATTACACAGTACTCTTGCTATGGAATTTAAACTACTATGGATTTAAAGAGAAGTGATAAGAAAAGGTAACTCTCATAATTTAGCAAAACAATAGCAGCAGAATTGCAAAAATCTCAGGACATGAAACATCCAAGATTATAAATCTGATTTTTTACACACATATCCCTCCCAAAAATCCAGCAGTAACCTGAAGATCCTCTTCAGTGTGTGCCTTCATAAAAAAAGTTCTGTTCTTACCCCTGGACTGTGTTAAACCAAGAGTTGGGGTGAAATGTTGCACTTTTTGACCAAAACCAGGTTTGGCAGCAGTTCTGCTTCTTTCTGCCAGAACAGGACTGTTCAGATGCCCTCTACGAGACAAAAGGACCGACACAAGAAATCTTAAATACTTGCTACTGTGTACCATACACCATTCCTGCACACAACTCAGACCTCACAGGGCATATTCAGAAGAGACACAAAATCCAGAGAAATCACATTCACCCCACTTAGCTGAGGACCAGCATCACACATTGCTTGTGGGGCCAGTAAGCCTCACCACAATCAGAACTGCTGCAATCACAGTGAAGACACATCAAACTGGCTTTACAGAGAGCCACTTTAGGTCCACCAAAACTTTTTAGTTAGTAGCTCCTGCCACTCCTAAGTGGATTCCTGCATGATGTTCCTTAGCATGTCTGATTCTGGTTGGGCTGATGCACTTAAATTTCACTTGGACACGACCAGCAGGCTCTGCACAGCACTGACTACATTCAGTTTAATGTTGTATGCAACAAAAAAAGGTACTGTACTGAAAAAGAGAAGCAGAAATATTAAATTACAGGATTACCCTGTAAGTACAAAGTTCTCCCTATTATTCTGAAAAGCATAAAATTATATATATAAGAAGAAAAATTACAATGCAATATACACCTGTATTACACATATACACACGTAGCATTAATGCCATCAAACTGAGTAAATGTATCAGTTCATATTACTCAGATACCCTCATCTCCTCAAAAGGCAATACGAAAAGTACAAAAGTAAGAACAAGTAAAATCCTAAGTAATAAAAAAATTAACAAGAAAAAGAACAAGTCTAGAGTTTGCACAGCAGAATTTTTATTTATTTTATTAACAAGCTTCTTGCTTGTTGTTAGATGCTCTTCAGGTCTCTATTGCTGGTTACAGTCCAGTGGAACTCATGGAATCATTAAGGTTGCAGAGGATCTCCAAGATCAAGTACAACCTCTGATCGGATTACAAGCCTGTGTCATTCACATTCTCTGAAAAAATCCCTTTGCTCAGGATTTTTCTCCTAGGAAGCTGAGGCCTCAGAGAAAAAGGAAAACAATAATTATCTCATTTGCTTCTCCTGAGCTGTGCTCACATGTGGAATGTGGTTGGAGATTGTTTCATTGGACTCTGCTGTGAGTTATTTTGACTCATTGGCCAATCAGTGTCAAGCTGTGTCGGGACTCTGGAGAGTCACGAGTTTTCTTTATCTTTTTAGCCTTCTGTAAGTATCCTTTCTGTATTCTTTAGTATGTATACTAAATGTAGTATGTATAGTATGTATATTCTTTAATATAATATGGTATAATAAAGTAATAAATTAGCCTTCTGAGAAATGGGTTCAGCTGCATCACTCCTCCCTGCCACAGGGGTCGCTTGCAAATACAATACAAGCCTGTCAACCAGACCCTGGCACAGAGTGCCATGTCCAGTCAGACCTCCAGGGATGGCGATGCCATCATCTCCCTGGGCAGCCTGTTCCAGCGTTTAACCACCCTTACTGTAAAGGAACTGATGTTGAGTAGAATGGGTTAGGACACTGCTTGCAGGCCAACTCCTGAGTTGGCTTATTCAGAGCTTCAAAAGGCATTTATAAGGCTCCCTCCAAGATGCGCAGTACTGATTTTAACAAGCCTGGAACAGGGACTTGAGAGTCCTCTGACCCAGACAAATTGTATCTTTGATTCCACCAGCATATGACTTTTCTCCCAAGCTATTCCTGTCTAAACTTGCTACAATATTTGAAGGGTATTACAGACACCAGTAGAACAGAGCAGGTTTAATGCTTAGAGTGTTACCCTGTACTAGATGCCACCTTCCTCCTTCTGTAAGCTTGAGCTGTTCTTGTGCTGGACAACATCCTGTGATCACTTGCTGCTGATGCCACTGTTTCAGATAACATTTCATTCATCAGAGAAAGTGCCTGTGATACTCTGATTCTGTGATGCTCAGACAACAGGGCTCTGTGGAGAAATAGTATTACACATTACCTCATGCTGTCACTCATTTCACTACAGCTGGTTTGCGAGTTCTGTAAGGATACATGAAAAACATTTTTTACAAGATCTCACAGAAAATATCTAAGCCTTTTAAGAGATCATCAGCAAAAAGTTAGAACATTTCTTACCAAAGGGTTTGACAGAATGAATGAGTAAATGTTGGGGAAAGAAAACAAACAATGATATTTGGAAAGCAACAAATATAGTCAAAGGATAAAAATGTTCAGAGTTTTCCTAAATGGTAATAAGCAGATGTGAATTATTTATGCTTTTGGTTGAAATTTCATTCATATCTGAAGTTTCATAAGCAATATAGTTGAAACAATCTCTACACCTTTTTCAGGACTGGAAAACTAATACTAAAATAAGAATTTAAAAGCATCTTACTTGTCTTTTTCTTCTTTCTTCTTCTGGAAGACTCTAATATCCTTTGAAGTAGGATTATGATGCTGTTTAAGAAAGTATAAAAATCTTTAAATAATTATGTACTGTAGTCTCATTCCAGTCTCTCACTCTCAAAATGTACTTATTTGTCTTGAAAGTTACTGCTTAAGAAACATTTCAGAAAAAAAACCCAATATGGCTCTACCAGGAAATTCAAGTAAGATTGTGTCTATAATTTTCCAGTCTCAAAAAATATACTGATATCCTGCAGTCACATCTTCCATACCTCATATGCTTAAAATACTAACATTCCTAAGGAGACACCCTCACAGTCAAGCTCAAAGTTTCAAATGGCCTCACCTCCCGTTTCCTAAAAATCAGTGGTGTTCCTAATAACTGATATATAAAACAGGACAAGGTTGTACTTTGACCTGTGTTTGCTACAGTACAATTTGAAGTCTTTAATTCTTCTTAAAAAAAATCCAAACCAATCCAAACCAAACCCAAACCATCCACTGAAAGCTGAGAATCCCTCCACTAATGATTTCAGAAGAAAAGCCCATAGCAAAAGCATCAAGTGTATATTAATGGGCTGACGACACAGGAAAGGGAGAGAAGCAGGACCCATTTTTCCTAAATATTTTTCTTACTTCTCTCCACACATGCACAGAAGATCACCCCAGTTCAATTGTTTAATCTTTTAGGGGAAATACTTTATTTCACACACCTCTTTTTCTCAAAGTGAATACAATTGCATTATTTAGTCACAGGGAACTTGTGTACGTTACATATTTGCTGCTTGGGAGTTAAAACAATTAGAGCTTCAGCCTGCAAGTATTTACAGCATATCCTGAATTCAACCAGTAAAAAGTATAGGAATATATTTGGTGTTATTAGGTCTCATCTTCTGTAACTCAAAAGCTTTATGTGAAGGCATCCAGATGGCAAATGCATATTTTAAGAGTAAATACTGATTGGAAAATGTCTTCTGAACTGCTTTTGCATGGTTTTTCAAAAATTTTCTATTAAGTCCAGCACACAAAAATTTCCAGATCAGGCCATAAATGTGTTTTTACTAATAAAGTTAAAATGTAAAAAATTCTGGGAGTGGACTGTTCATTGAAATCAGCTCTCAACAAAATATTTTGTAAGATACTTGACATATACGGCATATTCTAGCATCTCTGCTGACTTCTTACGATTTTTGCATGCACCCCTGTGTGGGTGAATGACAGTGACAGCTGCCCTCAGTATCCTGCCATGTTTGTAAAGGCATCTGAACACTGCTTTTTAAATTCTCTGGGAGGTGTGTGGGAAGATGAAACAAGGTGTAAAAATATTTTAAGAACTGCTGTAGTTGTCACTCCCTGGAAAACACATCTCTCATCAGTGAATATTGCAGCTGTATCCATCACAGTCAAGGGCCACCTGCATCACTTTGTAATAGCCACCTGCAGCCAGTGATCACCACTGCAGCCTGTGAAGAGCACTGGTGTATTTACTTACCTGGCACAACTATGGCCAGCTCTAGTAAAATAAAATCACACATGCAGAAACCCTACATTACAATAGGAAAAAAAAAAACCACCACTCCCAACCTTAACATTATCTAACCTGAATAATCAACACTTATACAGTAAGTAGCAGTTACTCTTCAATACACCTGTTATTCTTACCACATTCTTTCTCAGGTTGAACGGATGATGTTCTTTTTGTCTTTGTTCATCTAGTTTCTTCAAATATTCTCTCATTCTTTCCTTTTGCTTTCTTTTCATCCATGTTTGGATCTCTTTCCTTTCCTTTTCTGTTCTTTGAGAATGCCCAGAAGCAGAATCAAGAACCCTGAAGGCAGATGTGAACAGGAAATAATACAGCACATCCTGCAAATTGCAAACCTTGGCAACTACATGACATAACAAAAGCATTGAAAACCCTTTAAAATTCTGACACAGCTGGAAGCATAAGTAATGAACAAGATGGGAAATTTTCTTTTGTAAACTTTTACTAAATAAAATCCTGGTAAACAAGTAATTTCCAAGACATCTCCTAAAACTTTTCTTTTACTCATCAGCTACATTCAGATAATAGAACTAGAGCTTAAACTGGTGGGAACTGTGTCACCAATGCAGCAGACTGATGACCTGAACAGCTATATTTTTTTGCCTTGTCAGCAACTGATATCACAAACTGCAGTAGGAAACAGCAGTCACTTTGACCTCTCTCAGGAAAGAACACAGCTGATTTTATAACTGACAGTCAGGAAGGTGTAGAAATCTCCAACAGGGAGAGGAGCATGACAAGCTGGAATCTGGAGCTCAGAGTTTCTGAAGCTGCTGTGCCACTGGCAGGAAATTTCTGTTCTGTCTTTTAGAACTGCTTTAAAAGACTTTTTAAAAGACCTGAAGGTCTGAACTTAATCTGCCGTATAAAACCAGTTCTGCTGTACCTAGCAGAAGAAGGAACAAGCAAACGGGAAGGAAAGAATTTCAAAAGCAGAATACTAGAAAACAACCAGTACATTTGACAATAATGACCAGTAGATTTGTGGTGATTACAAGCTCTAATACTAGTCCCATTAACACCAAACCACATCCTTGCTCCCATTGTTTACAGGGTGTGAACCACAAGAATAACCAGGGTTAAAATGATTTAAGCAACACACAACAAAAACCAGCCATGGTATTACCTAAAGGTTTTCTTAGCCTGTGTTCTTGCAAAGCTCAGCTCCAGCAGAGAGGTGCCACTTTCTACAACACGATCATTCCCAATGTCAGTAACGTCACTTGGTCCAGCAATTTTCAGGGGATCTTCTAAAGAGCTTGATGTTAGGTAGGGAAAAAAAAGCCGTTACTAAATTAATGTAGAACATTCTTGTAAAAACAACAAGTTAAACCTCTTCCTTTTATACTTAAAACAACAATATCCAGGTTGTTTTACATAGAGCCTTTGGACTGAATATTCTTTCCCCTCATCTCCACTGGGTTAGTACACTTGAGTCAGCTTTGATGAGGACAGAAGGAGCAAGACCTGATTGTCCCAAGAGAGGGACGATCCACAACTGAAATGCTTGAGCTCTGCTGTGGTGTGTCAACATGGCTGGACCACAGGAGGCTGAGCCTGGCAGCCAGGGACACCACAGGCTTTGTATTGCAGCTCATGAGGAGATAAGGTTATGGGGTGCTACCAGTTTCAATGGTACCGAAATCTCAGTGACCTTCTGAGCAAGAATCAGTAGAGCACAGCTTCATCTATAATCTCCCCAATTCTTTCCTCTCTTTCAATCAGTTGTTCCTAGTAAAAAACAACTCTCATTGTTTAGGACTACAAGCTGTCAGTGTCTGCTAAAGTTTTGCCTCACACCCATATTCCATCTTATGTAATTACTTCCTAATCTACTTCAGACACAACCCAGTTCCACTTAAAATACTAAAAAATAGGATACACACCATTCAGTTCACTGCTATACTTCAAGCAAAGCAATAAAGATGAGTAATGGAGCAGAATGACTGGGAAGAAAGGAAACCAGCTAGTCTTTCCTACTGGATTCAGAAGACTAACAGTAGCTAAAAGTAAAAATATGTATGTCGGACCACTTTATTTAATGCATAGGCTCTTCCCAGTCTTGAAATCTTCCATCTGTTGCTTTGAACTTTTCACACAGTAAGACTTTAAAAACCTTCTTATGATAGCCTTCATGGAAAACTACCCACAGCAGTTACATGTATTTTGCTGAAAAAGTGGTTTGCAAATAGGAGAAACAACAAATGCACACAGACAAGAGCACCACCTATATGAACAATTCCAGTACTTTTAATTAGAAAAGAACTTTGAATGCTTCTAGAGCTTTTGCAAGAAGCAAATCTAACAGGCACCACCAAAGTCAGAGTAAATGCCTGAAATTAGCTAACAAAAGGCTTTTATTAAGCTTGAACTTATACTTGATTTTTGCAAAGTGATGATCCCACCCTGACAGTTACCTTTTTGGTAAACTGTCAATACCACCAGTCTCAAAATACATACCCAGGACATAGATCTCTGCATATGTGAGAACCTGAAACAGAAACAATCCTTGTTAGTAATATCTTTGCAGTTGTACACACACTAATCATACATATGTTAAACAGCCTGTGGGATAAAATATAGAAATATGTCAACCTCAATTGACATATGACAGCTGACATTAAAAATAAATTATATTATACATAAGCTTAACAGCCTGTGAGACAACATGTCATTGACTGCCAGGTGAGCACAGAGGCTCCAGAGAGCATTAATTAACAGTTCCTAGCTTTGTGGGTAGTTTTGCTAGGAAGATATCGTCACTGTTGACAATTTTCTGCCATGACCAATTAACTGGAAATAGTCTGTTCCAATTAATCATATAGTGTTTCTTGGAAAATTAATGATTGACACTTACTTGAGGAATCCAGGTACTCAGAAGAAGCTTGGAATTCAGAAGATGCAACTGAAGAGCAGTATGGTTGTCTTGGAAGGAAGAGCACTGCTTCCTCTCCTAAACTAATCTCTCCATCTCAAAAAATTATAGTTGTAACTTAGTATCACCTATAGTTTCCTTAGCTTGGAAATAAAAAGTTTATACTTAGAAAACTCTATTACTGTTTTCAAAACTTAACTGGGTGTGTGTACTACTTGAGATTCACTTGTGCTGTATACACACAGAGGAACATTGTTTTAATACCTTTTAAGACAAATCTTCAAGTGTGTGGCTATCAAATGCACATTCACGTGTACAAAGCACATACCACTTTTGGAAGCCTGACTGCAAGCAATGCAGGCAATACACAGAGAAAACAATACAACTGCATTTTAACCTCAGGCAACAGGTTGCTTGCAGAATGATTTTTCATCCTCCTTTTAATGCTACTGCAGTCTTCATAATAGCAAAAATCAATTAACCCTCAGTTTTCAAAATTATTAAACCTCATAAAATAATCTTTTAGGGCACAGACAGTAATAAATCAATTGATTTTGCTGATGTAGACTGGATTTAACAGAGAGATCACCCCTCTAGACACAGGTAGATGACAGAGATGATCAAGACAGCTTTTGGAGGAAGCTTTGAGTGTTCTGTGATATCATAGTCATTTATATAAGGTAAATAAATACAAATCAGCACAGTGATGGGTTTCAGAAACAGACCCAATGCTGACTATTTTCTTTCAATAACAGTGAATTTGAGTGCAAGTATGATTCAGTACTGAACTGTTTTCAAAGCTCAGTGATACTGTTATGTCATGTAACAAACTCATTATCAGAGCACACCAATGAAGCCACTCTAAAGAATGCAATCTAGAAAGACTCATGACTGACTTTAATGAGCTCATTCGCATTATGTAACATTCTGTGTAACAACCATGAGGAAGTACTACAGCATGAAGAAAAGGTTTACTTATTTTTAAAAGATGCAAAGGGAAAAAAAAATGCAATAAAGAGTATACCAGAAGGTGACTTCAGGTCACTGGGAAACTTAGAAGCCAATGCTGAAGAGGCAGAAGAGTGTGCATCCACTGTAGTAGAACTGGGCGCTGGATATTTCAAGTTTAAGCTCTCCTTTTGATCATCTATAACATTTTTAAAAATCATGCCTGTCAAATGATGTTCTGATTCTGTAGAAAAAAACAAAACTGTACTTAGTGCAGACCAATGGTGAATCCTCAAAATGCAGAAACTATCGTATATCTTGGTTAGTGGCATTTTAATTTATCTGTCACCAACAACAGCCTGGACCTAGATCAGCTGTGCCTCCCTATGGAAGGACACTTCCAGGGCTGTGCTGTGTGAACCAGTCCTGCATACACAAAGAAAATGACTGGACCAGAAATTGCTCTGGATGAGTCTAAAGAACATCCTAAATATCATCTTACATATGATTACAGATATAGCCACGATCTGGTTCCACCACTTGGCCTTGCATTAACTCCATAAGCAGATTAGACTATGTTCTTGGCACAGCCCAGTAGCTATAAGTAGGTTCTACAGAGTTATTTGTTAGATAAGCAATAAATCATTCAATACATGTGCTCTAGTGAACACTTAAGCTGATGTAAGATTTTAATAAAACCGGTAGATATTATAACTCAATATTCAGATTGGCTACCTTTAATTTTATTTTTTTCTCTGGTATTTTTGGTTCATATTTCAGTAACACCTTTAGGGATTGCATTAAATGTCCGTCATAACTAAAAGTTATTTAATATGCATATTCTGTGGTAAATTTATTATCCTTCTGTTAATTGGACACATACCAGCACCAATGACTCCAGCAGCTTCAGAGACTGCAGGATGAGCACCAAAGTCAGAATCAGCAGCCATTTCAAAATCTTCTATTAGCTTCACTAACTGTAAGTGAAATCCAAAAACTAGGTAACGATACTCCCTTCAAGGTATTTCTGAGACTTACACCACAGATATTTATGCAAAGTCCACTTTAAATATATTTTTCTTGTCAGAATATTTCGAACATTTTAATGCAGTTTTCTGACTGAAAACAAACAAAAATGTTCAAGAATCAAAGTAGCTCAGGTAGATTAATTTCATGTAAGAATTACAATCTTCTGGATACTTACTTTGAGAAAAATACATATAAACTCTATTATTTGTTTGAACAATTTTATTTCTACTGATCACATTATGTTTGAATTAACTGAAGTTTTCCAATATATATTTTATCTAAACCCCACACATATTAAAATACTTGCATCATCTTCATAAGTCTGAAGTTTCAAACTAGAAAATTAAAACTAAAACTAACCCAGAGTGAGACATTTTACTGACCATTAGTCTCAAAAAGAACAAATTTCAAAACGGATAAGTAATACATGAGAAATTGTTTTAATAGGAATGACCAACAAGTATGAACTTCAAAAAAAAAACGACCAAAAAAAAAAAAGGGATTTTTTTTTAGCATTTGGCTAGGTACCCAGAAGTTTTAAAACCCACGTGCTATGAAATGCTGAAATACAGGATATATAATTTTTTTTTTTCCCTACAGGCTTTAAAAAATCTGACTTAAATAACAACCTTGACAAAGAATGTAAGTGATTAAATAATCCACATGAGTGTAATAACTGCGTGTAAGTGACACAATGAGGTCTTTACATTCCTGTGAATCACAGAATACCATGAGTTAGAAGAGTTAAAAAATCCATCACAGCCCAAATTTATTTTAATTCCATATTAGGATTTATAAAGATGGCAAAAATGCAAGTATTTTATGAAACTAATTGGATCAGGTTACAGAAACAGTCACACAATATTTTGCAGAGGTACAGTTGCAGAAGTCTTTGACACAAAAGGTCTCCTGCTCAGCCTGAACTCAGTTACACAGAAATTAAGTATGTTCTGCCCATTCACTAGTAACATCACCATTCTGGCCAACATTTGGTCCATTGTAAGCAACATGCCAGCCAACAGATTCTGCACTAAATATGAAATAACACTGTATATACATATATGCAAAACTTGTATTATAATATAGATAATATCTGTATTATATATAATGTTACAAATGTATTATAAACATATATATATATATATATATATATATATACACACA